>NW_026534900.1:0-3912 GCF_026225885.1 Hylaeus anthracinus
TAACAAATAAACAAATATATATATACATATATTAACAAACACATATGGTCCATCGGGCGGCGTGTATCACCGGTGGCTCGCGTTTGCGTGTCAATCAGACGGCGTTTGCAACCGCGCCGCCCCACGGCAAGAAATACAAACAGCAGCGCCCGGCGTGAACGTGTCGACGAATCTTTCGAGTCCGTCGATATCGGCCCGAGTAGAATAATCACCAGTTCGAGATAGCCAATCAAAATCACCGGATGCATCGAGTTGGGCAGATCGCTAATTCGTAAACGAATTACGGACTGGATCGACATCGCGACATGAATTATGGTTGTTCTCCTATTCCCCGACAAAGGTTAAACTTTATTTTCGGAAGCGTATACCGAACGACGGTAACTTTGAATGACACCGAGTATTATACGGCTGAATTATAAATCGCGATCGATTTTAACGAAGAATTTATTACTCGTACCACGGATCGCGTTTTGTCCCTGAAACTTGAACTTCGACGGTAATAAATGTCCCTGCTGACAGGGAACGTTCTCGATTTGGACTGTTCGAGCGTAGAAGTTTCAAGTTCGAAACAATACGTAGGAAACCACGTAAAGAACCAGGGTGATTATACGTTTGGTAGTCAAGTTCGCGAAGACATACATGTATTACCGAAACAACATAGTTTGCGGCGACGCACGACCGCTGGAAAGAAAGGGTTGGTTGGCAGGCGGGTCGAGGTGGCGCTGCACCGGCCGCAGAAATGGAGGGAAGAAGGAGCGAGAGGAGAGGAGAGAGCTTTTCCAGCATCGACCGGGCTTCCACGTCGCTGTTCAGCGTGTACGCATCTCGCTTCCTGCTCCTACGACCTTGAACCTGAACCGCGCATACAGCTTCTCTGCTCCGTCTCCCTCCTCTCCTGACCTATCCACTCGAAAGCTCGATGAAAATCGATGCGGCGTTTGTTATGCCGGCGCTACACGGAAAATCTACGTATCTTTCTTTCAGAGACGAGGTCGTTTTGCTCGTCGTCGACACTATTTCGCGAAGAAACGCTCCAACGAGAGCTCGAGCGATGCGTTCGCTCGGATTTCAACGATCCGAGTTGAATCGGAGTGTTTCCGAGGACTGGAGGTGGATTAACTGCAGCAAATACGCGAGGAGATACGGACAATTTATTCTTGGAAGAACCCTTTGAGTACCACGCGACGAGATCGCGCTTCTTCTGTCCTGTCCTCGAAACTTCTACTCTATTCTGTATACGTTTGGCTCGAGTCGGACGTAGAAAAGAACAGAGTGAAAGAGAAAGAGATTGAATGGAGAAAAGCAGTCGGGAAAAGTGTATCGGTGCAGTGAGACAATAGTACCATCTCGGTTGGGTTCATATTTCTCCCAGTGGTTCTTGATTCTTGCATTTATCTACCGAATCCTGTCCTGCATTTATTCAGTCTTTACTGTAACAAGCGCTATCGCCGCCGCTCGGCAATTTTCGACCGGGAAATAAGAAAGGCATTCGGAACGATTAAGATCCGCGTTTCGATGGGTAACGATGGCGACGCCGGCCCGGAGAACAGAGGAAGTTTAATCGACTCCGATAATTACGTTTCGATCAAAGCGAATTCAATTTCTCGCTGAACGTCGAGATGGAATCGATATAGGATGCCATTATCGTGTTCCGATAGGTCAAACCCGACGGTTGACGTGCTCCTCGACGATCGATCGATCATCGATGACATTAATGGAAGCTTAGAAGCTATTAATTACCGTTCGCTGGAATTCCTCGTCGGAGTGCCAGTGCAAAAGGTTTTCCTTCTGTTTTCTCTAACGATCTTTCGCGAGTACGACGCAAGACTTTCGTTTGAAACGATCGAGCGCCGCTTCCGCGTTCGTTAATGTGGTTTCTATCGGGTTTCGCCACACCTTCGACCGGTGTGGATACTCGGACGTCGAGTATTTCGATCGAGAAGCTCGTTGACCTACAGTTCGCATCCCTCACAGCTGTGTATTTTTTCTCTTCCGCCGAGACCTCTTCTATTTATGGTTCCTCCGCGAAAGCTTACAACGCGGATCGATCCGGTCACTTCGTTCGACTTTTTGCCTCACTCGGTCGCGATAATGTCTTCGCTTCCTCGACTACACTTCCTCGACTACCTTCGGCCTCTTCGAAAGGCGAGGGATTCAGGTCTTGCACGTGCGTTAAAAATAACATCCTTCGATGATCCGTGCTCTCGGTATCGACCTGACCTTCTCGAGAAACCGTTGTGCTCTTCCGACTATGCATCGTTGAAATTGCTACGTCCTCGGAGACCATTTCCTCGACTTACAGTGGGTGCAGTAAATATTCGTACACTGGTCAATTTATCATTTGAAATGTTTTAACTATTTCGTTCCAACATCGTTTTGATTGTTTGTTAATATTTCTTTGTTTGATTGTTTGTTTATTTCTCAACTGTCAACTATCTTTGTTTACTATTTGCTTTACTGTGTCAATTTTGTAATGGGTTATACTCGTACATATGTATATTGAAATAAAATAAAATAAAATAAAATAAAATAAAATAAGATAAAATAAAATAAAATAAAACAAAATAAAACATTTCGTGTATCTTTGCACCTCTACGAAGATTATTTCTTACGCGTGAATATTTGTAATTTTGCTTTATTTTTAGATAATCTTCAAAGTCCGCTTCGAAGAAACTAAACGGAATAAAATCATACCAGTGGAAAGATTTAAAAAAAAACATATACCTTCTCTTTTCCGAAGTCGGTCAAAAATAGATCAACGAATAATCGCGTCCATGATTATCGCGGATGTCCATTGCGGCGGATAAGAATAAAGCCCGAGATATTTCGTTGAAAGGATGGGAAAGCGAGAGTTACGACCGAGGCGCACCAGCTTCAACTGGCGAACGATACGTAGCGCTGCGTCATCGGCCGTGAAAGTGTTAAGTTCGGAGAGGATATCGAGCTAACCCTTTAAGCCCCTCGGGGCAGCTGCGGACACGACGAAAACGTTACATCAGACGGCGGCACACTTTTGCAAACGAAATTCAGTTTGCACGTTCGAGTCCCCGGCCACTCGACCCTGAACTTTCCCCAAGGCCTTCGAAGATAACGGCGAACCGCCGAGGACAACGGTGAAACTAGTAAAACCTAGCAAACTTCGAATCCGAATCGAAGGAAAACTAAGAAATCTATTAACAGCAAAGAAATATTGGAAGCTGTGTAAATATATTGAATGATTTTTTCTTTAACACCCTGTGTACGCGACTCGGAAGTTCCGTGAAAATTTATGAGATTGCTTCATCTAATTTTAAGACGATAAGAAACGTGAATGAAAGAATAATAAGAAAGAAGAAGCGATAGTACCTCGATGGGCGCACGTGTTACCATGGAATGGATTTTCCTTCGGCAGATCTTCGCGCAGCAGCATACTCCCATAAGCGCTGGACAACACTTGTTCGTGGAACGTTACCGCGCAATCCACCTTTATGATACTGCGGCTACGATTGACATCGGTCGTCTTGTAATCGAATTTACGGCTTTCCGCCTTGCGTAAGTGCTCGATAGCGATGGCTCGCGTCGAGCAAGTGCGAGAGGCCCGATTTAACGCGAGTCAGGGACACCTATCGGTTCATCGTTTCACCATCTGTTCGCGTTCAAATAATTACGAGATCCGCGGCTGGTGTCGTTGCACCGAGGGGGCGTGTCTATCGGTTGAGTTTGAGAAAATGGGGTGGTCGAGTTTTGTCTTCCGTGGGGTATGTACATTAACGGTATTCAATATTTGAGACCATGAGTAAAAAGTACCGCAAATCTATGCAGACAGTATGTACATTGACGGTATTGAATATTGCCGTCGTCACGAGAAAGTATACCAAACCTACTCAGACAGTATCTACATTGACGATATTGAATATTGCTGTCGTCACGAAA
>NW_026534901.1:0-3912 GCF_026225885.1 Hylaeus anthracinus
TAACAAATAAACAAATATATATATACATATATTAACAAACACATATGTTCCATCGGGCGGCGTGTATCACCGGTGGCTCGCGTTTGCGTGTCAATCAGACGGCGTTTGCAACCGCGCCGCCCCACGGCAAGAAATACAAACAGCAGCGCCCGGCGTGAACGTGTCGACGAATCTTTCGAGTCCGTCGATATCGGCCCGAGTAGAATAATCACCAGTTCGAGATAGCCAATCAAAATCACCGGATGCATCGAGTTGGGCAGATCGCTAATTCGTAAACGAATTACGGACTGGATCGACATCGCGACATGAATTATGGTTGTTCTCCTATTCCCCGACAAAGGTTAAACTTTATTTTCGGAAGCGTATACCGAACGACGGTAACTTTGAATGACACCGAGTATTATACGGCTGAATTATAAATCGCGATCGATTTTAACGAAGAATTTATTACTCGTACCACGGATCGCGTTTTGTCCCTGAAACTTGAACTTCGACGGTAATAAATGTCCCTGCTGACAGGGAACGTTCTCGATTTGGACTGTTCGAGCGTAGAAGTTTCAAGTTCGAAACAATACGTAGGAAACCACGTAAAGAACCAGGGTGATTATACGTTTGGTAGTCAAGTTCGCGAAGACATACATGTATTACCGAAACAACATAGTTTGCGGCGACGCACGACCGCTGGAAAGAAAGGGTTGGTTGGCAGGCGGGTCGAGGTGGCGCTGCACCGGCCGCAGAAATGGAGGGAAGAAGGAGCGAGAGGAGAGGAGAGAGCTTTTCCAGCATCGACCGGGCTTCCACGTCGCTGTTCAGCGTGTACGCATCTCGCTTCCTGCTCCTACGACCTTGAACCTGAACCGCGCATACAGCTTCTCTGCTCCGTCTCCCTCCTCTCCTGACCTATCCACTCGAAAGCTCGATGAAAATCGATGCGGCGTTTGTTATGCCGGCGCTACACGGAAAATCTACGTATCTTTCTTTCAGAGACGAGGTCGTTTTGCTCGTCGTCGACACTATTTCGCGAAGAAACGCTCCAACGAGAGCTCGAGCGATGCGTTCGCTCGGATTTCAACGATCCGAGTTGAATCGGAGTGTTTCCGAGGACTGGAGGTGGATTAACTGCAGCAAATACGCGAGGAGATACGGACAATTTATTCTTGGAAGAACCCTTTGAGTACCACGCGACGAGATCGCGCTTCTTCTGTCCTGTCCTCGAAACTTCTACTCTATTCTGTATACGTTTGGCTCGAGTCGGACGTAGAAAAGAACAGAGTGAAAGAGAAAGAGATTGAATGGAGAAAAGCAGTCGGGAAAAGTGTATCGGTGCAGTGAGACAATAGTACCATCTCGGTTGGGTTCATATTTCTCCCAGTGGTTCTTGATTCTTGCATTTATCTACCGAATCCTGTCCTGCATTTATTCAGTCTTTACTGTAACAAGCGCTATCGCCGCCGCTCGGCAATTTTCGACCGGGAAATAAGAAAGGCATTCGGAACGATTAAGATCCGCGTTTCGATGGGTAACGATGGCGACGCCGGCCCGGAGAACAGAGGAAGTTTAATCGACTCCGATAATTACGTTTCGATCAAAGCGAATTCAATTTCTCGCTGAACGTCGAGATGGAATCGATATAGGATGCCATTATCGTGTTCCGATAGGTCAAACCCGACGGTTGACGTGCTCCTCGACGATCGATCGATCATCGATGACATTAATGGAAGCTTAGAAGCTATTAATTACCGTTCGCTGGAATTCCTCGTCGGAGTGCCAGTGCAAAAGGTTTTCCTTCTGTTTTCTCTAACGATCTTTCGCGAGTACGACGCAAGACTTTCGTTTGAAACGATCGAGCGCCGCTTCCGCGTTCGTTAATGTGGTTTCTATCGGGTTTCGCCACACCTTCGACCGGTGTGGATACTCGGACGTCGAGTATTTCGATCGAGAAGCTCGTTGACCTACAGTTCGCATCCCTCACAGCTGTGTATTTTTTCTCTTCCGCCGAGACCTCTTCTATTTATGGTTCCTCCGCGAAAGCTTACAACGCGGATCGATCCGGTCACTTCGTTCGACTTTTTGCCTCACTCGGTCGCGATAATGTCTTCGCTTCCTCGACTACACTTCCTCGACTACCTTCGGCCTCTTCGAAAGGCGAGGGATTCAGGTCTTGCACGTGCGTTAAAAATAACATCCTTCGATGATCCGTGCTCTCGGTATCGACCTGACCTTCTCGAGAAACCGTTGTGCTCTTCCGACTATGCATCGTTGAAATTGCTACGTCCTCGGAGACCATTTCCTCGACTTACAGTGGGTGCAGTAAATATTCGTACACTGGTCAATTTATCATTTGAAATGTTTTAACTATTTCGTTCCAACATCGTTTTGATTGTTTGTTAATATTTCTTTGTTTGATTGTTTGTTTATTTCTCAACTGTCAACTATCTTTGTTTACTATTTGCTTTACTGTGTCAATTTTGTAATGGGTTATACTCGTACATATGTATATTGAAATAAAATAAAATAAAATAAAATAAAATAAAATAAGATAAAATAAAATAAAATAAAACAAAATAAAACATTTCGTGTATCTTTGCACCTCTACGAAGATTATTTCTTACGCGTGAATATTTGTAATTTTGCTTTATTTTTAGATAATCTTCAAAGTCCGCTTCGAAGAAACTAAACGGAATAAAATCATACCAGTGGAAAGATTTAAAAAAAAACATATACCTTCTCTTTTCCGAAGTCGGTCAAAAATAGATCAACGAATAATCGCGTCCATGATTATCGCGGATGTCCATTGCGGCGGATAAGAATAAAGCCCGAGATATTTCGTTGAAAGGATGGGAAAGCGAGAGTTACGACCGAGGCGCACCAGCTTCAACTGGCGAACGATACGTAGCGCTGCGTCATCGGCCGTGAAAGTGTTAAGTTCGGAGAGGATATCGAGCTAACCCTTTAAGCCCCTCGGGGCAGCTGCGGACACGACGAAAACGTTACATCAGACGGCGGCACACTTTTGCAAACGAAATTCAGTTTGCACGTTCGAGTCCCCGGCCACTCGACCCTGAACTTTCCCCAAGGCCTTCGAAGATAACGGCGAACCGCCGAGGACAACGGTGAAACTAGTAAAACCTAGCAAACTTCGAATCCGAATCGAAGGAAAACTAAGAAATCTATTAACAGCAAAGAAATATTGGAAGCTGTGTAAATATATTGAATGATTTTTTCTTTAACACCCTGTGTACGCGACTCGGAAGTTCCGTGAAAATTTATGAGATTGCTTCATCTAATTTTAAGACGATAAGAAACGTGAATGAAAGAATAATAAGAAAGAAGAAGCGATAGTACCTCGATGGGCGCACGTGTTACCATGGAATGGATTTTCCTTCGGCAGATCTTCGCGCAGCAGCATACTCCCATAAGCGCTGGACAACACTTGTTCGTGGAACGTTACCGCGCAATCCACCTTTATGATACTGCGGCTACGATTGACATCGGTCGTCTTGTAATCGAATTTACGGCTTTCCGCCTTGCGTAAGTGCTCGATAGCGATGGCTCGCGTCGAGCAAGTGCGAGAGGCCCGATTTAACGCGAGTCAGGGACACCTATCGGTTCATCGTTTCACCATCTGTTCGCGTTCAAATAATTACGAGATCCGCGGCTGGTGTCGTTGCACCGAGGGGGCGTGTCTATCGGTTGAGTTTGAGAAAATGGGGTGGTCGAGTTTTGTCTTCCGTGGGGTATGTACATTAACGGTATTCAATATTTGAGACCATGAGTAAAAAGTACCGCAAATCTATGCAGACAGTATGTACATTGACGGTATTGAATATTGCCGTCGTCACGAGAAAGTATACCAAACCTACTCAGACAGTATCTACATTGACGATATTGAATATTGCTGTCGTCACGAAA
>NW_026534902.1:0-2214 GCF_026225885.1 Hylaeus anthracinus
GTGGTACATTGAAATAAAATTTAAGGAAGCAATACGCTGCTGGAACTTTCGGGTGAAATTTTAGAAAGCCATACGCCTCTGGCACTTTGATGTGAAATTTTAAAAAGCAATAGGCATGTGGCACTTTGATGTGGATTTTAAGAAACCAATACGCCGCTGGCACTTTGAAATAGAATGTAAGATAGCAATACGCCTTTGGCACTTAAAATAAAATTTAAGATAGCAATACGCCGCTGGCACTTTGAAATAGAATGGAAAATAGCAATGCGCCGCTGGCACTTTGGAGTAAAATTTGAGAAATCAATACCCCGCTGGCACTTTTGAGTGAAATTTGAGAAAGCAATACGCCTCGGGCATTTTGATGTGAAATTTAGGAAAGCAATACGCCGCTGGCACTTCGCAGTGAAATTTAAGGAAGCAATACGCCACTGGCATTTTGGAGTAAAATGTAAGATATCATTACGCCGCTGACACATCGGAGTGAAATTTAAGAAAGCAATACTCCGCTGCCACTTTGGAGTGAAATTTAAGAAAGCAATACGGTGATGGCACATTAAAATAAAATTTATGGAAGCATCACGCCGCTGGAACATTGGAGTGAATATAAAAAGCAATACGCCTTTTACACTTTGAATTACATTTAAAAAAAGCAATACGGCGCTGGCACTTTTGACTGAAATTTAAGAACGCAATACGACGATGTCACTATGAAATAAAATTTAAGGAAGCAATACACCGCTGGCAATTAGGAGTAAAATGTAAGATAGCAATACGCCGCTGGCACTTTGGAGTGAAATTTAAGAAAGCAATACGCCGATGGCACTTTGAAATAAAATTTAACGTTGCAATACGCCGCTGAAACTTTGGAGCAAAATTTTAGAAAGCAATATGCCACTGGCATTTTGAAGTGAAATTTAAGAAACCAATACGCCGATGGTACTTTGAAATAGAATGTAAGATAGCAATACGCCTTTGGCACTTAAAATAAAATTTAAGATAGCAGTACGCCGCTGGCACTTTGAAATAGAATGTAAAATAGCAATGCGCCGCTGACACTTTGGAGTGAAATTTAAGAAAGCAATACTCCGCTGGCACTTTGGCGTGAAATTTAAGAAAGCAATACGCCGATGGCACATTAAAATAAAATTTAGGGAAGCATTACGCCGCTGGAACTATGTGGTGAAGTTCAAGAAAGCAATGCGCCGCTGGCACTTTGGAGTGAAATTTAAGAAAGCAATACTCCGCTGGCACTTTGGGGTGATATTCAAGAAAGCAATACGCCGATGGCACATTAAAATAAAATTTAAGGAAGCATTACGCCGCTGGAACTTTAGAGTTAATGTAGATAGCAAAACGCCTCTGGCACTTTGAATTACATTTAAAAAAAGCAATACGGCGCTAGTACTTTTGACTGAAATTTAAGAAAGCAATACGCCGATGTTACTGTGAAATAAAATTTAAGGAAGCAATACACCGCTGACACTGCGCAGTGAATTTTAAGGAAGCAATACGCCGCTGGCACTTTGAAATCGAATGTAAGATAGCATTACGCCGCTGGCACTTTGGATTGAAATTTTAGAAAGCAATACGCCTCGGGCATTTTGATGTGAAATTTAGGAAAGCAATACGCCGCTGGCACTTCGCAGTGAAATTTAAGGAAGCAATACGCCACTGGCATTTTGGAGTAAAATGTAAGATATCATTACGCCGCTGGCACATCGGAGTGAAATTTAAGAAAGCAATACTCCGCTGCCACTTTGGAGTGAAATTTGAGAAAGCAATACGCCGATGGCACTTTGAAATAAAATTTAACGTTGCAATACGCTGCTGAAACTTTGGAACGAAATTTTAGAAAGCAATATGCCACTGGCTTTTGGAGTAAAATGTAAGATAACAATACGCGACTGGCACTTTGGAGTGAAATTTAAGAAAGCAATACGGCGCTGGCAATTTGGAGTGAAATTTAAGAAACCAATACGCCGGTGGTACATTGAAATAAAATTTAAGGAAGCAATACGCTGCTGGAACTTTCGGGTGAAATTTTAGAAAGCCATACGCCTCTGGCACTTTGATGTGAAATTTTAAAAAGCAATAGGCATGTGGCACTTTGATGTGGATTTTAAGAAACCAATACGCCGCTGGCACTTTGAAATAGAATGTAAGATAGCAATACGCCTTTGGCACTTAAAATAAAATTTAAGATAGCAATACGCC
>NW_026534903.1:0-4171 GCF_026225885.1 Hylaeus anthracinus
ACTGAACTTTAAATTGTGTTATATAGTGTCGCCTTTGCACTTTGCTGAAAAACACCTTCATGTACTGCCAGCTCATTTCGATTTCACTTCTTTTTCTACTTTCTTGTAGTTTTTTATGGAGATCTTCTATTTTTTTGTGATTACTCCTTTTCGTCCTCCACTTTTTCATGTACTTGGCGTAATTCTTTTACTTTTTTCAAGTTTTTTATGGGGATCTCACTTCTTTTTAAAAAGATAATTTGTATCGTGAATGACTTCAAATAATAGAAAATGAAAGATCAGTTTGAATCCTTTAAGCTTTCAAAAGTATGCGGAACGGATAGGAGGAAATTTCATTGCAAGAAATTTATTAAAGAAAAAATGTAATCACTTTATGTGTAACATTTAAATGCAACAAGACTTTCTGTCATGTGTCGTGGGTACTTTTGAGAAAGTAAGGGACTAAGTCTGACTTCTCTTTTTCTATATTATTGTAATACAATAAATTATGTGTTACAAATGGTGGATCTGTGTTCATTTTCTCATTATTTAAATTTCTTGCAACAAAACTTTCTGGCATGCATTGTGTGTACTTTTGAAAATTCTAACGACTGGAACTGATATTGCAATACGATTAATTGTGCGTTACAAATAGTGAATTTCTTTTTTCATTTCTCACTTTATCTTTAACATTCGAATTTCTTGCAACAAGACTTTCTGCCACGCGTTCTGCGTACTTCTGAACTTTATTCTAATACAATAAAAAAAATTGCAGGTATATATAATTATTTATAAATTGAACGAATAAGTGTTTATAATTAATAAATTATATATATATGAAATATATATATATTCACTTTCGTTATCCCCTCTCCCTTTATTTTACCAATTAAAAAAACCATTTAATTATTTAGACATCTTATGTAGAGTTTACAGACATATCAATTTTATTTATATAAATTTAGAATAGATTCTATATAATAAATGATTTGTAAAAAGAAGTGAGATCCTATAAAAAACTTCAAACAAGTAAAAAAATTACGCCGAGTACATGAAAAAGTGGAGGACTCAAGGAAGTATCATTGAAAAATAGAAGATCCCCATAGGAAACTACAAGAAAATAGAAAAAGATGTAAAATCGAAATCAGCTACCCGTACATGAAGGTGCTTTCCAGCAAAGTGCAAAGGCGACACTGTTTTACCACAATGAAAAATTCGGTGGTTTCCAACTATGCGCAGTTAAACAAGTCATGTAAAGTGACTGCTCCACACTTTAGCGGTGACATGAAGAAGCTAAACAGCGTATTATCCACAAACTGAGACTGTTTAACAATTTGCCTTGATGTCCGCGGCCTGGAAGTCAAATGCTTGGCGTGGACAGGCAAGGCATTCTTAGATTATCTATACCCATACTTTCTCTCTCATAGACTTTCAGATAATTTGTCAATTTAAAACTCTGACAATATTATGAGTACACTTTCATTGTTTTGCGTTTTAAAATAATTCTTATTTATCGACACCTTGACCTTGCCTGGCCACGCCAAGCATTTGACTTCCAGGGCGCGGTAATCTAGGCAAATCATCTGGTAGCTTATTTCGATTTCACATCTTTTTCTATTTTCTTGTAGTTTTTTATGGGGATCTTCTATTTTTCAATGGTCCTTGAGTCCTTCACTTTTTCATGTACTTGGCGTAATTTTTTTACTTTTTTGAAGTTTGGCTAAAGATTGACGACAGGAAAATCATACGAGAAATACCCCTTCTGACAGATTCATAACATGATGTTACGATATGTCAGTTGTACGTGTACTGATTTAATTGATTTTGGTTTTATTCGAAAGCTTACATGCGATTTACATAAGAAAAATGCCTTTAAATTTAGAAAATATTGCAGGCGTGTTGAGATATTCATGAAAGAAGTTTCAGGTTAGGTTGAAATGGACCATCTCTCCTGTAAAAGATACGTGGTAGCTCCAACGCCAGGTATATATACGCGGTAACGGATAATTTTTCACGTACTTGGCGCCGAGACGCTACCGCGTCTCTAGATACTTGATTATGTTTTTTGCTTGTTTTGTTAGAAACGAAGTTATGATGTGATAATGTAAAAATCTCATAGTGTCCGAATATTACAGTTACTCATTGTACATATGTACCTATAATTAGACTTCCTTTAGAAAACACAACACAGAGCTGATAACTACTAATAATACAAAGTATAATAAAATATGTGTAACACCGTCGCGTCTGGACTTACTTAAACAATTTGATTTGCTACATAAAATTTGTACATGAAATTCCTGTAATTTCTTATTTGACGTAAGAATGCGTCATCCGTAATCAACGGTAGTTTTCGATTTAACGCAAAAATAGGTCATCAAATAATGTATAATATTATATAATCGTCACATTTACATATGTGTATTGTTTATATAATTGTAGACTGTTTAAATTAGCTGCGCAATGTATGAATGTGAAGTTGAGCAAATCAGACGAGTGCGGATTAGGGATGGCGTGAAAAATCACTAACAATGATTTTTCACCGTGATCACACAATCACGGTCGCAGTCGTGATTAAACTTCGATCACGACCGTGATCCGAAAGATAGCGTTTCAGAAGCGGTTTATGTTGATTATTATCGTTAGTGTATCACTGTCTCCCCTTAGCGGAAATTCAAGAAACTACAAATGAGTCAAATTTAAATTGTATTAAAATTATATTAACATTGCTTTTAGACCATATTATAATACATATATAACCTAAGAACAACATAATTCGTGAAAAGTGAAAAGAATGTTCTCAATCAATTAGAAGCGATCACGAAAAATCACGAATCACTGTCAAAAATTATCGTGATTAAGAATGAACATGATAGAATCACGAGTGATTCAAAAGTAGCAGTTCACGCCATCTCTAGTGCGGATGAGAGAGAGGGAGAGAGTGTTTATAAACAGGCGAAATGCCGAGCAATGGCAGAAGAATTCGGAAGATTGTAGAAGATTGCGGAAGAATATAGAACGAAAGAGAACGAGAGAGAAATAAAGTCGGTTGTAAAAGTACGTAGTTTGAAAAGTGTTTTCCTATACGGCGTCCCGATTAATGTATATGTACAACATAATAATTCTAATTGCATTCAAATATACTACATGTATGCACGGTTGACACCTCATAAACTCATTCACTATGACAGGAGTTCACATAATTCCGGAGACGCTTCGAATCGTTGGTATCAAAATCCGTCCTGTTCGACGGAACGGAGATCCACGAACTGCCATCCGAACTGAAATGTGAGACCTTTTACACATACTAACATACCACTGGTATCGGTGAGATCGACCACGAACTTTTTCGTCTCTATTCCGTCACGATCTCGCCCAGAAAGATCAGGGCTTTAGCCAATAGGAGCTAAGGCCGTTCGTCGATCGTCGAGTCTCGGAATCGCTCGGCAGGACTCGTCGGCCCGAATTGTAATATGGATGCCGCCAATGCCGCTCGTTCATTTCAAACCTGTATAATCTGTCAGTTTGTATTTGTGACATTTGAATCCGCAAATTGAATAATTATTTTGCTATTTAAAGACTACGTGTAGTGGATTTCTGTTTTCATTTCTCACTTTATCTTTAATATTTAAATTTCATGCAACAAGACTTTTTGGTATGCGTTTTTGTGTACTTCTTAATTTTATTCTAATAGAATAAATTATGCGTTAGAAATAGTGGATTTCTTTTTTCATTTCTCACTTCATCTTTAACATTTAAATTTCATGTAACAAAACTTTCTGCCTTGTGTTGTGTGTACTTTTAAAACTCTAAGGATTGTAACTGATATTGCAATAAAATGAATTGTGCGTTACAAATAGTGGATCCCTTTTTTAATTTTCTCACTTTATCTTTAATATTTAAATTTCTTGCAACAAGAGTTTCTGCAATGGATTCTGAGTACTTCTGAATTTTATTCGAATACAATAAATTGTGTGCAACAAATAGTGAACCACTTTTTTCATATCTCACTTTATCATAGACATTTAATTTTCTTCCAACAAGAATTTCTGCCACGCATTCTACGTACTTCTGAACTGAATCCATTGTATTGCATTTTACAATATTTCTAAGGTCATTCGTCGACACTACTCTACTCCCTCAAACTTTCAGATAATTTGTCAGTTGAAAACTGTTACAATATAAGTACACT
>NW_026534904.1:0-3330 GCF_026225885.1 Hylaeus anthracinus
ATTGAATTGAGTAGAATAAAATTGAATAGAATTAAATTGAATAGAATAGAATTGAATAGAATTGAATAGAATTGAATAGAATGGAATAGGATAGCATTACAAGTTACTTTCTGATATCCAAGACTAGTTTCCATTTAAAGTACAATTTTCTTGACAAATTGAATCAATTTGTCGCACGATTTTAACTTTAAATTAATTTAACGTTGATACCAACCCATGTTTCCAACAAGCTCATTTTTATGATACAGAAGCCGCTTTTATTAACCCGTCAGAGAAAAGATTCTGAAACCAATTTTGTTTCTTCTTCCTCTTTATCTTTTCAGTCGAAATGCCACGCGAATAGAACTGATAATAAGCTCGATTCTCCCGGCACGATTGCAACAAAACTCATAAAAATGGATGAAGCGAAACTAAAAATAACAGAAAAGTTTCTCGAAGAGTTCACACATGATACGCATTGTTCGCGCGGGTAGTTTTCTGTTCTACAAACTCCAATCGATGCGTTATATCTGTAGGACACACCTCGTATACCATTTCAAGGGACACCGTCTCAGTTGTAACGGTTAGTTTCAGAACTTTCAAAAGTTTGAGAACTTTACTCTGTTTCATATATTTATGTATTGTGTAATGAAACGCAGAAACTGCTTCGGGCACGTTGTCGTCCGATTAAGACTTTTTCCATTTATCAATGTATTAAACGAACGACTTTCGAAGCGTAGAGTGTGAAACAGAGAAGAAACTGTTATTAATTGAAATTGAAATTAATTTCAACTGATTACATTTTGATATGGCGTATAAAATTTGTTATTTTTATTGAAAATTGATTGCAATAGTATGACTGAAAGTTTAAATATTTAAAATAACTGGTATAACTTGCCCGTTTAGATGAAAATCAAACGAATAAAATAACACTAGTTTACAAAATAAAAAAAAAATGTACATTCAACGCCACAATTTTGTTCTTATGTATTTTGGTTTACTAAATTCGAAATTCGCAAGAAAAAATTTTTCTATGAATAGGTTTTTGAGATATGAATTTTTGAATTTTTTTTAGATTTTTTTTTGGGGGAATGCTTCACATTTTAGGCCATATCTCGAGTTAAAAACGTCCGATGGAATCACGCGGGACGCCATTTTAAATATACGTGTCGGCCATATTGAATTCGCCATTTTGAATTTTGAAATTCTAATATCATATTCGTAATTTGCGGCCCAAGTAACTAGTCTATACCAAGTTTCATGCAAATCTAATAATTATTTAATATACGTGTCCGCCATGTTGAATCCGCCATTTTGAATTTGGCAATTCTCAAAAGATTTAAGATAAAGATTCGAAGATAGCGGCTCAAAAAATTTATAAATGCCAAGTTTCATGAGGATCTAATAACTTTTTAATATACGTGTCGGCCATATTGAATTCGCCATTTTTAATTTTGAAATTATACTATATAAATAGGAGAAAAATACGAAAACAGCGTAACATTGGAATTTTTGTACCTTTACTCAATCGTTCCTAACTCCGGTATTTATCCATCGATTTTTTTCAACAAAAGCTTGTTTTCTTCGTAAAAGTGCGATCTATACGCAAACAATAAGAAACTGGACGTAATTTGACCATTTCTATTTTTCCATGGTGATGAAAGAAATATTCGTGTTCTATTTTAGCCGAAAAAATCAAAGTTTCTCATATATATTGGCTCGTAACACTTAAACTATTGAACCGATTGGAAAATAATGTGAAAAGCAGTTGTTGGAAATTCGATTATCTTTAAAATGGCGTCCTGCGTGATTCCATCGGACGTTTCTAACTCGAGATATGGCCTAAAATGTAAACGTATGTCTGAAAAAAATCGAAACAAAATTCAAAAATTCATATAAAAGAAACGTATACATAGAAAAAATTTTTTCTTGCGATTTTCGAGTTTAGTAGGCCCAAATATATAAGAAAAAAATTGTGGCATTGAATGTACATTTTGCCTGTAGACTAGTGTAATTAGCATCACAAGTTGTTCGACTCTTTAAAATGTTTAAAGATGCGATACTCATGTTGAATCCTTTTCAGTAACAATTTGTGAACTATTAAAGTGAATAATGTTGACGGAGATAGACTATAATCGAATTTAATCGAAATTTGAATAATTGTATAATACTTAATTGCATTCGACTGAAATGCATTGAATTCTACCAAATTGGATTAAATTGTATTCCATTACATTGCATTGAAGTTAATAATATAATTGAATTTTCTGTCTTCTCTTTTTAATTATCATTGTTTTGCCTAGAAACATCACAATACAAATGTAGGTGTAAAAAAGGTGTACATTAAACATGTTTTATTCGGATACTGATTCAAATACTAATTACAGACTAATTTATGAAATTAAATTGCAGATAGCAATTTTATGCGTTCCATTCCGTCGGATACTGAATTTGTAGACAATAACATTTTTCTATAAGGAAATGTATCTCAAGTAAATTTTATCAATAAAAAGAAGTATTAGTAAGAGTAATAATAAGTAATATTAGTAAGAAAGTAAATATTAACCTTTTGCACTCGAGGGACGACTTAAACGTAACATATACGGTACGATCTGTCGTACGACACGTTGTACGACACGTTGTACAGCCACAATCAGCAATTAAGAAATGAAAATACCATCCTCCGGAATTTTTATCAGAACTTTGCGGAAACAACTTCAAATGTTCAATTTTGCGTCGCATCCGAAAATATTTTATTGTATTTAACATGATATTTAATATTTTACTATAATCAATTTCATTACTATAATAGTTACTGTCTATTCGCATAAATTAAATGGAAATTATTTCATGCTTTTTAGTGCATTTTTTAATGCGTTTCAAAGTCAGCTTAATTTTTTTTTTTATAAAATTACTTTATTTCATATTTTCTAGCGGCGATCTGTATATTCCTTGCAGAGCAACACTAAATAATAGGTTTCTTGCAGTAACAATAGTTATCAGGGATAAAGAATAACCATGAATTTTTGCAAACGGATTCATCGCGGTAATATCCTGCAGCAAATATGAAAGGTTGCATCGGGAAACGTTCCGTCGTATGATAGATTTTTGGCATGCCCAATTTCCGAGCGATACGATGACACGCGCCACAGACAATGAAATCCCATTCATACGGTCGAAGTGGTTGGTCGTACGACTTGTCCCACGACAGATCGTACGATCATCCGTCACAAACAATGAAATCCCATTCATACGGTCGAAGGGTCCGTCGAAGCAATTGGTTGTACGACGCGTCGTACGACGTGTTGTACAACGGATCGTAACGTCGTACGACGCGTTGTACAACGGATC
>NW_026534905.1:0-1883 GCF_026225885.1 Hylaeus anthracinus
TAACGTCGTACGACGCGTTGTACAACGGATCGTAACGTCGTACGACGTGTTGTACAACGGATCGTAACGTCGTACGACGTGTTGTACGACAGATCGTACCGTGCGTGGGGCGACTTATAAGCGACAGTCTATCTGAGATTTCATTGAATCTCTAACTGTTCGTAGCGATAATGGTTCATAAATACTAAGTTATAAACCTATACATTTTGAAATAGTATCATTATACTTTATTTCCACGACTCTCCAATCATGGCAGAATAAGGATAAAATCATGTAAATTGTTAGCTCTCTGTAATGAAACTGTCGTCGAATGCAAAGGGTTAATATATAAAAATCATTCAATACCCAAGAAATTCAATATCGACTAAACGAATCAACGTCAATATCAGAACACTACACTAATCCCAGTTTAGATAATCACTGTTCATAATATTCAATAAAATTGCTCGAGTTATGCTATTAATCGTTCTACATCACGTTTTACATCACGTCGATCATCCTCTATTGTCAAAAATATATTGTGTAACACGCGAGAAGATACGGGGTGCCAGTAACAAGAAATAAATTTTGCAAAAGGCTTTCAATCCTGCGTGTCTATTGTCATGTATCAAACAAACGGATCGAAACACAGCACGGACAACAATACGTGCTCGGCATCGCAACGTTTGTGCGTTTGATTTGGATGAAAATCAAATTTTTGGGACAGACTTTATTCAATCTTTATGCGGGTGCAATGTGTGTTTCACGAAACACTCTATATTCCACGTGACGTAGACGTGTGCAGTATCCGAATGTCAAATTTTTCGGTCAATATTTATTTGTTCCATGATTTTCATTTTTTTTCTTATGGACAATATATCATAATGTTTTTGCACAAACACCACCGATTGAAAGTTGGATTCTATTCACTATTCGAGGAAAAGAAAATGTATTGCTTTGGTTTTTTAGTTTGTGTTAAGTTTGTGTCTAAAGTTAATTTACTTCTTTCTCGAGACGTTGATTATTGCTTGGTTATTTATACAATATTTGGTGTGTTGTATATTGTAATGCGATTTTTGTTTTAAAACGAGAAAAGATTAAGTGTTGATACGATTAAGAGCCATTTACCTAAACTCTGTATCGATCTAAGACTATAATCATAACTGAAAATAAAGTATTAAGCACGATATTATTATTATTAGAATTATTAGTGTTATGTATTAAAATGAAGAATAGTCTTGTGATTCATCTAATGTTAATAGCCAATATCCATGACTATTATATTTATACTAATAATTAATACTATATAACTAATACATTACTAATAATATAATAAATAAATAACACAACTTAACTACTAGTTACTACATAAGCAATGAATAATATTACTCAACAAATTTTTGTGTCATTAATTGACGAACAATTAACAAGAGGAAGTTGTGTTTTTCCATAATCCAAATTAGTAAATTGTAAAAATTAATGTTGTTGCTAAGTAACAAGTATATTATTTTATGTTATTATATAATTGAATTGATTTGAATAGAATAGAATAGAATTGATTCGAATAGAATTGAATTGATTTGAATAGAATAGAATTGAATTGATTCGAATAGAATTGAATTGAATAGAATTGAATAGAATTGAATTGAATAGAATTGAATAGAATTGAATTTATTTGAATAGAATAAAATTGAATTGAATTGAATTGATTTAAATAGAATTGAATTGTATTGAATAGAATAGAATAGAATAGAATAGAATAGAATTGAATAGAATTGAATAGAATTGAATAGAATAGAATTGAATTGAATTGAATTGAATTGAATTGAATAGAATTGAATAGAATTGAATAGAATTGAATAGAATAGAATAGAATAGAATAGAATAGAATAGAATAGAATAGA
>NW_026534906.1:0-1721 GCF_026225885.1 Hylaeus anthracinus
CGGCGTTATGCTTACCTAAATTTTATTTCAAAGTGCCAACGGAGTATTGCTTTCTTAAATTCTATTTCAAAGTGCCAACGGCGTATTGCTTACCTAGATTTTATTTCAAAGTGCCAACGGCGTATTGCTTTCCTAAATTCTATTTCAAAGTGCCAGCGGCGTATTGATTTTCTAAATTCTATTACAATGTGCCAGCGGCGTAGTGCTTGTTTAAATTGTATTTTAAAATGCCAGCGCCGTATTGTAGTTCTGAAATTTATTTCAAAGTGCCAACGACGTGTTGCTTTCCTAAATTCTACTTCAAAGTACCAGCGGCGTATTGCTTTCTTGAATTCTATTACAAAGTGCAAACGGCGTAATGCTTTCCTTAATTCTATTTCAATGTGCCAGCGACGTATTGCTTTCCTAAATTCAATATCAAAGTGCCAGCGGCGTCTTGCTTTCCTAAATTTTAATTCGAAGTGCCAACGGCGTATTGTTTTCCTAAATTCTACTTTAAAGTGCCAGCGGCGTATTGCTTCCATAATTCTATTTCGAAGTGCCAGCGATGTATTGCTTTCCTAAATTCTATTTCAATGTGCCAGCTGCGTAATGCTTACTTAAAATTTATTTGAAGGTGCTAACGGCGTATTGCTTTCCTAAATTCTAATTCAATGTGCCAGCGGCGTAGTGCTTATTTAAATTGTATTCCAAATTGCCAGCGCCGTATTGTAGTTTTGAAATTTATTTCAAAGTGCCAACGACTTGTTGCTTTCCTAAATTCTACTTCAAAGTGCCAGCGGCGTATTGCTTTCCTGAATTCTATTTCAAAGTGCCAACAGCGTATTGATTTTCTAAATTCTATTGCAAAGTGCCAACGGCGTATTGCTTCCATAATTCTATTTCAAAGTGCCAGCGATGTATTGCTTTCCTAAATTCTATTTCAATGTGCCAGCTGCGTAATGCTTACTTAAAAATTATTTGAAAGTGCCAACGGCGTATTGCTTTCCTAAATTCTATTTCAAAGTGCCAATGGCGTATTGCTATTCTAATGTCTATTTCAAAGTGCCAGCGGCGTATTGCTTTCCTAAATTCTATATCAATGTGCCAGTGGCGTAGTGCTTATATAAATTCTATTTCAAAGTGCCAACTGCGTATTGATTTCCTAAATTCTATTTCAAAGTACCAGTGGCGTATTGATTTCCTACATTGTATTTCAATGTGCCAGCGGCGTAGTGCTTATTTAAAATGTATTTCAAAATGCCAGCGCCGTATTGTAATTCTGAAATTTATTTCAAAGTGCCAACGGCGTATTGCTTACCTTAATTTTATTTCAAAGTGCCAACGGCGTATTGCTTACCCTAATTTTATTTCAAAGTGCCAACGGCGTATTGCTTACCTAGAGTTTATTTCAAAGTGCCAACGGCGCATTGCTTTCCTAAATTCTATTTCAAAGTGCCAGCGGCGTATTGATTTTTAAATTCTATTACAATGTGCCAGCGGCGTAGTGCTTATTTAAGTTGTATTTCAAAATGCCGGCGCCGTATTGTAGTTCTGAAATTTATTTCAAAGTGCCAGCGGCGTATTGATTTTCTAATTTCTATTTCAATGTGCCAGCGGCGTAGTGCTTATTTAAATTGTATTTCAAAATGCCAGCGCCGTATTGTAGTTCTGAAATTTATTTCAAAGTGCCAACGGCGTTATGCTTACCTAAATTTTATTTCAAAGTGCCAACGGAGTAT
>NW_026534907.1:0-1243 GCF_026225885.1 Hylaeus anthracinus
GGCACTGTGAAATGAAATTTAAGAAAGCCATACGCCGCTGGAATTGTAAAATGAAATTTAAGAAAACAATACGCCGCTGGCATTTTGAAATCAAATTTAAGAAAGCATTACGCCGCTGCCTCTGTGAAATTAAATTTAAGCAAGCACTACGTCGCTGGCATTTTGAAATATAATCAAAGAAAGCATTACGCCACTTTCAAAGTGAAATGAAATTGAAGAAAGCATTACGCCGCTGGCACTGTAAAATAAAATTTAAGAAATCATTACGCCGCTGGCACTGTGAAATGAAATGTAAGAAAGCAAAAGGCCCCTGGTATTTTGATATAAAATTGAAAAATCATTACGCCGCTGGCACTGTGAAATAAAACTTAAAAAAGCATTACGCCGCTGGCGCTGTAAAATAAAATTTAAGAAAACATTACGCCACTGGCACTGTGAAATGAAATGTAACAAAGCAAAAGACCCCTGGTATTTTGATATAAAATTAAAAAATCATTACGCCGCTGTCATTTTGAAAAAAAATTTCAGGAAGCAATACGCCGCTGGCACTGTAAAATGAAATTTAGAAAAACAATATAACCCTGACACTGTGAAATGAAATTTAAGAAAGCAATACGCCGCTGGCACTTTAAAATAAAATTTAAGAAATCAATACGCCGCTGACCTTTTGAAAAAAAATTGAAGAAAGCATTACGCCGCTGACATTTTGAAAAAAAATTGAAGAAAGCATTACGCCGCTGGCACTGTGAAATAAAAATTAAGAAAGCAATACGCCGCTGGCACTGTGAAATGAAATATAAGAAAGCAATGAGCCGCTGGCATTGTGAAATGGAATTTAAGAAAGAATTACGTCGCTGGCACTTTCAAATAAATCTTAAGAAAGCAATGGGGATCTAGTACTTTGAAATAAAATTTAGGAAATCATTACGCCGCTGGCACTGTGAAATAAAATTTAGGAAAACAATATAACCCTGGCACTGTGAAATGAAATTTAAGAAAGCAATACGACGCTGGCACTTTGAAATAAAAATTAAAAATGCAATAGGGATCTAGTACTTTAAAATAAAATTTAGGAAATCATTACGCCGCTGGCACTGTGAAATGTAATTTACGAAAACAATATAACCCTGGCACTGTGAAATGAAATTTAAGAAAGCAATACGTCGCTGGTTTTGTGAAATGAAATTTAAGAAATCATTACGCCGCTGGCACTTTGAAATAAAAATTAAAAATGCAATGGGGA
>NW_026534908.1:0-1041 GCF_026225885.1 Hylaeus anthracinus
AATTTAAGAAAACAATACGCCGCTGGCATTTTGAAATCAAATTTAAGGAAGCATTACGCCGCTGCCTCTGTGAAATTAAATTTAAGCAAGCACTACGTCGCTGGCATTTTGAAATATAATCAAAGAAAGCATTACGCCACTTTCAAAGTGAAATGAAATTGAAGAAAGCATTACGCCGCTGGCACTGTAAAATAAAATTTAAGAAATCATTACGCCGCTGGCACTGTGAAACGAAATATAAGAAAGCAATGAGCCGCTGGCACTGTGAAATAAAATTTAAGACATCATTACGCCGCTGACATTTTGAAAAAAAATTGAAGAAAGCATTACGCCGCTGGCAGTGTGAAATAAAAATTAAAAAAGCAATACGCCGCTGGCACTGTGAAATGAAATATAAGAAAGCAATGAGCCGCTGGCACTGTGAAATGGAATTTAAGAAAGAATTACGCCGCTGGCACTTTCAAATAAAACTTAAGAAAGCAATGGGGATCTAGTACTTTGAAATAAAATTTAGGAAATCATTACGCCGCTGGCACTGTGAAATGAAATTTAGGAAAATAATATAACCCTGGCACTGTGAAATGAAATTTAAGAAAGCAATACGACGCTGAGACTTTAAAATAAAATCAAAGAAAACATTACGCCACTGGCACTGTGAAATAAAATGTAAGAAAGCAAAAGACCCCTGGTATTTTGATATAAAATTGAAAAATCATTACGCCGCTGTCATTTTGAAAAAAAAATTTCAAGAAAACAATATAACCCTGGCACTGTGAAATGAAATTTAAGAAAGCAATACGCCGCCGGCACTTTGAAATAAAACTTAAAAAAGCAATACGCCGCTGTCACTGTAAAATAAAATTTAAAAAAGAATTACGCCGCTGGCACTTTAAAATAAAATCAAAGAAAACATTACGCCACTGGCACTGTGAAATGAAATGTAAGAAAGCAAAAGGCTCCTAGTATTTTGATATAAAATTGAAAAATCATTACGCCGCTGGCACTGTGAAATGAAATATAAGAAAGCAATACGCCGCTGGA
>NW_026534909.1:0-844 GCF_026225885.1 Hylaeus anthracinus
ATTACGCCGCTGGCACTTTGAAATAAAAATTAAAAATGCAATGGGGATCTAGTACCTTAAAATAAAATTTAGGAAATCATTACGCCGCTGGCACTGTGAAATGAAATTTAGGAAAACAATATAACCCTGGCACTGTGAAATGAAATTTAAGAAAGCAATACGCCGCTGGTTTTGTGAAATGAAATTTAAGAAATCATTACGCCGCTGGCACTTTGAAATAAAATCAAAGAAAACATTACGCCGCTGGCACTGTGAAATGAAATGTAAGAAAGCAAAAGACAACTGGTATTTTGATATAAAATTGAAAAATCATTACGCCGCTGTCATTTTGAAAAAAAATTTCAGGAAACAATACGCCGCTGGCACTGTGAAATGAAATTCAAGAAAGGCATACGCCGCTGGCACTGTAAAATGAAATTTAACAAAGCAATACGCCTCTGGCACTTTGAAATAAAATTTAAGAAATCAATACGCCGCTGACCTTTTGAAAAAAAATTGAAGAAAGCATTACGCCGCTGGCACTTTGAAATAAAACTTAAAAAAGCATTACGCCGCTGGCACTGTAAAATAAAATTTAAAAAAAATTACGCCGCTAACACTTTAAAATAAAATTAAAGAAAACATTACGCTACTGGCACTGTGAAATGAAATATAAAAAAGCAATACGCCGCTGGCACTGTGAAATAAAATGCAAGAAAGCATTACGTCTCTGGCACTTTGAAATAAAATTTAAGAAATCATTACGCCTTTGACATTTTGAAAAAAAATTTAAGAAAGCATTACGCCGCTGTCTCTGTGAAATGATATTTAAGAAAGCCATACGTCGCTGGCATTTTGAAATAAA
>NW_026534909.1:944-1269 GCF_026225885.1 Hylaeus anthracinus
CAGTGAAATGAAATTTAAGAAAGCACTACGACGCTGGCATGTTGAAAAAAAATTTAAGAAAGCATTACGCCGCTGTCTCTGTGAAATGATATTTAAGAAAGCCATACGTCGCTGACATTTTGAAATAAAATCAAAGAAAAGATTACGCCGCTGGCACTGTGGAATGAAATTTAAGAAAGCAATACGGCGCTTGTACTTTGAAATAAAATTTAAGAAAGCAATACGACACTGGCGCTTCGATATAAAATTAAAAAAACCATTACGCCGCTGGCAGTGAAATGAAATTTAAGAAAGCACTACGACGCTGGCATGTTGAAATAAAATT
>NW_026534910.1:0-2130 GCF_026225885.1 Hylaeus anthracinus
AATTTAAGAAAACAATACGCCGCTGGCATTTTGAAATCAAATTTAAGAAAGCATTACGCCGCTGCCTCTGTGAAATTAAATTTAAGCAAGCACTACGTCGCTGGCATTTTGAAATATAATCAAAGAAAGCATTACGCCACTTTCAAAGTGAAATAAAATTGAAGAAAGCATTACGCCGCTGGCACTGTAAAATAAAATTCAAGAAATCATTACGCCGCTGGCACTGTGAAACGAAATATAAGAAAGCAATGAGCCGCTGGCACTGTGAAATAAAATTTAAGACATCATTACGCCGCTGACATTTTGAAAAAAAATTGAAGAAAGCATTACGCCGCTGGCAGTGTGAAATAAAAATTAAAAAAGCAATACGCCGCTGGCACTGTGAAATGAAATATAAGAAAGCAATGAGCCGCTGGCACTGTGAAATGGAATTTAAGAAAGAATTACGCCGCTGTCACTTTCAAATAAAACTTAAGAAAGCAATGGGGATCTAGTACTTTGAAATAAAATTTAGGAAATCATTACGCCGCTGGCACTGTGAAATGAAATTTAGGAAATAAATATAACCCTGGCACTGTGAAATAAAATTTAAGAAAGCAATACGACGCTGAGACTTTAAAATAAAATCAAAGAAAACATTACGCCACTGGCACTGTGAAATGAAATATAAGAAAGCAATGAGCCGCTGGCACTGTGAAATGGAATTTAAGAAAGAATTACGCCGCTGGCACTTTCAAATAAAACTTAAGAAAGCAATGGGGATCTAGTACTTTGAAATAAAATTTAGGAAATCATTACGCCGCTGGCACTGTAAAATAAAATTTAAGGAAGAATTACGCCGCTGGCACTTTGAAATAAAATCAAAGAAATCATTATGCCGCTGGCACTGTGAAATGAAATTTAAGAAAACAATATAACCCTGGCACTGTGAAATGAAATTTAAGAAAGCAATACGACTCTGGCACTTTGAAATCAAACTTAAGAAATCATTATGCCGCTGACATTTTGAAAAAAAATTGAAGAAAGCATTACGCCGCTGGCACTGTAAAATAAAATTTAGGAAATCATTACGCCGCTGGCACTGTGAAACGAAATATAAGAAAGCAATGAGCCGCTGGCACTGTGAAATGGAATTTAAGAAAGCAATACGCCGCTAGCACTGTGAAATAAAATTTAAAAAATCATTACGCAGCTGACATATTGAAAAAAAATTGAAGAAAGCATTACGCCGCTGGCACTGTAAAATAAAAATTAAGAAAGCAATACGCCGCTGGCACTGTGAAATGAAATATAAGAAAGCAATGAGCCGCTGGCACTGTGAAATGGAATTTAAGAAAGAATTACGCCGCTGGCACTTTCAAATAAAACTTAAGAAAGCAATGGGGATCTAGTACTTTGAAATAAAATTTAGGAAATCATTACGCCGCTGGCACTGTGAAATGAAATGTAAGAAAGCAAAAGGCACCTGGTATTTTGATATAAAATTGAAAAATCATTACGCCGCTGGCACTGTGAAATAAAATATAAAAAAGCAATACGCTGCTGGCACTGTGAAATAAAATGCAAGAAAGCATTACGTCGCTGGCATTTTGAAATAAAATCAAAGAAAAGATTACGCCGCTGGCACTGTGGAATGAAATTTAAGAAAGCAATACGGCGCTTGTACTTTGAAATAAAATTTAAGAAAGCAATACGACACTGGCGTTTCGATATAAAATTAAAAAAACCATTACGCTGCTGGCAGTGAAATGAAATTTAAGAAAGCACTACGACGCTGGCATGTTGAAATAAAATTTAGAAAAAGAAACACGCCGATGGCACTGTGAAATGAAATTTAAGAAAGCTGTACGCCGCTAAAACTGTGAAATTAAATTTAAGAAAGCAAAAGGCCCCTAGTACTTTGATATAAAATTGAAGAAATCATTACGCCGCTGGCACTGTGAAATGAAATTCAAGAAAGGCATACGCCGCTGGCACTGTAAAATGAAATTTAACAAAGCAATACGCCTCTGGCACTTTGAAATAAAATTTAAGAAATCATAATGCCGCTGACATTTTGAAATAAAATCAAAGAAAAGATTACGCCGCTGGCACTGTGGAATGAAATTTAAGGAAGCAATACGGCGCTTG
>NW_026534911.1:0-1348 GCF_026225885.1 Hylaeus anthracinus
AATTTCCTTTGCAAAAATGTCGGATGGAGCTTCGTTAAGGAGATATTAAGAGAAAACCCTGACCAATCAGAGCGCAAGTGATTCAACGTGCATCGAAGGACATTGACGCTGCAGCCTAGCGCGTAGCCTTCGCTACCACGGCCGCTCGAACGGTCTACGTGCGCTCTGATTGGTCAGGGTTTTCTCTTAATATCTCCTTAACGAAGCTCCATCCGACATTTTTGCAAAGGAAATTTTTGTTCAGAATTGTCTCAGCTACCCCCCATTTCCGGCTCCTCCCCGACTTTTGGGACACCCTGTATATATGTATATCGTAGCTGCGTGCACTAGCGCCGCGAGTGGACGAAAGGGATTTTGATAACACTTCTACACTACACAGTTGGAATCATTGAGCTCTATCCTAACTGGAGTGTGTACTCCTGTAGGAAGAAGTAGAGGCGACGAAGGTCCGAGAGAAATGCAAAATGGGTGGTCCGGTATTATCCTATAGCAAATTTATTTGTAGAGGGGGAACAAACGTACGCCGTAACATAACCTACCCGAGCATCGGTGAGCATTGTCGAGTGAGTTACTTTCAGATTCATTTCCGCATAAAATTGGATAAATACAATATAAATTGAATTGTGACAAATAATAAAATTTAGCTTTATACTAAATTGTATATATTTGTATGATCTAAATCATGGTATCTAAATTATGTATACTATTTCATTATTATGTCATTATTATTAATGTTTCTATCGTTTTATATATAAATAATTAAAAGGAAATAATGTTCAAATCTGCACATAATTAATCTGTAAATAATTCCTAGTGCCGCGAAATTCAAACAAAGAGGAGTCTGTTCTCCCTCCACACATAAATTTGCTAGAGGATAGTACCACCGGAACCACTCATCTTGCATCTCTCTCGGACCGGTTTCTCTCTCACAGTTCACACTGCGGTTAGAATAGAGGTCAATGGTTGGAACTCCTTATGGGAGTGGACTCCCGTGCCTTGTATGCGCTCGTATGCACTCACACAGCTCCACATCACTGTATACGTACACGGAACTGCAAGGGCTGCGTATTGTCCTATTTTTGTCTCGACAATGCAAATTTGACACCTCTCATTAGTCGTTTCCGTTAGATAAATGTTCAAACTTGTGCACAAGCTCCTATAGGTAGTCTACTTTTGCTTTTTTGTGTCATAATTAATAATATTCAGAAGTATTTCGCGATCAAAAGAAGCAATATGGTGGCGTGACAGTGCTGCCGCGTTGTCTGAACTAACGTTGCTGAAACATACGCTGCTGAATATTGTTAATTATGACACAAAAAAGCAAAAGTAGACTACCTATAGGAGCTTG
>NW_026534912.1:0-1008 GCF_026225885.1 Hylaeus anthracinus
TTAATTATGACACAAAAAAGCAAAAGTAGACTACCTATAGGAGCTTGTGCACAAGTTTGAACATTTATCTAACGGAAACGACTAATGAGAGGTGTCAAATTTGCATTGTCGAGACAAAAATAGGACAATACGCAGCCCTTGCAGTTCCGTGTACGTATACAGTGATGTGGAGCTGTGTGAGTGCATACGAGCGCATACAAGGCACGGGAGTCCACTCCCATAAGGAGTTCCAACCATTGACCTCTATTCTAACCGCAGTGTGAACTGTGAGAGAGAAACCGGTCCGAGAGAGATGCAAGATGAGTGGTTCCGGTGGTACTATCCTCTAGCAAAT
The DNA here is from genome assembly GCF_026225885.1 of Hylaeus anthracinus. Lineage (NCBI taxonomy): Eukaryota > Metazoa > Arthropoda > Insecta > Hymenoptera > Colletidae > Hylaeus > Hylaeus anthracinus. The sequence goes on from NW_026534912.1 coordinate 335, forward strand.
TTATGTGTGGAGGGAGAACAGACTCCTCTTTGTTTGAATTTCGCGGCACTAGGAATTATTTACAGATTAATTATGTGCAGATTTGAACATTATTTCCTTTTAATTATTTATATATAAAACGATAGAAACATTAATAATAATGACATAATAATGAAATAGTATACATAATTTAGATACCATGATTTAGATCATACAAATATATACAATTTAGTATAAAGCTAAATTTTATTATTTGTCACAATTCAATTTATATTGTATTTATCCAATTTTATGCGGAAATGAATCTGAAAGTAACTCACTCGACAATGCTCACCGATGCTCGGGTAGGTTATGTTACGGCGTACGTTTGTTCCCCCTCTACAAATAAATTTGCTATAGGATAATACCGGACCACCCATTTTGCATTTCTCTCGGACCTTCGTCGCCTCTACTTCTTCCTACAGGAGTACACACTCCAGTTAGGATAGAGCTCAATGATTCCAACTGTGTAGTGTAGAAGTGTTATCAAAATCCCTTTCGTCCACTCGCGGCGCTAGTGCACGCAGCTACGATATACATATATACAGGGTGTCCCAAAAGTCGGGGAGGAGCCGGAAATGGGGGGTAGCTGAGACAATTCTGAACAAAAATTTCCTTTGCAAAAATGTCGGATGGAGCTTCGTTAAGGAGATATT
>NW_026534913.1:0-1064 GCF_026225885.1 Hylaeus anthracinus
TCGCTAACTTTTACTAGCGTAACCGCTATAGTAGGTTACGACTGCGGCGGCAAAAAATTAAATATCTCCACCATTTCGCTCCTCGCTATAGGAGAATGTGAATATTCGACTCTCCAACCGACTACCGAAACCAAGAACGTTCAGCTATTGCAACTAGCTGAATTTGACAGTACTTGGGTGCAGCAATGCAGAATCGAAGTAGACAGGACAGTTTACTATTGTGGGATGCATTCCCATAATTCAATAGTAAAGAACGGACGCCAACAATACTTCTACGATGTTTCTCAAGACCTCTGCAAAACACTCCACGCCACGGGTGCGATGCTGTTTGGCCTTAACAATCAAATTACTGGACTAAAACCAAATTCAACAATCACACACAGCCTCACGTTAGCTGGATCAGTCGACACCGAGGGCAGCTGCAAGGGCAGCTCATTCACCGATCCTTACGGCACCTGGGACAGCGTCGTGGTCCAAGCATTAGTCAATATTACTTTACAATCGTACCTGGCACCGGTTAAACTCACCACGAACAAGATTATCCTGAATTCCGGAGTACAATGCGCAGCGTCCGAAACTACCTGCACCGACGCCGACGGCGCCTCGATCTTCTGGTCCCCGATCCCAGAAGAAGGGTGCCACTTTAATAGTTACGACGTCTTATACGAAGGCCCAGCAAACAGGGTATCGAATCCAAAGAGACCTGTAGTGTATACTGTAACGTCACACGGAACCACCTTCGCGCTAACTCAAACAGCGGAATTCCATTTGTCCGGATACACCATCCAGAAGACAGAGCACCCGAAATTATTTATCTTGGAATCCGACAACGGGGAAAAATTCAAAACCAAATCGAAAATCAAGGTCAATAATTTGGACATATTCACGTATGTCATTTCTAAATTTATATACGTAGAGAAACGCATTCGAACCCAAATCGATCTTCTCTACGCTGACATCGTGAAACAAAGGTGCCAGCTAGAATGACAGGTCCTAACAAATGCACTCGCTCTCGCGAATATCTCACCCGACGAAATGGCTTACGCTTTAACTAAAAAACCTGG
>NW_026534914.1:0-4293 GCF_026225885.1 Hylaeus anthracinus
AATATCTCACCCGACGAAATGGCTTACGCTTTAACTAAAAAACCTGGATATCTCGCATCGACAGCTGGAGAAGTTCTACACCTAATAAAATGTGTACCTGTCGATTGCACTCTTAGACGAACTAATGAATGTTACTGGGAACTTCCAGTTACGCATAAAAATACTTCGTTATTTCTAACACTGAAAAGTCACATTCTAATACGTCAAGCTACACCGAGGGAATGCGACGAATTACTACCAATTATGTACCAGCTACACGGTACATGGTACAGGTTCACCCCAGTACCATTGGAAAGCATGCCTCCAGCCAACATCGAGCCATTGACACAAACAAATTGGAAATATATCAACCCAGCCAATTTAGCCACCAGCGGCATCTACGACGATCATCAAATTCAGACGTTACGAGACCACATCCTATTTTCCATCGAACGACCAGCTATTCTCAACACCATAGCCCGAGGTGCTATGGGCCAGTCAATTCCAGCAGGACGTCTCAACATGGCAAACCTGTTAGACGTGTGGCGTCGCCCGTCTGTCCACCCCAATTTTTCGCATTATAATATATTAGCTGAACATTAATTATTCCTATATTCGTGTATCAAATATTAAGTTCTTTCCGAATACTTATTAAGAATTTCATATACGAATAGAATATCATACCTTATTCTCGTACAACGAAGTACGAATATTTTACATTTAAATCTAAGGTCACGAGCGACGCTTATAGCTGTTCCTACCTGCCGATAAGCGGCACGCGCCAAGCAAGCGGCACGCGCCAAGCGATCTTTGTACTCGTCCGAGTGGCAGGAAGCATAGACGCGACACTCCTCGCGTTCCTGCTCTCCTGATACTCGCCTCAAAATTAATAATTAAGCGCCTGAAATCATTGATAATTGTTTACAACAATCACATAAACTATTAATTTAATAAATGAGAAATTTATTAAATAAAGATTAAATCAAACTTACTTCTTCATTTCCATTCCTACGCTAAGCGTCTAATTGTTGTTAACAATTGTTAACAACAACCTACATACATTATCTTCGGCAGAAGTGGAGTCTGTCAAATAATGCAAATTCCGCGTCCAGCACGCAAATCCAATTTTCTCTCAAACTTCCACGAGCATCCAAGCTCGTTAACGAATGTTACCAACAATTATTAATAATCACTATTTCCAATAAATGTGAAATTTGTTGAATAGTGTTAATATTTAACGTCCAGCGTACGAATTCTAATCCAACTCTATACTCGATACCTGTGCTAATCCAGTCTAACATAGTTTACAACAATACATTTATTATTATCTATGTAAATGTGAAATTTGCTATTTAATGGTGATGTATACATTAAAGGTACTGGTATCAACCTAAAATCTCGTCTCCATACTCATGTCGAGACGTTCGATTTCGATAAACAATATTAATAATTAAACAACAACAATTATCAATATTTAAAGCAGAAACATTGTAAATTAGGCTTAAGGAAAGCGAACAACTATGTAGATGTTACATCCTAGTAACATACACACATATATTTATATATACGTACATGTATATACACACATATTTTTTCGCGACATTACCTTACAATATTTACCTACTATCATTAAACAATCGCACGCTATTAATATCATTTGCCTACCGTCATTAAATAACCACAGACTATTATTGTTATTATTAACCGTCGATAAATAATTTCACTGTCGATAAATAACCAAGCGACATTACCACACTATCATTTACTCACAGTCGATACATAACCATATACCATTGTTAACGTATATTTACGGTCGACATCTTACACGCATATTAATACGTTAATTAACCTACGTTGCGAACCATTTATATTAAGCACACAGGAAATAATATTCTCCCACGAGTAATAATCTCTAACAGTAAGAAATTAAATCCCATAAGGGACGCCTCTCCGAGGCGTGAGACTCAAGAAAGCGCTGACCGAAAGATAAGCACCTGCGAGTGCCGAGCATAACGCGCATGCGTCAAACCAGCGATAAATACGAGCCCTGCGCGGCTCCAACAGTACAGAACAGTTCAGTGCAGTCCAGTCTTCAGTTCGGTTCGGTCGGTCTCTCATCGTACAACAGCTCAGTCCGCACACACGCGTTATAATTCATCGTGAATCGTTATTGTTCATCGTTCCGACGCATCGTACTTCTTATTATTATTATTTTAACTGTGATAATTCTTGCGCATCGTACGCTCCTTTATTAGTTTGTTTAACGATTAAATAAAGTGTTTTCGTGTTTGTTACCTTACTATTCTGCGCGTTTTATTAACCGTATTATATGCCGCGGAAGATAGACGATTAGACGTAATCATTGAAAACCACGCATCAGCATTCGGCGGTCATAAAGGTGTATCAAAAACATATGCTAGAATCCGAAAAAACTATTTTTGGCCTAATCTCAAGCAAGATGTACTTAAATTTATTCAAAATTGCGCTAGCTGCCAAACACAAAAATTAACGAGACAAAAGACACGACAACCCATGACTTTGACAGACACACCCGGTCTAGATTTCGATGAAATTGCCATGGATATAGTAGGACCTCTTCATCCCACTCCATCGAATTCCACACATATCTTAACAATACAGAACCTATTAACGAAATATAGTTTAGCACTACCTTTAAAACAAACTACCTCCGTCGAAATCGCGGAAGCATTTACAAACGATTTTATCTGCCGATTTGGCTGTCCGAAGGCCTTATTAACAGACCAAGGTACAAATTTTACAAGCGCATTAATGCGCGTAGTAGCAAAGAAATTCAAGATGTCCCATATCAAAACCACTGCATTCTACCCTCAATCAAACGGCTCTCTCGAACGTTCGCATCTTGTTTTGGTGGAGTATCTAAAACATTTTATTAACAAAAATGGCAATTGGGACGAATGGCTCCCTATGGCATCATTTTCGTACAACACAAGTGTCCACGAGGGTACACGTTACACTTCGCACGTACTAGTTTTCAGAAGATTAGCACGATTACCTGGAACAACCCCACTTGAAACGGAAATCGAAAACGAGACATACAGTACTTACCTGCGATCACTACAAACACAATTAGATAGACTACAAGAAGCGTCAAAGGAAAGTTTGATCGTTTCCAAAAACCGTTCAAAATTATACTATGACAAGAAAATATGACCTGTAGAATTTAAAGTAGGCGATCGAGTTTTCCTCCTAAAGGAGCCGAAAAAAGGGCAAACTAGACAGTGATTACACTGGACCATATACAATACTAGAAATAATAAGTAAAGATAATGTAAAATTAGGAATCGGTAAGAATAAAACTAAAATAGTGCATACCAATAAGCTAAAATTATGTAAATATATATAAGTTGTCGCCTAATTTCCCTACTTCAACGATAGCGAACATATATATACGAGGTTCCCTAAAACAAAAATTCATTCGAGTACTTACCCTTGACCTCGACGCATCGATATGAAGATCCTCTTCGAATTGGACGACGAGGAGGAGATGGAGCTGTACGGCCCCATAGACGATGTCCGTCCACAGGACCATCCTGAGACATACAAGTCTCTCTTTGAGATGGCTTGCGTCATCGACGTTGGCACCATCTTCATAAAAAACAATATGTTGTTATGTAACAACTGCTACAACCATTTAACTCTCGAGGACCGCGGGACATTCCGAAGGGGAAATAGTGATTCCATAATTTCCACCATCCATGCACGACGAGTGGTGAAATGTCTCCAGTGCAAGGAAATTATTACAAGACTCAAGCCGGCGCATCGATGCACGGAGTGCATTGAGGAATGGATCAACATGACGGAAACCAGGGTTCAGGAAATAGAAACAGAAGGAATCCTAGCGCAGGTGATTACACGCTGGTAAGACCAAAGGAACTTCCACCACCACCACCACCACTACAAGAACAACACATACATAACCAGGAGCGACGCTCCAGGATATTCATTCGTTCTCGAAACAGCAACCAGGACACAACACATTCAGTGCCGCGCTGCGTTTTAACACGAACATTCAGTGTATTAAACGAACATTCAGTGCCGCGCTACATGAAACACGAACACTTAGTGACGTGAATTTTAAACGAACATTCAGTGCCACGCTACATAAAAACACGAACACTTAGTGACGTGAATTTTAAACGAACATTCAGTGCCACGCTACATAAAACACGAACACTCAGTGACGTACTAACAGACATTCAAAATGTGGTTCACATTTTTATCAATCTCGCTAACTTTTACTAGCGTAACCGCTATAGTAGGTTACGACTGCGG
>NW_026534915.1:0-2284 GCF_026225885.1 Hylaeus anthracinus
CATTCATTCCAAATGAAATTTTTTGTCGTTGTTCATTGTACTTTGACAAAAAGTATAGGGTATTTACATTGAGGCGATATTGCCCGCAATTTTTATTAAAAATTCATATAGCTCTCTCGAAAAGCAAACACAATAAAAATCCTTAGGTTTTTGACCTCCCTATAACTTCTACTGTATTCATTCAATCCAAATGAAATTTTCCCGTGTTGTTCTTCACGTCGTAACATTAGACTCGCGCCATACAATTTACAGAAACATTTCCTATAAACAAACAAAAAATGGGAAACAACTTGAAACCAAATTCTGACATCGTCCTCGAACAAACAACGCAACAAAATATTTCAAACTACAATCCGGCCAGAACATTTTCAACACAGACTTCTGTAACCCGTTAAAGTTCCTCTCACCGACTCCTGGCGCAACGCTAGTACGAACCAGCCTCGTAAGTCCCAAAGCTTCATAATTTTCTCTCTCGAAAACCACTCGAGCATGTGACCGACCGCCGACTCGGGCCGCATCGATGCTCGTTCCCCGACGCCGCGAGTCGGCTCTTTCGCGTATTGTTCCAAGGGGCACAGCCTCCCTTGGCCCATGGAGGGGGTGTCTCGGTGGCGCTGGGCCCCAAACGAATGATAATGCGGGGGATATCGTATTAAAATCTGGCGCTACCTAGGCCCCGGCTCGCAACGAGCGTTGGGCGCCAAAATAGATGGACCTCGTTACAAATGGAATGGAGTTTATAATCAGTATCTCTACGGTGGCATCTGTGCCCCCTCTCCCCCGCTCGTCCAATAGGGAGGGACAGAGACGGTTGACGAGCCCGGGAGAGGCACGAACAGAGAGGAATAACAGAAACAGAAAGGAGAAAGTATCAAGAGAGCCAAGGAGGTCTTGTCGGTGGTTCTCTTCCTCTGGTTCTGGTTCCACGGTTCCCCGTACTCGTTTATATCTCTCTAACCGGTGCCCCTCTCCCCTCTGCCGCCCCCTCTTCGCTCGTCGCGTCGACTACGGAGGCTCGCTGCTGCCACCTGCACACGAGAAACAAGACCAACAATAAGATTATAATGGGCTGTGGGAATGCGTCGTATTTATCATTGGCCATTGTTTACCAGCGTCAGGTCTCACTTTTTTAAATTGAACCCCTTCAGTCCGGTCCGCCGTACTTCGTCCTCTCCGGGGGTTTCGATCCTCCTTCGAGGAGCCGGGACGGTTGGACAAACCGAGAGCGTAACTTTGCTGGTGGCATCGGGGATCGGAGTGATGCTCCGATCGCTTTCTGAGCGAGATCGGTGGCGGATTGCTTCGGGGATTCGTTGCGAGCGCAGGGCGGAAGGGCGGATGAGCTTTAAGGGAGGAACTTTCTGGTGATTCGGTGATTTTTGGTTCGTGGAAACGTTGCGCGGAAGTGGATTTAGTATTTTTCTATAGATCTGCTCGTCGATTGCTCGCGAACGCTCAATTGGAATTTTCGTTTGGTCCTTGTTGGTTTAGAACATATAAGCGATACAATTTTTTTTTGGAGGGAGGGAGCTTCACACTAGGCACCGCTTTTTGAAAAATTCATAATTTTCTCTGTCCTGATCTTTCCTGATTTTTCTCTTTCAGTTTCCTGATCATTTGCTCGCGAATGTCATCTTGGAATTTACGTTTGGTCCTTGTTAGTTCAAAATTGAAGTTTTTTCTGTCGGATCATTCCTGTGTCTCCCACCTTGAAGTTTGCAAATGGGAACCGGATACTTGGGATTATAGCGCTAGTCGAGCGTGCAAAATATGCAACGGTAAAATCGCAGCACCCACGTGCCTCCTGATTCACGTTCTCGCGGGTCAGCTCGCTGTCTTTCGCGCGGAGAAAATATAACAGGCATTGTTTCGACCTATCGATCGCCGATCGCCGTCTGGTAGGAACAATTCTCATCCCACGCTCGACATCGCGTTTCCTGAACGACGCGAGAACCTCATAAGAGTACTCTTTCAATGCTAGACGTTTACCATTCCAGTTTCCCAATATTAACGCAATCTTTTATTCCGGCTGGATACAACGAAGACTGCCTGAAACAACAACAGTTACGCGACAGTTGAGCCAACTATAATAAATTGACTGAACAAATAGGCAAAAGGGATTTATTAGTTACGAAATTTCGAAGCTTTAAAGCTTCGATGCACCCATGCTTTAAAAACCTCAGTAAGTTGGAGCTTCAATGCTTCCAAGATTCAATGCTTTGGAGCTTCAATGCTTAGGAGGTTCAATGCTCTGAAACTTCGATGCTTCGAAGATTCGGTGCTC
>NW_026534916.1:0-1124 GCF_026225885.1 Hylaeus anthracinus
TCCGCTTCTTGTCAGCCACGGTTCTCTAGCGGCTTGATGTATGCAGCTACATTAATGCGCTCCTGGGGTGGTGGTGGTGGTGGTGGGGGTAGGGGAGTGGGCAGGAGGAGGAGAGGGGGAGGGAGAGGTGCAATAAATCGGGAAAGCGAGGCAGGATGGATTCACTGACGGAAGGGTCGATGGGTGATCGACTGGCTTCTCTGGGAAACGCGAGGCCAAAGGTATTGCTATAGAGCTACATGCTATAGAATATTGTATAGTATATAGAATATTGTATAGTATATAGAATATATACTATATAGAATATATACTATATTGAATATTGTATAGTATATAGAATATATACTATATAGAATATTGTATAGTATGTAGAATATATACTATATAGAATATTGTATAGTATATAGAATGTATACTATATAGAATAGTACTGTATAGTATATATAGAATAATACTATATATTATAGTATATAGAAATGATATGCTACGTATGTATATAGCACATAATTCGTATATACGATACATTATGCATTATGCTGTTTATTGAATTGGTACACCTTAATTATAGCAAGCGCCTCTGTAACTGTAAGAATTTTCAGCGTTGATTTCCTGCGATAATCGAGGACCTGCTTCACTCGACACCAATAGTTGCCACTCACTAATATTATTAATGTTAGTTACTTGGACGTGTTTATTCTTCTGTCTATTTATTCCTCGCAAACTATTCTGTTATAAATTCTACATCTGACCTGTACTATTTCTTTTCAGAATTTCGTGCTCTAGAATAACTTTACTACTACACCACCCACTCTAGAAACCTTTAGAGCCCTACTCTATTTCTCTAGCACTCTACTCTATCTCTGTCTAGAGTACTACTATACTACTCTAATCCATCTCTCTTTTTACAGCACTACTTTACTACTCTAATCTCTCTCTCTCTCTCTCTCTCTCTTTAGAACACTACTCTACTACTCTAGTCTACCTTCACTCCAGAGCACTACTCTGCTACTCTAGCTTCTTCAAGAGCTTACTTTACTACTCTAATCTATTTCTCTCTTTAGAGCACTGCTCTGCTATTCTAGCACACTCTACTTTACTCTACTTTACTACTGTAATCTATCTCT
>NW_026534917.1:0-2588 GCF_026225885.1 Hylaeus anthracinus
CATTCATTCCAAATGAAATTTTTTGTCGTTGTTCATTGTACTTTGACAAAAAGTATAGGGTATTTACATTGAGGCGATATTGCCCGCAATTTTTATTAAAAATTCATATAGCTCTCTCGAAAAGCAAACACAATAAAAATCCTTAGGTTTTTGACCTCCCTATAACTTCTACTGTATTCATTCAATCCAAATGAAATTTTCCCGTGTTGTTCTTCACGTCGTAACATTAGACTCGCGCCATACAATTTACAGAAACATTTCCTATAAACAAACAAAAAATGGGAAACAACTTGAAACCAAATTCTGACATCGTCCTCGAACAAACAACGCAACAAAATATTTCAAACTACAATCCGGCCAGAACATTTTCAACACAGACTTCTGTAACCCGTTAAAGTTCCTCTCACCGACTCCTGGCGCAACGCTAGTACGAACCAGCCTCGTAAGTCCCAAAGCTTCATAATTTTCTCTCTCGAAAACCACTCGAGCATGTGACCGACCGCCGACTCGGGCCGCATCGATGCTCGTTCCCCGACGCCGCGAGTCGGCTCTTTCGCGTATTGTTCCAAGGGGCACAGCCTCCCTTGGCCCATGGAGGGGGTGTCTCGGTGGCGCTGGGCCCCAAACGAATGATAATGCGGGGGATATCGTATTAAAATCTGGCGCTACCTAGGCCCCGGCTCGCAACGAGCGTTGGGCGCCAAAATAGATGGACCTCGTTACAAATGGAATGGAGTTTATAATCAGTATCTCTACGGTGGCATCTGTGCCCCCTCTCCCCCGCTCGTCCAATAGGGAGGGACAGAGACGGTTGACGAGCCCGGGAGAGGCACGAACAGAGAGGAATAACAGAAACAGAAAGGAGAAAGTATCAAGAGAGCCAAGGAGGTCTTGTCGGTGGTTCTCTTCCTCTGGTTCTGGTTCCACGGTTCCCCGTACTCGTTTATATCTCTCTAACCGGTGCCCCTCTCCCCTCTGCCGCCCCCTCTTCGCTCGTCGCGTCGACTACGGAGGCTCGCTGCTGCCACCTGCACACGAGAAACAAGACCAACAATAAGATTATAATGGGCTGTGGGAATGCGTCGTATTTATCATTGGCCATTGTTTACCAGCGTCAGGTCTCACTTTTTTAAATTGAACCCCTTCAGTCCGGTCCGCCGTACTTCGTCCTCTCCGGGGGTTTCGATCCTCCTTCGAGGAGCCGGGACGGTTGGACAAACCGAGAGCGTAACTTTGCTGGTGGCATCGGGGATCGGAGTGATGCTCCGATCGCTTTCTGAGCGAGATCGGTGGCGGATTGCTTCGGGGATTCGTTGCGAGCGCAGGGCGGAAGGGCGGATGAGCTTTAAGGGAGGAACTTTCTGGTGATTCGGTGATTTTTGGTTCGTGGAAACGTTGCGCGGAAGTGGATTTAGTATTTTTCTATAGATCTGCTCGTCGATTGCTCGCGAACGCTCAATTGGAATTTTCGTTTGGTCCTTGTTGGTTTAGAACATATAAGCGATACAATTTTTTTTTGGAGGGAGGGAGCTTCACACTAGGCACCGCTTTTTGAAAAATTCATAATTTTCTCTGTCCTGATCTTTCCTGATTTTTCTCTTTCAGTTTCCTGATCATTTGCTCGCGAATGTCATCTTGGAATTTACGTTTGGTCCTTGTTAGTTCAAAATTGAAGTTTTTTCTGTCGGATCATTCCTGTGTCTCCCACCTTGAAGTTTGCAAATGGGAACCGGATACTTGGGATTATAGCGCTAGTCGAGCGTGCAAAATATGCAACGGTAAAATCGCAGCACCCACGTGCCTCCTGATTCACGTTCTCGCGGGTCAGCTCGCTGTCTTTCGCGCGGAGAAAATATAACAGGCATTGTTTCGACCTATCGATCGCCGATCGCCGTCTGGTAGGAACAATTCTCATCCCACGCTCGACATCGCGTTTCCTGAACGACGCGAGAACCTCATAAGAGTACTCTTTCAATGCTAGACGTTTACCATTCCAGTTTCCCAATATTAACGCAATCTTTTATTCCGGCTGGATACAACGAAGACTGCCTGAAACAACAACAGTTACGCGACAGTTGAGCCAACTATAATAAATTGACTGAACAAATAGGCAAAAGGGATTTATTAGTTACGAAATTTCGAAGCTTTAAAGCTTCGATGCACCCATGCTTTAAAAACCTCAGTAAGTTGGAGCTTCAATGCTTCCAAGATTCAATGCTTTGGAGCTTCAATGCTTAGGAGGTTCAATGCTCTGAAACTTCGATGCTTCGAAGATTCGGTGCTCTGAAACCTCAATGCTTCGAAGATTCAATGCTTTTAAGATTCAATGATCTGTAACTTCGATGCTTCGAAGATTCGATGCTCTGAAACCTCAATGCTTTGGAGATTCAATGCTTAGAAGGTTCAATGCTCTGAAACTTCGATACTTCGAAGATTCGATGCTCCGAAACCTCAATGCTTCGAAGATTCAATGCTCTGAAACTTCGATGCTTCGAAGATTCGATGCTCCAAAACCTCAACGCTTCCAAGATTCAATGCTTAGGAGGTTCAATGCTCTGAAACTTCGATGCTTCGAAGATTCGGTGCTC
>NW_026534918.1:0-1124 GCF_026225885.1 Hylaeus anthracinus
TCCGCTTCTTGTCAGCCACGGTTCTCTAGCGGCTTGATGTATGCAGCGACAGTAATGCGCTCCAGCGGTGGTGGTGGTGGTGGTGGGGGGAGGGGAGTGGGCAGGAGGAGGAGAGGGGGAGGGAGAGGTGCAATAAATCGGGAAAGCGAGGCAGGATGGATTCACTGACGGAAGGGTCGATGGGTGATCGACTGGCTTCTCTGGGAAACGCGAGGCCAAAGGTATTGCTATAGAGCTACATGCTATAGAATATTGTATAGTATATAGAATATTGTATAGTATATAGAATATATACTATATAGAATATATACTATATTGAATATTGTATAGTATATAGAATATATACTATATAGAATATTGTATAGTATGTAGAATATATACTATATAGAATATTGTATAGTATATAGAATGTATACTATATAGAATAGTACTGTATAGTATATATAGAATAATACTATATATTATAGTATATAGAAATGATATGCTACGTATGTATATAGCACATAATTCGTATATACGATACATTATGCATTATGCTGTTTATTGAATTGGTACACCTTAATTATAGCAAGCGCCTCTGTAACTGTAAGAATTTTCAGCGTTGATTTCCTGCGATAATCGAGGACCTGCTTCACTCGACACCAATAGTTGCCACTCACTAATATTATTAATGTTAGTTACTTGGACGTGTTTATTCTTCTGTCTATTTATTCCTCGCAAACTATTCTGTTATAAATTCTACATCTGACCTGTACTATTTCTTTTCAGAATTTCGTGCTCTAGAATAACTTTACTACTACACCACCCACTCTAGAAACCTTTAGAGCCCTACTCTATTTCTCTAGCACTCTACTCTATCTCTGTCTAGAGTACTACTATACTACTCTAATCCATCTCTCTTTTTACAGCACTACTTTACTACTCTAATCTCTCTCTCTCTCTCTCTCTCTCTTTAGAACACTACTCTACTACTCTAGTCTACCTTCACTCCAGAGCACTACTCTGCTACTCTAGCTTCTTCAAGAGCTTACTTTACTACTCTAATCTATTTCTCTCTTTAGAGCACTGCTCTGCTATTCTAGCACACTCTACTTTACTCTACTTTACTACTGTAATCTATCTCT
>NW_026534919.1:0-1073 GCF_026225885.1 Hylaeus anthracinus
ATAGTTAGCAATATTCAGTAGTGGTCAGCAATAGTTAGCAATATTGACGAAAAGTCAGCCATGAATATCCAGCAATATTTAGTAATTGTCATCAATGTTTCGTAATATTCAGTAGATTACAGCAGTAGTTAGCAATATTCAGTAGTCATTAGCAATATTCTGCAATATTCAGTAGTTTTCAGCAATGGGTATCAATGTTCATGAATAATCAGCCATAAATAGTTAGCAATAATCAACATCAGTGGGCAATAGTAAGCAATATTTAGTAATTGTCAGCAAGGTATTGTAATATTCAGTAGGGTACAGCAATAGTTAGTAATATTCAGTAGTGGTCAGCAATAGTTAGCAATATTTATGAAAAGTCACGAATAGTGAGTAATTTTCCAACACTGCATCGCAGAGTGAGATGACATTTTTATCGTGACTTTTGGGGAAAATTTCCAAGAAACACCCAACGACATTTAATTAAATGCTTAAAGGGGGTCCCTCAGAGGGGGCCATAACGACCAGGGTCTCCGTGGTCGACGAGCAGGCTCGTAAAAGTCGTCTACCTGCCGGCAGATCTCCCGTTAGGAATGTCTTAAAACAATGCGAGGGTGACATTTCTCCCCTGCGCTTGAGAAAAAAACGAAGGGGACGTTTCTCACGACCCCTGCACCACCTCAACCGCCCGGGTGGTGTTCGGGCATGATTTGTGCGCAACTTTGTCGAAAAATATATGTCTAGTCGGCGTGTTTCTTTGGAAATACTGAAGGAAACGAATGGGACTGGCCATTTGCATCCCATCGTTTCACCTTGTGCCCCCTATATTCATTTCATGGTATATAAACACAATCTGTAAGGAATTATATACGTGTACAAACATATAATTTAGTAGTATATTAAGTATACACCTTGATGAAATTATTATTATACTTTTTCATGATCTTTGGGGAGGGCTATCAATAATATATTACTTAAAATTTGTTTGCGAGTGATTTATAACTCGTACCCTGTTTGTCCAATCCAAATGAAATTTTTTGTTGCTGTTCATTGTACTTTGACCAAAAGTATAGGGTATTTACATTGGGGCG
>NW_026534920.1:0-2158 GCF_026225885.1 Hylaeus anthracinus
TACACGGAAATACTGTCTGAGCAGGTTTACATCTAGTGTTTTGTTGGGCACTATTACGCACACTATTACGGCTCCTATTACGCAAGTGGCTGCGAATAGTAAAAAATTCACTTGATGCTTATTTTAAGTAACGTGATAAAATTGTTAATGCATATACTGTCTACACGGAAATACTGTCTGAGCAAGTTATAGTGGAATCGATTACGTCAGACATTCGACGTCAGACGTAATTCCCCTGTCTCAGTCAAAGTTCTTGTCGAGACCCCCAGCCGCCAGGAATCGGCGAATTCCTGGATAATCGGGGAACGATAATTCCTTGCCACACAATACCGTTTGTTTCTTACGTGAAATGCATTGAATTGCGTGCGGTCAATTATATTATGTTAAGTAGAGCATATGCGTGGCCCATGACGTATCAGGGGGAGGGATCTGTTGGCCGGGCCGGTGGCCCATTCCTCGGCTCCTTTAATAACGCATTGTGCCTCTCATGTGGCATATTAGGTTTATGCTAATACCCAGCACCGAAGATGCACCGGCTCTCGTCGATCGGATCTCCTTCCCACCCTTCCCCTACCTCCTCTCTGCGTGGGCAGCTTCTAATGGATGAAAGCTGCCGCGGAAGTCGATTGGGAATCGAACCACTTTAGTTTCAAGGTCGAGGAACATGCTCCAAGTCGATATTGTACGTTCAAGTCGACCTTAGTGTTCAATGTGCGTTATTTTCGATATATATCGTTTTTTCATTGTATTTTACAACATTCACATTGTCATCATGATCCTTCGTGGTAATTATTTACTAGGGAGCGTGAAGAGTCAATTTTATTTCAATTTTCGTCGAAAGTGTTCTTAAGGTTCTGTTTATTTATGAGATTATTTTGGTACACCTGTCCTTTAGGTTGAGACCGTGGCGAATTAGGTGACAACTTGGAGGATATCGGTGTAATACTCACTTGGAACAATTTTATAACCGTGAAGTAAGTAATTCTTGAATGACAATTGAAAGAGTCGACTTTTATAATTGTTCTTCATGTTGAGACGAGTCCCAGAGAAGCGAGAACTTCAAGAACGTCACCTTAGTTGTATATCGCTCAACTTGAAGCAATTTTGCAATAAGAAAGCAAACATTTCTTCCTTTTCAATTTCCGGAAGTTCGGAAGGTCCGGAGTTTCGTTTCTCGTTCAGAGAATGCTGTGTCCTATCTGCTGGAAGAAGCAGGATTTAATTTGCTTCAGGTTTTGGGAATGGAAGATTATCTTCATGAAGTTATCAGGAACAGTATTGGGAGATGTTCGCCAGTTTGGAGAAATTTGTCTTTCTTTTGTGATATGTTGTTAGAAGTCGAATGAAATGGTTGAAAATGGTCAGAATTAGGCGTGAATAGGCAGAAATGATTAGGAGTAGGCAGTAGTTAGCAATATTCAGTAGTGGTCAGCAATAGTTAGCAATATTTATGATAAGTCAGCCATGGATAGTCAGCAATGTTTAGTAATCGTTAGAAAGGATTTGTAATATTCAGTAGTTATTCGCAATGGATAGCAATATTTAGTGGTTGTTACCAAGGTTTTGTAATATTCAGTAGTGGTCAGCAATAGTTAGCAATATTCAGTAGTGGTCAGCAATAGTTAGCAATATTGATGAAAAGTCAGCCATGAATAGTCAGCAATATTTAGTAATTGTCAGCAATGTTTCGTAATATTCAGTTGATTACAGCAGTAGTTAGCAATAGTCAGTAGTTATTAGCAATATTCTGCAATATTCAGTAGTTTTCAGCAATGGGTATCAATGTTCATGAATAATCAGCCATAAATAGTTAGCAATAATCAACATCAGTGGGCAATAGTAAGCAATATTTAGTAATTGTCAGCAAGATATTGTAATATTCAGTAAGTTACAGCAATAGTTAGTAATATTCAGTAGTGGTCAGCAATAGTTAGCAATATTTATGAAAAGTCAGCCATGGATAGTCAGCAATGTTTAGTAATCGTTAGAAAAGATTTGTAATATTCAGTAGTTATTAACAATGGATAGCAATATTTAGTGGTTGTTACCAAGGTTTTGTAATATTCAGTAGTTTTCAGCAATGGGTAGCAATGTTCATGAAAAATCAGCCATAAATAGTTAGCAATAATCAACATCAGTAGACAATAATCAGCAATAT
>NW_026534921.1:0-1457 GCF_026225885.1 Hylaeus anthracinus
CGCTGGCACTGTGAAATGAAATTTAAGAAAGCAATACGCCGCTGGCACTTTGAAACAAAATTGGAGAAAGCAATACGACGCTGGCACTTTGAAGTAAAATTTAAAAAAGCATTACGCCGCTGGCACTGTAAAATGTAATTTAAGAAAGAATTACGCCGCTGATACTTTGAAATAAAACTTAAGAAATCATTACGCCGCTGGAACTATGTAATGAAATTTAAGAAAACAATACGCTGCTGGCACTTTGAAATACAATTGAAGAATTATTACGCTGCTGACATTTTGAAATAAAATTTAAGAAAGCATTACGCCGCTGGCACTGTGAAATGAAATTTAATAAAGCAATACGCCGCTGGCACTGTGGAATGAAATTCAAGAAAACAATACGCCGCTGGCGCTTTGATACAAAATTTAAGAAAGCAATACGGCGCTAGTACTTTCAAATAGAATTTAAGAAATCATTACGCCGCTGGCACTTTGAAATAAAATTTAAAAAAGCATTACGTCGCTAGCACTGTGAAATGAAATTTAAGAAAGATTTACGACACTGGTACTTTGAAATAAAATTTAAGAAACCATTACGCCGCTGACATTTTGAGAAAAAATTAAAGAAACCATTACGCCGCTGGCACTTTGAAACAAAATTGAAGAAAGCAATACGACGATGGCAACGTGAAATGAAATTCAAGAAAACAATACGCCGCTGGCACTTTTAAATAAAATTTAAGAAAGCAATTCGCCGCTGGCACTTTGAGATAAAACTTAAAAAAGCATTACGTCGCTGGCACTGTGAAATGAAATTTAAGAAAGCAATACAACGCTGGCACTGTAAAATGAAATTTAGGAAAACAATACGGCGCTGGCACTGTGAAATAAAATTTAAGAAAGCAATACGTCGCTGGCACATTAAAATAAAATTTAAAAAAGCATTACGTCGCCAGCACTGTGAAATGAAATTCAAGAAAGAATTACGCCGCTGGTACTTTGAAATGAAATTAAGGAAAGCAATACGACGCTGGCACTGTGGAATGAAATTTAGGAAAACAATACACCCCTGGCACTGTGAAATGAAATTTAAGAAAGCAATACGTTGCTGGCAATGTGAAATGAAATTTAGGAAAACAATACGCCGCTTGCACTTTGAAATAAAATTAAAGAACGCAATACAGCGCTAGCACTTCGAAATACAATTTAGGAATTATTACGCTGCTGACATTTTGAAATAAAATTTAAGGAAGCATTACGCCGCTGGCACTGTGTAATAAAATTTAAGAAAGCAATACGCTGCTGGCACCGTGAAATAAAATTCAAGAAAGCAATACGCCGCTGGCACTTTGAAATAAAATTTAAAAAAGCATTACGTCGCTAGAACTGTGAATTGAAATTTAAGAAAGAATTACGCCGCTGGCACTGTGAAATGAAATTTAAGAAAGCAATACGCCGCTGGCACTTTGAAA
>NW_026534922.1:0-1317 GCF_026225885.1 Hylaeus anthracinus
CTACTCTGATCTACTCAACTCTGATTTACTCTACTCTACTCTTCTCTACTCTACTCTACTTTACTCTACTCTGATCTACTCCACCCTGACCTGCTCTATTCTTATCTACTCTACTCTACTCTTATCAACTCTACTCAACTCAGATCTACTCTACTCTACTATGATCTACACTACTTTGATTTACTCTACTCCTATTTACCCTCCTTCGATCTACTTTACTCTGATCTACTCTACTCTACTCTGATTTACTCTACTCTGATCTACTCTACTCTGATCTACTTTACTTTACTCTACTCTGATCTACTCTATCCTGATCTACACTATTCTGATCTACTCTACTCTACTATGATCTACTCTGACCTACTTTACTCTGATCTACTCTACTCCATTCTGATTTAATCTACTCCCATCAACTCTACTCTATTTTGATTCACTCTACTCTGATCTACTTCACTTTGATCTACTCTACTTTGATGTATTTTACTGTGATCTACTCTACTCTTATCAACTCTACTCAACTCAGATCTACTCTACTCTACTATGATCTACACTACTTTGATCTACTCTACTCTTATCTACTCTCCTTCGATCTACTTTACTCTGATCTAGTCTACTCTACTCTGAACTACTGTACTCTGATCTACTCTACACTCCTCTGATTCACTCTACTCTGATCTACTCTACTTTGATCTACTCTACTCTGATCTACTCTACTCTACTCTGATCTACATTACTTTGATCTACTCTACTCCTATCTACTCTAATTCGATCTACTTTACTCTGATCTACTCTACTCTACTCTGAACTACTGTACTCTGATATACTCTACTCTACTCTGATCCACTCTTCTCTGATCTACTCTACTTTGATCTACTCTACTTCGATCTACTCTACTATGATCTACTCTACTTTACTCTACTCTGATATACTCTACTTTGACCTTCTCTATTCTGATCTACTCAACCCTACTATGATTTACTTAACTCTACTCTGATCTACTCTACTCTGGTCTACCCTACTCTGATCTACTCAACTTTACTCTGATCTTCTCTACTCTGGTCTACCCTACTCTGATCTACTCAACTCTGATTTACTCTACTCTACTTAACTCTACTCTACTCTACTCTTCTCTACTCTACTCTACTCTACTCTGATCTACTCTACCCTACGATGATCTACTTTACTCTACTCTGATCTACTCTACTCTGGTCTACCCTAGTCTGATCTACTCAACTCTGATTTACTCTACTCTACTCTACTCTACTCTACTCTACTCTACTCTACTTAACTCTACTCTACTCTACTCTACTCTACTCT
>NW_026534923.1:0-3877 GCF_026225885.1 Hylaeus anthracinus
GCCGTTTGTAGAAGAATTGATGTGACTTGCACCTCCGTGAAGGTAGATTGGTGGGACCTGCATTTTGTTTTTAAACTAGTCCGGACTCCCAATACGTTCCAAACAGATTTATTGAACATCATGAATCGCGTAAAGAATGTCGCAACTCGATGACGCGAATCGTAGAGCCAATTAAATTTCAATATCCGTATTGAGTTACGAGTGATGGAGACTAATACGTTTTATCGATCACTATTACATTTCCATCCCGCAATGGTAGAATTAATCGCCATTGTAAATTCGCATTAGGCGGAACATGTATTTGATCAGCAGCGTCGTGTCAGTAATTCGCTGCAACGGCGACAAAGTGCATTGCCTGCAGCACCGACTTTCGAGAGTGCACTAATTCCACACCCGCCACGATTTAATATGACACTTTAAGTCCGCACGATAAATGCCGGACGTTATCTTTATATTATCCTTATCAGACCGTGCCGCAGTCGCAGAGGTTCCATTAGCAACTACAAAATTCATCGTCGTAATTTAATACACGCCGTTAAATAATAAGTTCCACAAATAGGGGAACGAAAAGAAACGATGACCAGTAGGACAACGAAATTCATCGTTGTACGTGTTATGCAACTGTTAACAAATGAATTTTTTTTTCTCTTTTATCCCTCGAATGAAGCCACGGGCAACGCCGAAGCTCGTTGATCATGACGTCAGATTCTTATTCATACTACGATTAGTCATAATGCTCTACGTAGATTCGACTGATATTTCTTTTATTGCCTCAACAATCTCGATTATCCTTATTCGCCAACTGCTCGCGATTTTCCGTCCCTTTTTATTTCAATTCTTCGAAAATAAATTTCGCTATTAATTTCACTTTATTTCGTTCATATATTATGTCGTATATTTTTAAATTTTCTATTTACAGGTCACTTAATTTTGTTTCAATTTCCGTTAATATTTATTTAACTTTATTCAGCGACCAATTTCGCGATTCCCGGACATTTCTCTCCCGTTTCAATTTTATTTTACCGATGTTAACCTCGATGTCGGTTAGCCACATATTCCGTCATTTCAAGAAATCACTTTTCGAGGTTTCCATGCGCGTTGTATATTTTTCGCCGGTGCATTCGGTTTTCGCAAACAGTATTTCGATAATATTTTAGTACCCCTTCGATTTATTACATTTACAAACAAATTTGACGTTCGTTAATTTTCAGATCGAATTTACCAAATGGATTTTATCAACGTTCATGTATAAACGTACAATTTTTCTACGAGCATTTATGGCTCAATATTTGTTTTCGTGCTCGTACGAGTGTTCTTTTGAACGTTCCGCAATACTGTTAATTATCTATGAACCTCGAATCACCGCTAATTGCGTTGACTTAACGGTACAACGGATTCGCGAACGAAAGTTTGCGCTCCTTTAAAATTACGAAAAAAAAACACGAGACCCGAGAAACCTTGCCAGCTGGCAGTTGGCGTGATTAAAAAACAGCGGAAATGCAAGAGGGGTTCAATTGCATTTCTCTTCCGTCTGCCGTGGTGTAATCGAACGGAAACCGAGAATTCTTTGCTCTGTACACACGTGTAATTTGACCCCTTCGGAAACCAATTTCTTCCAAAGCTGCAAACACGTATTTTAATTACAAAATATTGCCGTGCCACGGCAAAATCTTTTTTTAATAATTTCCTTTATTTATATACTACGAAAAGAATTAAATATACTTGTTGTAATATTTCTAGATACAAAAGATGACTCAGACACAAAGGAACGAAACATTCGAAATAAATTTTGTGCTTGTGCTTTCGAGGCGGAACAATTTTAATCTGCATGCGTGTGTTTGTCAACTTGGTGGATGTTGTGTATGTTACAATGCGCGCTGGGTACGAAGGGGTTGAAGCAGTTAGACGTTCAAGAGGCACGAAAAGGAAAAGTCTAGCGGTAGGGACGGGAAAAAAAGACGGAAAGTTGAGTGAATACTGGGGCCCTCGATGACGAGGGGAAACAAAAGCAGCATTATTTGGGAATTCAGCTGCTGAGGGCATCGATCGATAATAATCTCGCGCAACCGTGCATTCAACAGAAGTGTAACGCTGTGTTTTCCAAACTGGGGGGCGTGACTGCTAGGGGGGCGCCTTGCAATTACGCGTTCCTCGACGAGGCTAAACAATGTTACACGTATTCATTACCTTATGCAATTAATTTGGTATTTTTAATTTTCACGATTTTCAAATTTGTATCCCATTGTCTGCAGTGTAGAATATTTTGTCTTCTCTTTGGTGGGACGTTTTTGGAGAAGTTCCTAAGCCACTGTGTAAAGCTGAGCTCCCATTCGTGGCTTCGAGGACCTCTCGAAAGGAAACGCGGTTGTCTCCTTGATAATTCGATTTTCCAGCCGAGCTTAATCCACGCTCAATCGTGCTCAAATTATATCGCGGAATTAAGGGGCCAACTTTGGAAGTCGAGTCGCTCCGGCGATTCGCTGCCAACTTCGGGAATCGTAGTTGCGCGTTTGAATCGATTTAGTGGGGCCACCGGTGGAATAAATTATTTATCTTGCTACCCGTGCGGAATAATCTGTGACTCGCTGAGCTGGACGTAAATTCCGAAAAGAGTCCGACTATCTAGACCGCCATATGACGAATTCAAATAAAAATTGCTGACGGATGCTGTCGCGTCACGATACTTTCCAACGCGTCACTTTCAATACCATTTTAATTACTGTAGAAATGTACATCGTGGACCTCATTCGTTTCGAACTTTTTATTTCTACAAACTTTATCAATTTATACCATTACTTACTTATTCGTTTACTTACAAACTTAAAAAAATTAATATACAAATTAATAAAATGTATAGAAATAAAAAAAAAAAGATCAAGACTATGTCCGCGAATAACGATGTACATTAGAATAACAATTAAACGAATTAATTAGATTTTGTTTAATTTTATAAATTGAATCGTCACACGAGTAGATTCGAACTAGTCGAATCGTTAAATTAAAAGCGTTTGTCCGAGCCCGCTTAATAAATGTCCAACATTCACGAGGTCGTAAGTTTGCCCTCGTCAAAGGTTATTTTTACGGCTTGCCCTTTGTCTTTGAAGTAAAAAATAGGACAGAAGCGAGGATAGTAGGAAACGGTCGATTTGAAATGTAAAAAAAAAGCGCACAATTAACAGCAGGAAAACTGGTTTCGTCGGTTCGAAAAAAAAACTGGGACATCGTTCGCGCTGGGATTCTCGAAGCGCTGAAAAGCGTTCTTTAATTCGTGGCCGAAGACCTGGCGCCAAGACGGAGATACGAATCTTCCCTCTGGCGTTGGACTTCATTTTATACACTTTACGGCCTAATCACGCCTGGCTAATTACACTATTACCTTTCGGGTTGTTACTGGCTCGAGACCAAGGCTCGGGGATGGAAAACATTATGTCCACCTACGCAAAACTTAAATTCGCGTAAATATTGATTGAAAATTCCGACAAATAAATCGTGCAATTAATGTTGCCAACGTTGCCAATTACATTAAAAACATCGATATCGAAACAGAGATATTAAATGAGCATAACGTAAATCATAATAATATCAATGGCACGGAATTTAATATTCCTGTGTTATCAAATTCTAAACGTGTATATTAATTTTATCGAAACATGTATGTATTGTTCAAGAGAATTATTAATTTTGTTTTAAACGAACGCGAATATAATTGAATTCTGGCTCGAGAACCAAAGGAAGTTGATAACACGTTGGGATTAACAAAAAAAAAATATATATATATATATAAAATTTAAAACGTGAAATGGAGACATTTGTGGGACTTGCAACATTAAATATTAAGATTCGAATGACTTGCACTCTTAAATGGCAATATTTCAAG
>NW_026534924.1:0-1575 GCF_026225885.1 Hylaeus anthracinus
ATTTTTTTTAAAATGTC
The DNA here is from genome assembly GCF_026225885.1 of Hylaeus anthracinus. Taxonomy (NCBI): domain Eukaryota; kingdom Metazoa; phylum Arthropoda; class Insecta; order Hymenoptera; family Colletidae; genus Hylaeus; species Hylaeus anthracinus. The sequence continues at coordinate 18 of NW_026534924.1, forward strand.
AGCGGCGTACTGCTTTCTTAAATTTTATTTCAAACTGCCAGCGGCATAATGCTTTCTTAAATTTTATTTCAAGCTGCCAGCGGCGTAATGCTTTCCTTAATTTTATATCAAACTGCCAGCGGCGTAATGCTTTCTTAAATTCTATTCCAAACTGCCAGGATCGTATTGCGCTCTTAAATTTCATTTCGCAGTGCCATCGGCGTAATGCTTTCTTAAATTTTATTTGAAAGTGCCAGTGGGGTATTGCTCTCTTAAATTTCATTTCGCAGCGGCGTAATGCTTTTCTCAATTTTATTTCAAACTGCCTGCGGCGTATTGTTTTCTTACATTTCATTTCACAGTGCCAGCGGCGTAATGCTTTCTTTAATTTTGTTTCAAACTGCCAGCGGCGTATTGCTCTCTCAAATTTTATTTCGCAGTGCCAGCGGCGTAATACTTTCTCAAATTTTATTTCAAAATGCCAGCAGCGCAATGCTTTATTAAATTTTATTTTAAACTAATAGCGGCGTAAAGCTTTCCTAAATTTTATTTCAAAATGCCAGCGGCGTATTGCTCTCTTAAATTTTATTTCGTAGTGCCAGCGGCGTAATACTTTCTTAAATTTTATTTTAAACTGCCAGCAGCGCAATGCATTTTTAAATTTTATTTTAAAATGGCAGCGGCGTAATGCTTTCTTAATATTTATTTCAAACTGCCAGCAGCGCAATGCTTTCTTAAATTTTATTTTAAACTACCAGCGGCGTAAGGCTTTCTTAATATTTATTTCAAAGTGCCAGCGGCGTATTGCTCTCTTTAATTTTATTTCAAAATGCCACCAGCGCAATGCTTTCTTAAATTTTATTTCAAACTACCAGCGGCGTAAAGTTTTCTCAATATTTATTTCAAAGTGCCAGCGGCGTATTGCTCTCCTTAATTTTATTTCGCAGTGCCAGCGGCGTAATGCTTTCTTAATATTTATTTCAAACTGCCAGCAACGTAATGCTTTCTTAAATTTTATTTCAAACTGCCAGCAGCGCAATGCTTTATTAAATTTTATTTTAAATTAATAGCGGCGTAAAGCTTTCCTAAATTTTATTTCAAAATTCCAGCGGCGTATTGCTCTCTTAAATTTTATTTCGTAGTGCCAGCGGCGTAATACTTTCTTAAATTTTATTTTAAACTGCCAGCAGCGCAATGCATTTTTGAATTCTATTTTAAAATGCCAGCGGCGTAATGCTTTCTTAAATTTTATTTCAAACTGCCAGCGGCGTAATGCTTTCTTAAATTTTATTTCAAAATGCCAGCAACGCAATTGCTTTCTTAAATTTCATTTTACGATGCCAGCGGCGTAATGCTTTCTCTAATTTTGTTTCAAACTGCTAGCGGCGTAGTGCTCTTTTAAATTTCATTTCGCAGTGCCAGCATCGTAATGCTTTCTTAAATTTTGTTTCAAACTGCTATCGGCGTAATGCTTTCTCTAATTTTATTTTAAAATGCCAGCGGCGTAATTCTTTCTTAAATTTCATTTCACAGTGCTAGGGGCGTAATGCTTTCTGTAATTTTCTTACAAAGTGTCAGT
>NW_026534925.1:0-1419 GCF_026225885.1 Hylaeus anthracinus
CCTTCGGATCGTAAAACGGCAAAGAACTTTTCTATTCCTTTTCAAGCAACCTTTTTTTTTTAATAACTACCAGTAACTCTAAAATTGTTCGAGCAACGATTACTGTTAAAATCGATACTATCGACTCGCTTTCGAACGAGGAAACCCTTAGGGGCTCTGCATTTTCCAAGAAGATTCGTTAGAAAACATTAATGTACTCGAAACCTTGGAGCTCGCACCGTACGACGAATAATGCAATTGCCCTAGCGCACCTTCGAACCCCGAGGTTCCGTATCGCGAACGACATCTACCGCGATAACTTAATAATACGATAGTTATAAACGAGAGACAATCTCGTTCTCACCCCTGGAGCGTTGCGAAATCATTTTCCATGCGAGTCAGCTGTTTATATTCCATCTGTGCCACTCGCTCGTCGCCTAATCGATTCCCTTCGCTATATAATTTTGTTTCCATGAATATTCACCGAGGTAGAGGCGAAAAGCGGCGGGAGCTTATTTTAGAAGATGTTAACGAGGCTCCCTTACGCGAACCTTTCGAGGGGCCTTCGTGCTAATTATTTCTCTAAATTTTAAGGTGAACTTCATTTTTACTCAAACGATTACTAAAGCGAGATGAAATCATCGTTTGTAATTCGCGATTACTTAGTGGCGTATTTAGAATTACAATACTGCGCGAGGAGATCGAACTTGGACCGCGCTTGCATCCAATCTATGTAGTTATCGAACTCGGATCATCGAGTACCTAACGTCAACTGGACTATCATATCGCGTCGACCTAACGTTCGCGTTTACGCGAGCATAGGTTAGACTGTGATACGATCGAAGCCTCGATTAAGCACAATCCAAAGCCGATCCACGTCAATCTGTAGCTAAACTAAATGTAATTCAAACTTAATCCAGACGCAATTTAGACCTAACCCTTGGAGCCCGCCGCGATCTAAGCCAAGCCTAATACTGATCTGACCCAGATCTAGCGTAGACGTGACGGAGACGTCATCCAGACTTACTCTACAGTTAGCCACACAGCCTTGCAAACGATAACGAGAGTCGAAAGCTAAGTCTGACGCGAAGATACAAATTTCCATTGGAAAAGGACACATCGAAAGTCCAGTGATGCTAAGCTCACTGTTTCAAACCTCAGCACCCTTAAACTTAATACTAACACAGAGTGTCTCTAAGCTTAGAGTTCCTAAGCTTTGTGACTCTAAGCTCAGCTTACGTAAGCTCAGTGTTCCAAGTGTCAGTGTTCCAAGTGTCAGTGTTTCAAACATGAGCGTCTCAAATCTCACTATTTCAAAGCGTAGTACCTCTAAACCGAGAGTTCCTAAGCTTTGTGAGCCCTCGTGCTTAGTGCCTCCAAGCTCAGACTCTCTAAGCTCAGTGTTCCAAGTGTCAGTGTCTCAAAGCTCACAATTTCAAA
>NW_026534926.1:0-259 GCF_026225885.1 Hylaeus anthracinus
GAAAGCAATACGCCGCTGGCACTGTGAAATGAAATTCAAGAAAACAAAACGCCGCTGGCACTTTGAAATAAAATTCAAGAAAGGAATACGCCGCTGGCACTGTGAAATGAAATTCAGAAAAACAATACGCCGCTGGCACTGTGAAGTGAAATTCAAGAAAACAATACGCCGCTGGCACTGTGTAATGAAATTTAAGAAAGCATTACGCCCCTGGCACTTTGAAATAAAATTTAAGAAAGCAATACGGCGCTAGTACTTA
>NW_026534926.1:359-1087 GCF_026225885.1 Hylaeus anthracinus
ATGGCACTTTGAAATAAAATTTAAGAAAGCAATACGGCGCTAGTACTTCGGAATAAAATTTAAGAAATCATTACGCCGCTGGCACTGTGAAATGAAATTCAAGAAATCATTACGCCGCTGGCACTGTGAAATGAAATTCAAGAAAACAATACGCCGCTGGTTCTTTGAAATACAATTTACGAATTATTACGCTGCTGACATTTTGAAATAAAATTTAAGATAGCATTACGCCGCTGGCACTGTGTAATAAAATTTAAGAAAGCAATACGCCGCTGGCACTGTAAAATGAAATTCAAGAAAACAATACGCCGCTGGCACTGTATAATGAAATTTTAGAAAGCAATACGCCGCTGGCAATTTGAAATAAAATTTAAAAAAGCATTACGTCGCTGGCACTGTGAAATGAAATTTAAGAAAGCATTACGACGCTGGCACTGTGAAATGACATTTAGGAAAACAATACGGCGCTGGCACTTTGAAATAAAATTTAGGAAATTTTTACGCCGCTAGCACTGTGTAATAAAATTAAGGAAAGCAATACGTCGCTGTCACATTAAAATAAAATTTAAAAAAGCATTACGTCGCTAGCACTGTGAAATGAAATTCAAGAAAGAATTACGCCGCTGGTACTTTGAAATGAAATTTAAGATAGCAATACGATTCTGGCCCTGTAGAATGAAATTTAGGATAACAATACACCCCTGGCACTGTGAAATTAAATTTAAGAA
>NW_026534927.1:0-1133 GCF_026225885.1 Hylaeus anthracinus
ATCAAAATGCCAGCAGCGTATTGTTTTCTTAAATTTCATTTTACAGTACCAGGGGCGTATTGCTTTCTTAAATTTTATTTAACAGTGCCAGCGGCGTATTGTTTTTCTAAATTGTATATCAAAATGCCAGCGGCGTATTGCTTTCTTAAGTTTCATTTCACAGTGCTAGTGGCGTAATGATTTCTTCAAATTTTAATTCAAAGTGCCAGGGGGGTATAGCTTCATTAATTTCGTTTCACAGTGCCAGCGGCGTAATACTTTCTTTAATTTCATTTCACAGTTCCAGCGGTGTAATGTTTTCTTTAATTTTATATAAACATGCTATCGGCGTATTGCTTTCTTAAATTTCATTTCACAGTGCCAGTAGCGTATTGCTTTCTTAAATTTCATTTCACAGTGCCAGCGGCGTATTGCTTCCTTAAATTTCATTTTACAGTGCGAGCAACGTAGTGCTCTCTTAAATTTCACTTCACCGGCCAGAGGCGTATTGCTTTCTTAAATTTCATATCACAGTGCCAGCGGCGTAATGCTTTCTTTAATTTCATTTCACAATGCCAGCGCCGTATTGCTTTCTTAAGTTTCATTTTACAGTGCCAGGTGCGTAATGCTTTCTGAAATTTTATTTAAATGCGAGCGGCGTAATGTTTTCTTTAATTTTATATAAACATGCCATCGGCGTATTGCTTTCTTATATTTCATTTCACAGTGCCAGTAGCGTAATGCTTTCTTTAATTTTTTATCAAAATGCCAGCAGCGTATTGATTTCTTAAATTTCATTTCACAATGCCCGGAGCGTATTGTTTTCTTAAATTTCATTTCACAATGCCCGGGGCGTATTGCTTTCTTAAATTTCATTTCACAGTTCCAGCGGCGTAATGTTTTCTTTAATTTTATATAAACATGCCATCGGCGTATTGCTTTCTTATATTTCATTCCACAGTGCCAGCCGCGTAATTCTTCTTTAATTTTATTTCAAAATGCCAGCGGCGTATTGCTTTCTTGAATTTCATTTCACAGTACCAGGGGCGTATTGCATTCTTAAATTTTGATTTACAGTGCCAGCGGCGTATTGCCTTTTTAAATTTCATTTCACAGTACCAGGGGCGTATTGCTTTCTTAAATTTCATTTCACA
>NW_026534928.1:0-1066 GCF_026225885.1 Hylaeus anthracinus
AATATACTATAAATCTAAACTATAATGTGCTCTAAAATATGCTCTAAGCAACAGAGGATGTGGATATAGTTAAAATTGTAGCAGTTAAATAAAAGGGAATGAAAACTAAAACATCGAGTGCAGATTTGCTTTGTGTTCGAATTACAATGTCAAACTTTGTAGTAGGCGGATTTGTAGCAGTAGAGTATAGTAGAACTCGAGTGTTATAGCATCGGAGCATGTAGATATAGTTAAAATGATAGAAATTAGAGTAAGTGGAACGAAAACTAAAACGTTGAGTGTAGATTTGCTTCGTATAGGGAATTATTGATGCCAAATTGTACAGTAGAGCAAGTTCTCTAGAATGTTACACCGATGTGCAATTGTATAACAATTAGAGCGAATTCCATAAACTCTCAAGTGAATATATAGCAATTAGAGGAAGTTCCGTATTGAAGAATTTGGAAAATTTGGAATTTCGGACGAGCCTGAAGATCTGAAACTCATTAGAGGTAGCATTTTCAGTATCCTGTGCCGTTTCCACGACTGTACCCAGGCTTTTAAAAGCGATCCATGTGCAAATCGTTAATCCCCCTATTGTTTTGATTCCACAGAAATGGATCTATAATTGGTAGATTACGAACAGTGAATAGGCGATCTGCAAAGCACGATGATTAGTCTCTTTAATCGCGGTCAAATCCAGGGCCCGTTACCTGAAATTAGGGCGGATTTCCAACGCCGGAAGGAGAGGAAGATTTGCTACTTGGCACCTGACTACCTACGGAAGCTCTCGTTTCTTACTTTCGGTTGGAAGAAAGCCTCTGAAAATTACGCTAACGACCCATAATCGTCAAACATTACGCACCACGAGAAACCTATCGACACTGTATGGAATAAAGGTAGTTCTAACGATTGCTAAAAAGTTTTGGACTACATATCGAATTTTCTGCTTTCGTTATTGTGTATCATTCAAGTGACGTGCTGTAAATCTAAAACATAGTATGCTCTAAAATATGCTATCTCTAGACTATGCTCTAAAATATGCTACAGTTTCATAGCAATGTTCCATAATATACTACAAATCTAA
>NW_026534929.1:0-2253 GCF_026225885.1 Hylaeus anthracinus
GCGTATTACTTTCTTAAATTTCACTCCAGCGTACCAGCGGCGTCATGGTTTCTTAAATTTTACTCCAAAGTTCCTGCGGCGTATTGCTTTCCTTAATTTCACCCTGATGTGTCAGCGGCGTATTGCTTTCTTACATTTCACTCCGATGTGCCAGCTGCGTAATGCTTTTTTAAATTTCACTCCAAAGTGCCAGTGCCGTATTGCTTTCTTACATTTCACTCCGATGTGCCAGCTGCGTATTGCTTTTTTAAATTTCACTCCAAAGTGCAAGCGGCGTATTGCTTTTTTAAATTTCACTCCAAAGTGCCAGCGGCGTATTGCTTTCTTACATTTCACTCCGATGTGTCAGCTGCGTATTGCTTCTTTAAATTTTATTTCAAAGTGCCAGCGGCGTATTGATTTCTTAAATTTCACTTCAAAGTGCAATCGGTGTATTGCTTTCCTAAATTTCTACTCCGAAGTGCCATCGGCGTATTGCTTTCTTAAATTTCACTCCAGCGTACCAGTCGCGTCATGGTTTCTTAAATTTTACTCCAAAGTTCCTGCGGCGTAATGCTTTTTCAAATTCACTCCAAAGTGCCTTCGGCGTTTTACTTTCTTAAATTTCACTCCAACGTACCAGCAGCGTCTTGCTTTCTTAAACTTCTACTCCAAAGTGCTAGCGGCGTATTGCTTTCTTATATTTCACATCAAAGTGCCAGAGGCGTATTGTTTTCCCAAGTTTTCTTTCAAAATGCCAGGGGCGTATAAATTACTAACATTTCACTCCAACGTACCAGCGGCGCATTGCTATTGTACGTTTTACTCCAAAGTGCCAGCGGCGTATTGCTTTCTTAAATTTCACTCCAGCGTACCAGCGGCGTCATGGTTTCTTAAATTTCACTCCAAAGTGCCAGCGGCGTATTGCTTTCTTAAATTTTACCCTGATGAGCCAGCGGCCTATTGCTATCGTACGTTTTACTCCAAAGTGCCTGCGGCGTATAGCTTCATTAGGTTTTATTTCAAAGTGCCTTCAGCGTATTGCTTTCTTCAATTTCACCCTGATGTGCCAGCGGCGTATTGCTATCGTACGTTTTACTCCACAGTGCCAGCGGCGTATAGCTTCCTTAGATTTTATTTCGAAGTGCCTTCGGCGTATTGATTTCTTAAATTTCACTCCAAAGTGCCAGCGGCGTATTGCTTTCTTACATTTCACTCCGATATGCCAGCTGCGTATTGCTTTTTTAAATTTTATTTCAAAGTGCCAGCGGCGTATTGCTTTCTTAAATTTCACCCTGATGTCCCAGCGGCGTATTGCTATCGTACGTTTTACTCCAAAGTGCCAGAGGCGTATTGATTTCTTAAATTTCACTTTAAAGTGCAATCGGCGTATTGCTTTCCTAAATTTCTACTCCAAAGTGCCATCGGCGTAATGCATTCTCAAATTTCTATTGCAAATTGCCAGCGGCGTATTGCTTCCTTAAATTTTATTTCAAAGTGCTTTCGGCGTATTGCTTTCTTAAATTTCACTTCGAAGTGCCAGCGGCGTATTGCTTTCTTACATTTCACTCCGATGTGCCAGCTGCGTATTGCTTTTTTAAATTTCACTCCAAAGTGCAAGCGGCGTGTTGCTTTTTTAAATTTCACTCCAAAGTGCCAGCGGCGTATTGCTTTTTTTTATTTTACACCAATGTGCCAGCGGCGTATTGCTTTTTTAAATTTCACTGCAAAGTGCCAGCGGCGTATTGCTTTCTTACATTTCACTCCGATGTGCCAGCTGCGTATTGCTTCTTTAAATATAATTTCAAAGTGCCAGCGGCGTATTGCTTTCTTAAATTTCACTTTGATGTGCCAGCGGCCTATTGCTTTCGTACGTTTTACTCCAAAGTGCCAGCGGCGTATGGCTCCCTTAGAATTTATTTCGAAGTGCCTTCGGCGTATTGATTTCTCAAATTTCACTCCAAAGTGCCAGCAACGTATTGCTTTCTTAAATTTCACTCCAAAGTGCCAGAGGCGTATTGTTTTCTTGAGTTTTCTTTCAAAATGCCAGGGGCGTATTAATTACTAACATTTCACTCCAACGTACCAGCGGCGCATTGCTTCCTTAAATTTTATTTCAAAGTGCCATCAGCGTATTACTTTCTTAAATTTCACTCCAGCGTACCAGCGGCGTCATGGTTTCTTAAATTTTACTCCAAAGTTCCTGCGGCGTATTGCTTTCCTTAATTTCACCCTGATGTGTCAGCGGCGTATTGCTTTCTTACATTTCACTCC
>NW_026534930.1:0-2994 GCF_026225885.1 Hylaeus anthracinus
CACTGTCTAAGAAACTGTTATCCTATAAATTCAGTAATGATTTGTACATGACAGTTTTTCCTTGCGTAAGAATTACAAAGAACAATATCTATCTATCTATCTACAAGTTCAATATGTCAAACAAAATTAAACACACGACAGCATTCCAACTCGATTACAATCAGATGTCCACAGCTATAAGCGTTCGAATATTAATAAGAGTCTCTGTACGTCTTTAACGCAATGCACGACGTTGGGTTTCGCAGTGGTGACCGTGAAGGAGGAGCCAGGCACCGTGGCGGTGTCCAGCGCGAACGTGACGGGCGTTGGGGTGTCCTCGGGGATGATGGGGACAACGTCATCGCCGAGCTTCGTCCCAATGGACTTCCAGTCCCGATCCAAGTGTTTCATGTGAATGGATCCATCGGCCAGTCGACGACAGCTTCGTCTCTCCTTCGATCCTGCTGATCCGTGAACCTCGACTGGGTCCAGAACAGCTTGCAGTGGGAGACATACGAACTATTCTAGCATGCTCGCTGATTCCTCGAGGTTGAAAGTTCTCGGACACCCTTCAGACAGCCACCGAGTAGAAGACTGGGGAAGGAGAACAGAACTTTACCCGCGTTCTATGTCATTTATGATAACGGATACCTCTGTCTTGGCGCGTTTTCGATTGCTACACAGTATTTATGTGAGATAAGGAACCCGTTCCCCGCGGAAGGGGCCACGCGAACACTTTACGAGTTAGCGATAGTATCTAGCTTTAAGATGCATTTGGAAGACGGGAGGATGCGGACCTCCTCTTGTACACAGGCCCACTCCTTGGTGCTTGGAACCTCGAGTGACTTAAGAATTTATTTGTTTAATCGTGAGATCACAGCTTGTTAAACGCATTCTGAGAATACTATCCTCTCCTTTGCGTAACGACAGGGATATGAGAGTCACTCGAGACCCTGGAGTGGCTCTGTGTACGTATCTAGCGTCTATCTGTAGGTATTTCTAAGATCTGTTTCGAAGATTCGATGTACATAATCTAACCAATAGGCTAAGTGCACTAGCAGTTCAATCCGATGCGCAGGTTTAACTTTGGCTTGTCTGTGAACCGATCGCCAAACTGCTTACCAAAGTTCTCTGCATTTTAAGAACTCCGAAACGCGGCAGCTCCTGTAATTGAACCAGAGAAGCAAATAAATCTCAATTATGTATCATCTAAGGGAACGAGAGAAGCGTCATTTACCTTTCCTTTCACGAAGTCCACCGTGGGAAGTCTTTCTAGGTTCCTGCTGCATCTGCAGTACTCGAGGATGAAGATCAGTTTGTGTTGGAGTCAAGCAGGGAATTCCATTGGAAGCTTCAGGTTACTTTGGCTTAAACTTGGTATGATTTTCATCAGATGAGAATTTCAGATGAGAATTTAGCTATTAATTCAAGGATTCGGTTGGTCACTGAAGGAGCTCCTGTATTTTCTTTGTTCACGTTTTGTCTTTGCTAGGAAAAGGATAGAATGTAATTAGAGAAAGATCAATGATTCAAGAGGATAATTTCAGAAAGGTAGAGATTACTTATTTGAAGTTTTCATGGCAGACTCTTGTCAGAAAGCTGGGAATTAAGTTGGAGTGTGCAACTCTTGACATTTCTAGAGTTTGTATCATTTGCTTCAACACTGTTGACATATCCATCTTTCTTTTTTAAGACTGTAACAGTGTCATGGCTGCCTTGAAAGCTACATTTAAAAGTGCAACTCTATAAATTGTAGAAATTTCTATCTAACCATTTGCTTCAACACTGTTGAAATATCCATCCTTCTTTTCTAAAACTGTAACAGTGTCATGGCCCCTTGAAACCTTCTTTCAAGATTGCAACTCCACCAATTCTAGAAATTTCCATTTAACCATTTCAACACTCCTAAAAAACATCCATCATTCTTTCCTAAAACCGTAACAGTTTCGAAGATTTTCTCATTGACTGAGTGGCCAGCTCTGTCATATCCGGTAAAAAGAGTACGCCGAGAGGTAGGCAGAGGGAAAAGTGGCCCCAGCGGTGTTTGTGAAAACGTGAATGTTTTGCAAACACGGTGCGCGGCCATCGAGCTTTAATATTCCTCGTAAAAGAGAGGCAGGCCGCGCGCCGCGTCAACACTGTACGTCCATCAGCGCAAGAACGGCACGTACACTTTATTTTTCGCCTGCGAATCGATCGCGCAGTCACGTCCCTTCCCGTCAGGCTGGAAATAAATGTTGAGTCGTCGGTGGACCTGGAAAAGAGTCCATCGACACGAACTGTAGGGTATTTCTAGTACGCAGCTTTCGAAAAATCGATTCATTCGCCATTTCCTCAAGGTAGCAACCTCGTAGGCCTTTGGGGACTCTGTGAAGGGACTGCGAGGCCTTCTACTATCTACATTTCTCATCTCTGGCTTAATTCTATCATCAATACGCATTCAACGCGGTTGTAATACAAGCATTAACGCTCTAGAATATTCCTAAACGCGCGAATATTCTTGAAATAACGATAACTTAAAGATATAAACAGAAGTTATTGTACAGAACATTCGTCAATCTTAAAAACTATTGGATGTGTTTAACGGAGTCTTGGATATTTTGAGAATGTCTCGCCACTCTCTTCTCTTCTGTGAAGACTTGACAATTCTCTGTCTGCGTGAACCACGAGGAGGAGCGCCATTCCGCGATGAGAATATCAGCGTGTTCTCATTGGTTGAAAGAGACAGGTGAAAGCACCTGCCTATTCCCTCTGAAGATCAACGTTCGCAGCGAGAGATAGCCAAGATCTCGTGTTGCTATTGGTCGAGCGAGACAGGTGAGACGGCCATTTGCAAGAGGGGAGGATGAAGAAGGGAGGATTCGACTGCTATAGGAGGGTTCCTCGCGTCCTTTCTTTTTTATCGATCATCCGCCACCTGATTGCAATGGAACCTGTACCACGTTCTTCATCGGCAAACGTCGACGTTCAAAAGGAGCATCAGGAGATTCAAGGCTCTCTCTTGATTGGCTGAGT
>NW_026534931.1:0-1156 GCF_026225885.1 Hylaeus anthracinus
TATCAAAATGCCAGCGGCGTAATGCTTTATTGAATTTTATATCAAACATCCAGCTGCGTAATGCTTTCTTAAATTTCATTTCACAGTGCCATAGGCGTAATGCTTTCTTGAATTTGTTTCAAACTGCCTTCGGCGTAATGCTTTCTTAAATTCTATATCAAACTGCCAGCGGCGTAATGCTGTATTAATTTTTATATCAAACTGCCTGCGGCGTAATGCTTTCTTAAATTTGTTTCAAACTGCCTTCGGCGTAATGCTTTCTTAAATTTCATTTCGCATTGCTATAGGGGTAATGCTTTCTTAAAGTGTAGTTCCAAATGCCACCGGTGTAATGCTTTCTTAAATTTTATATCACACTGTCAGCGGCGTAATGCTTTCTTAAATTTGGTACAAACTGCCATCGGCGTAATGCTTTCTTAAATTTTATATCAAACCGCCAGCAACGTAATGCTTTATAAAATTTTATATCAAATTGCCAGCGGCGTAATGCTTTCTGAAATTTCATTTCACAGTGCCATAGGCGTAATGCTTTCTTGAATTTGTTTCAAACTGCCTTCGGCGTAATGCTTTCTTAAATTTTATATCAAACTGCCATCGGCACAAGGCTGTATTAAATTTTATATCAAACTGTCAGCGGCGTAATGCTGTAATAAATTTTATATCACAGTGCTATAGGTGTAATGCTTTCTTAAATTTTATTTCAAAGTGCCATTGGCGTATAGCTTTTGTAAATTTTATTTTGGAGTGTCAGCGGCGTTGTGCTTTCTGAAATTTTATTTCAAACTACCAGCGGCGTAATGCTTTCTTAAATTTGGTACAAACTGCCATCGGCGTAATGCTTTCTTAAATTTTATATCAAACCGCCAGCAACGTAATGCTTTATAAAATTTTATATCAAATTGCCAGCGGCGTAATGCTTTCTGAAATTTCATTTCAAAATGCCAGGGCCTTATTGCTTTCCCTAATTTTATTTCAAAATGTCAGCGACGCAATGCTTTTTTAAATTTTATTTTAAACTGGCCGCGGCGTAATGTTTTCTTAAATTTTATATCAAACCGCCAGCGGCGTAATGCTTTATTAAATTTTATATCAAACTGCCAGCGGCGTATTGCTTTCTGAAATTTCATTTCAAAATGCCAGGGCCTTATTGCTTTCC
>NW_026534932.1:0-1702 GCF_026225885.1 Hylaeus anthracinus
AGAATTGAAAAGAATGTTGATTTTGGTAATGTTAATTGAGTGGTTTAAGGTTTGTTGAAGTTAAAGTGGTTGGTTTGACACGTATAGGTACGAGTAGATGTCACTGAGAATTGAAAACAAAGTTGAGTTCGGTATGATGGAATTGAGCCTGAAGTCTACTCGTACCTATCTACATAACTCAAAACCAGTCACATCAACTTTATGAAACATTTGTCCACTCGATTCCATCATACCCAACTCAACTTTCTTTCCAATGTTCAACTTTATCAAACATATATCCACTCACACAATACGTAACTCAAAATTTTTTTCAATATTCAGTGAATTCTACTCATACCTATCTACATACCTGAAACCAACAACTTCAACTTCAACGAACATTTGTCCACTCAATTCCATCATGCCGAACTCAACATTCGTTTCAATTTCCAATGAAATTTCTAGTCCTTGTGACACGCGACTCGTATTTTGAGCACTCGTAGTCACCCAGGATTCTACTATCAGCGAGCAGGTCTGCTGATCTGGACACCAATCATCGCGCCAAGTGCGATGACACTCTCCTGTCGTTCTAAACTTAGCAGATGTGATCGGAAACCGGCTGGCAGTTGAAAATTGCAGAGGCCTTGTTCGGCTCTGTCCTATCATTAGGTAGTTTGCAAATTTAAACAATGGTTTCCTACCGCTAACACGGACCGCCGGTATGTGGCACGGTCAGACCAGGTTACGTAATGGCCGGCCACGTGACGGCGGTCCGTGTTAGCGGTAGGAAACCATTGTTTAAATTTGCAAACTACCTAATGATAGGACAGAGCCGAACAAGGCCTCTGCAATTTTCAACTGCCAGCCGGTTTCCGATCACATCTGCTAAGTTTAGAACGACAGGAGAGTGTCATCGCACTTGGCGCGATGATTGGTGTCCAGATCAGCAGACCTGCTCGCTGATAGTAGAATCCTGGGTGACTACGAGTGCTCAAAATACGAGTCGCGTGTCACAAGGACTAGAAATTTCATTGGAAATTGAAACGAATGTTGAGTTCGGCATGATGGAATTGAGTGGACAAATGTTCGTTGAAGTTGAAGTTGTTGGTTTCAGGTATGTAGATAGGTATGAGTAGAATTCACTGAATATTGAAAAAAAATTTTGAGTTACGTATTGTGTGAGTGGATATATGTTTGATAAAGTTGAACATTGGAAAGAAAGTTGAGTTGGGTATGATGGAATCGAGTGGACAAATGTTTCATAAAGTTGATGTGACTGGTTTTGAGTTATGTAGATAGGTACGAGTAGACTTCAGGCTCAATTCCATCATACCGAACTCAACTTTGTTTTCAATTCTCAGTGACATCTACTCGTACCTATACGTGTCAAACCAACCACTTTAACTTCAACAAACCTTAAACCACTCAATTAACATTACCAAAATCAACATTCTTTTCAATTCTCAGTGAAGTCTACTCATACCTATCTACATGTGTCCAACCAACCACTTGAACTTCAACAAACATTCAACCATTCAGTTCCATCACACTCGACTCAACTTTTTGTTGTTGAAGTTGAAGTAGTTGGTTTGAGGCATGTAGATAGGTATGAGTAGACTTCACTGAGAATTGAAAAGAATGTTGATTTTGGTAATGTTAATTGAGTGGTTTAAGGTTTGTTGAAGTTAAAGTGGTTGGTTTGACACGTATAGGTACGAGTAGA
>NW_026534933.1:0-1263 GCF_026225885.1 Hylaeus anthracinus
ATTTCTCGAAAAGTAAACAAGAGAGCTTTTTCGTAGAGAATTGAATTGTCTACGAAAAAGTCTTATGAGTCAAGTATGTATGATTAATAGTTTTCGAATTCTATAGCTCGATATACATGGAATTGAAAATGGTAAAATCATATAGGAAATTTTTTGGAAATAACTCGTTAAATGTAAGATTCTCGAAAATTATACATAGAAAGTTTTTTATAGAGCATTAAATTATCTACAGAAAAGCCTGATGACTCAAACTTGTATGTCCAATACTTCTCGACTTATACATACAGCTTTACATAAAGTCTTTAATTAAACCCTCGTGACTCCTGAAGGGAAAGCTGGTAAAACCGTTTCATCCGAGCCATTTTTTTTCCCCAATAGAATCGCTTTTTCGGGCAACCTTTGATCCTCGCTTCAAAGAAGGATCTTAAATGAATTTTTTGGAGGCCGTGACTACTCGCAGAGCATGGAGACTGGCGAGACGGTTCTTTCAGAGCGAAATGGGGCCAAGGGAGCCCGAGACCTTCGGCCATTGCCAGGGGTGTTCCTTCGGCAGGGTTGCATCAACGGAAGTAAAAGGAGGAAGAAGAGAACAAGGCAGACGGAATGTTTATAGAGGAACAGCTGTTCCTGGCCGCTGGGGTTGTTGACCATACCACACCTATTCACACACGTACGGGTCTTTTATGTTCGTGTTGCCCCCAGGTACATGCAACACGTGTCCCTTAGTCGGGGAGGGCTTCTTTTGTTTACCCTGTGGCCAAATGTCTCGCGTGCGGACCCTTCACTTTGTAATTATTTGCTTTCTTAAAGAGTTGGATCACTAATTCAAAATCGAAGTTTCTCGAGTCATTTTCGAGAAACTATATTCTTTAAACATTGATATCCGCTAAAGGGTCGATTCTACGAAAAATTTGTATAGAACATATCTTGTAGACAATTCAATTCTCTACAAAAAAGCTCTGTTGTATAATTTTCGAGAAATCAATATTTAACGAGTTATGTCCTAATAAAAACTACCTATATGATTTTACACCAGTTTCAATTCCAAATATTATATCGAACTCTATAATTCGAAAAGTATTAATCGTACAAACTTGACTCATCAGACTTTTTCGTAGATAATTCAATTCTCTACAAAAAAGCTCTCTTGTTTACTTTTCGAGAAATCAATATTTGACCAGCTATTTCCTAAAAACTACCTATATAGTTCCACAGGAGTTTTCATTACTCATTTCAAGCTATATAATTCGGGAAATATTGGTC
>NW_026534934.1:0-3913 GCF_026225885.1 Hylaeus anthracinus
AATGAGCGCGGCCGCTCGAACGGTCTACGCGCGCTCTGATTGGTCGGGGTTTTCGCTTAATATCTCCTTAACGAAGCCCCATCCGACATTTTTGCAAAGGAAATTGTTGTTCGGAATCGTCTCAGCTACCCCCCATTTCCGGCTCCTCCCCGACTTTTGGGACACCCTGTATATCAAAATTCAAACGTGCCTTTGAATTTTTCTTGAATATTGGGCTGTCTGGAAAGTCCGTGGCGAAACAATGAACACGTGTGCATCCCTTAAAAGGTGGAAAGGTCGTGGAACAAAATGATATTTATATAATTCGTTGTACACGTAGCAAATAGTTACGTTAGTAAACCACGTGCAATTAGTGTAAGCCTAGTGTAATCCATTTAATTAAAATAAATTAATCTTTCATTTTTAGAGGAATCACGTTGTGTTTATTGCTTCGCTAGCCCTTTCCGCATATTATATGTACGGAAACATTATATATTTTGATATATAATATATATATCAAAATTCAAATGTGCGTTTGAATTTTTCTAAAAAGTTGCCAGGAAATTTCTGTACAACCCAGTACTGTAAGAATAATAAAAAGTAGCAACCCGCGATCGGCCTCGTTGCCGATGGTTTACCCGATTGTCTGTGTACAATAGCCGAGGATGACGAATAGGAACGATACGCGGGATGAAGTTGTAGCCAAAGTTGGTGCGGAAGCCGCAGGGACAAACGGTTCGATGAGAGAGGGAGAGAGAGAGCGAAGAGTGGAAAGAATAGCCCAGCGAGGAAAGAGAAGGGAGAGGAAAGAAAAGCGAGGGGTTCGGACGAGCGATAACTGGAAGGTGGGGTTGCTGGAAAGGGAATTATGTACGTTTGACGCACGTGCGTTTGTTGCGCGTGTATCGAGTGCAAACGGGGCACGAAACCCTAACAACAAGGGTGAGAACATGCCGCACAGACAAAATGTGACATCCGGACCGGTCAATTCCCAAGCTTTCCGAGAGACCATCGGATAACCCGCTCGCCCACGTGGCCGGGAACTCGGTCCTTGTCTATCTGTGGAGTCTAGACGAGAAGATATTCGGGAATGCGTTCGAGAGGAAAAGGAGGAAGGACGAAACGAAGAATGACTCGGTCGGGTCTGTCGCGCGGACGGTTTCCATGGTATTGTTTTCGTGGAACGGCGGATAGGGCAGAGGGTTTCACCGCGTTTGCTGCAACAGCATCGTCGTGACGAGAGACGCGCGTATCGGTAATGTAACCAATCATCGGGGAGAGTCTGTCCGGATTTAAAGCTCCGTACCGTCGGTGTTGGTTCGCGTACCCTCGGCGTTAGTTCTCCTATACTCGGTGCGAGTTGGTTTACGTTCGGCTTCCCGTAACGAGGAGTTTAATGACATCGTCGACGTCCACGTCGGACACGTGAATGTCAGAGGAATCTCTCTCTCTCTCCACATCTCTCTCTCTTTCTCCGCATCTCTCTCTCTCTCTCCGCATCTCTCTCTCTCTCTCCGCATCTCTCTCTCTCTCTCTCTCTCTCTCTCTCTCTCTCTCTCTCTCTCTCTCTCTCTCTCTCCACACATCTCTCTCTCTCTCTCTCTCTCTCTCTCTCTCTCTCTCTCTCTCTCTCTCTCTCCACATCTCTCTCTCTCTCTCCACACATATCTCTCTCTCTCTCTCTCTCTCTCTCTCTCTCTCTCTCTCTCTCTCTCTCTCTCCCTCCCTAAACCTCGAACAGAGTAATTCCGAGATGTAATTCGGTAAGACTTCCGTTGCTGCAAATTGGTCGAAAGTTTGCGCGACAACGTTAATCTCGAAAAACAGACACGTGCTGGACGTGCCAATATTCCAGTCCCCCGTGGTTAAAATAGTAAAAAGATGGGCGAGAGACACGCGACCGTTGCGCCAGTTAGAGTTGGTACACGAGCGCGTCAATGGCGCGTGCTTTTACGAATCGTTAACGTTCCGCGAGTACGCGGCGCCCTTATTTTTGCATTAAATTCATTATCGATCATCGTCACCGATTACGGGACCAAGGGAAACGTAAATATCCGATTCGAATACAGTAAGGTACTCGAATCGACACGTATATTATTCGTCTTTCATTAAAAATGTCGCATCAAAAAAACCGTCAACGAGTTCCAGAACTTCTGATTTTCTATTTCCACCCTATTTCCACTTTTCTATATCCACCTCCGTTGTCCCTGAATATTATTTCTTTGTCGCGAATAAACGTGTTTTTTCTGTAGAATAAATTTCTGTCGATAAATTTCTGTCGATAAATTTCTGATTAATGTACCGTATTATGGAGACCAGAAATCGATGGTTTCTGTGCGTTTGACTTCGTCGTACGTCTTACCTTTGCCGCAGTGGCATCGATGATATAGACAAAGGTCGTCGGTCCCCCGAACGTGGATACAAAGTCACGTACGCGCGGTTCACCGAAAATGATATTCTCCTCGTGGATGGAACGGCTGCCTCAAAGGCTCGTTAGCGACGGGTTTCCGGGCGAGGATTCTTGTCGGACGGGCAGGTGAAAAAGTTGTAGCCGAGCCGGTGCAAAAGTCCGTTTGTTACAGATCACTCAAAGCCTGAACAGATTTGCGTTAGCCGTGTACGTATAATGGGGCGTGCGCGAGCCCTATTCTTGACCGTCTCTCCCACCTTGGCTGCTCGTGCCACCACTGTTCGAGCTTTTACCTTATAAGAAGCGTGCCCCGAATCGAGGATCGTAAACGACGCATTTCGCGTAAATTACGTCTCAATTTAATATCTGTCGGATGGTCGAGCTCTCTCGCAGGTGAAAACGCGGAGTTGTTCATTTTCTTTCGACTTTAACAATTTCGTACGAGTTTGAAAGATGGCGTTCGAGATAATTGCTCCCTCCTCTCGCCCAACGAAAATCTATACCTTGGTAGTTCTTTGAAAAACCCGGAGTTGGCGTCCATTCGCGAGGAATTTGTCTCGCGTCGATGTCGATTCGTAGACCGGGGTCAAAGTCGAGGTAAAATTGAATTTGTACCAGTGAAAATACAAATCTGCGAGGGAGGGGAGGTCTTGTATTTATACGAGGGATTCACGTGGCGAGGCATCTGTCGGACAACTTAACAACTACCCTCCCTTTGTCAGCCTTCCTATCCCCTTTTTATACTGTAGCACCGCGGGGTGATACACGCCTGAGACGCCCCGCGGCTCTTTCTTTTCCCTTTTTTTCTTTCTGTTTTTCTCTTTCTCTATTCCCGCCGACAAATAAGGGCTACTACACGCGTCCGCGTATTATGCGCGTAACGAGTAACTGGTAACGCGCGCCCCGGCGCAATTAGGGGCCGTGAAAATGTCTCGCACCGTACGGCAAATTAAATTTTTCTACTCGATACGAAAACACGCGACGCGAGTATACGCGGTGCACCACGTGACGCTTCTCACGATTCTTCGAGTACTGGCGACGATCAGAATATATCTTCAGGGAATGTTGGACAGTTTTCGATTGGGT
The DNA here is from genome assembly GCF_026225885.1 of Hylaeus anthracinus. Taxonomy (NCBI): domain Eukaryota; kingdom Metazoa; phylum Arthropoda; class Insecta; order Hymenoptera; family Colletidae; genus Hylaeus; species Hylaeus anthracinus. The sequence continues at coordinate 3,476 of NW_026534934.1, forward strand.
ATACATTGCAATAAAAAAAAACTGTTCGACAATTTTTTTTTTTTAAATATCGTCGAGGTATTTATGAGGTATTTATGAGGTATTTATGAGGTATTTATGAGGATCTTTGTGTTGTCGTCTGGGACAGTATTATAGTCCGTGTCAAGACATTGCCAGTACCAATATAATAATAAGAAAGAAGAAATTTGTTCGTAATGTCCTGTTCCAATGCACAGACAATTGAAAACTGGTTAACACGTGTTTCAAATATTTTTCGTCAGTTGAACCCCCTGTATATACAGGGTGTCCCAAAAGTCGGGGAGGAGCCGGAAATGGGGGGTAGCTGAGACGATTCTGAACAACAATTTCCTTTGCAAAAATGTCGGATGGGGCTTCGTTAAGGAGATATTACGAGAAAACCCCGACCAATCAGAGCGCGAGGATGCCGATGCAGCGCTC
>NW_026534935.1:0-2168 GCF_026225885.1 Hylaeus anthracinus
GCATGAGCGCTCGTATTCCACGCGATCGAACCTAATATCGGTCACAGGGTTTGCTAAGATTATGGAATTAATTTATTGTGAACGGTTCGATTGAAATAAAAGGGAAAGATAGAGTGAATTACCGAGTATAGTTGTGACTACGAAGTGATCCAGAAGGTATCGAACAATCGCTATATGTGTTGAGTAGCAAATATCCCAAAGCTTCATCGATTCCTAAAGAAATCTGCCACACCCCGCTCCAATTGCGTTCCATTAAATATCCCAAATCTCTGGTACCGTACCGTGTGGTTTCCCGAATCGTCTGCAGGCGATTGCCGAGGGAATCGAGTCGCGTGCTTGGACCGTCTGGCCGAGCCGTAAATACCCGTTCGCAACCCCGAAGAAATCGATGTAACTACATGGCTCCGAGTCGCGGACGGGGTCCCCGGCGCATGTAAATTAAAATCGGCGCGAACGATATCAATGTTGTAGCACGCTGGACGAAATTGGCCGGGGACGAGACCGCGAAAAGTACACACACGACGGACCACACGTGAAACCACCTGCAGTCCAGCTTTTGCACGTGATACACAGGGTAATACGTAACGTGGCGTCGGTCTCGCCGGACTCACGGCATAATTCGCGGCTTCCGGGCGAATCCTCGACCGTTCTGAGTAAGGCATTACCGAATTTCAGATTCGACTCAGCCAGCCCTTCCGACCGTGCACCGCCGTGTATAAATATTTAACGTGGCGATCGTTTCATTCCGCCTCGAAATACTGCGCTCGCGTGTAAGTCTGAGCTGAAGCTCGAGAGAAGCCTTTGCTGGGGCGAAATGAAAAATTGAGAGCGCGAAACCTGTCTACTGGTGTATTTTCGTGTTGTGTATTACGAGGTTAACACTAAAACGACCGTTTACAAACTTTTGTATATATTTCTTGTATACGATATATGAGTATCGTTGCATGCATTATTCGATTTAGTACTATTGGAAATATTTTTGCATCCAATCGAGAAAAGTGCCTTTAACTCATTCACTCCCAGGCAAATTTAAAACGTTTTACCTTGGGCGCCAAGATTTAATACAGATGTGTAATCCAGGTTACTATTTTGATAATAAAAGTAATATTAAATTTGATACTATAAACTTATCCCTTGAATAATTGCAATCAATTTGAACTACGAGCCATCTCGTAGGTACCGGAGAATGGGTTAAGAGAGTACTCATTTATTTTTTAACTGTGCCACATTTCAAATACTTTCACTGCGATGAATCATAAAAATTGCCTCGAAATAGATCAAAATAAGAGTACCATCTTCTTTCAGTAACTTCGTATTAATTCAGTAATTTTTCTCAGTAACCATAGTGATAATTTCATTATTCGTTGGTTCGATCACAGTAGAAGCAGGTACAAATGAAACCTCGATAGGTTCAGTATTAAACGAGAAGTGTTCATAATGTATGCAGTGACCAGAATAAAAATATCTTTGTTTGTCAAGGATATTAAAATTAAAAAAACCTCAGATAATCTTCCCCCACTCATCTTTTCATCCTTCTGCAGGGGAGGCTTCAATCTCCATGGCAAGATTGAATTTTGCGTGCCCATGAGCTTCCCACGGCCAGATTAGAAGCGATTTCATAACCATTGCGCGGCCTCCTAGAACCCCGGAACATTTTTAACGCCTTTTTCAATATTGCCCGCCCAATGGCCTCGAGCCAGTCATGATTAATGGGATCGCGGATCGTTGGATTCTCGAATCGCCAGAAACACCGGCACCTCTGAAAGGAGTTAAGTTGTTTTACGAAACGGGACCGTAATTAACGCTGCAAGCTTAATAGGAAGACAGCGTTTTAATTAACGTATTATATGAAACTGCCGATCAAGTCAAGGTGACGGTACCAAAAAAAAAAAAGAAAGAAAGAAAGAAAGAAACACCGCGTAGAGGATCGACGCTCGATGAGATTGACCCGTCAAACAGGTGATGCCGTTCCAACCGCGTGTCGGCATTTTTGCAGACGCTTCCGACCCGCGGCTACGTCGCTTATCCACGATCGAACGAAAAAAAAAAGTAAGAAATAAAAATCGGATCGAGCCACCATCATTTCCCGTTACCACACTTCGGTCCCGCCGGTAACGCGCATTACTATCATCAGCGTTCGAGTTTCCATTGGATAGCATCTACTCGTC
>NW_026534936.1:0-4219 GCF_026225885.1 Hylaeus anthracinus
CTCTCTCTCTCTCTCTCTCTCTCTCTCTCTCTCTCTCTCTCTCCCCTCTCTTCCGTTATCCCAGTGTTAACGTATCAATCGATCAGATAAGGGTTAAAGGATTAGGACAAGAAGCGGCGGTCGCCGGCGTTTCCTTAACGGCCAGAAGCGAGGCGTGCAGGTCCGATGAACCTGCGGGGCTAATGTACTCGACTCGATGATGCTCGAGTAGTTCCGTACTTGGCGCACGTGAGCACCATCGCGTGCCCTGCATACCCTTCTTCTTTCGTTCTTCTTTTCTTCCTTCTCCATCGCGTCTGTCCCCCTCTCCCTCCCGTCGCTTGTCCGTCTTTCTCCGTTCTCACCCCTCCTTCGCTCACCCTTTTCTTCGCATCGAGCGAGTCGTGCCCCTCCCCACCACCTTCCCCTCCAAGCGTGTTACGACTCCTCACGCGTGGGTCGATCAACCGTGGGCGACCTTCATTCGTAAAGAATCGAAGGAATTTTTCCCCTTTCGACGAGTCATCGTTCTCCATTTCGGGAAATGGCATTGTCCCCCGGGTCTCCACCCATCGCTCTTCCCCAGAAACCACCAGGCGTCGAATAGAATATTTTTTCAAAAGGTTCGGAAAGATTCCTCTGTTAAAGGAACTTCAGAGCGACTACGTTGTTACTAATCGGTCCGCAATTTTTCATTTTGCAGACTTGCGGTGAGCGACTGTGCGCCTCAAACGTCGCGGGTCAGCTCAAACTTGCACAGCAGCAGTAGTATGGCAGTAAGCCGCGTACCAAGCCCTCCACCACCGGAAGTGAACACCCCCGTTGCCGAGAATTGGTGTTACACGCAGGTACGTACTGGTTGCCAGCTCTGAATCGGTTCCCGCAAAACCTGATCGGACGGACTTGACTAAATTTACCGAAACTAACCATTCTCGTTGTTTAAATCATACTTTCACAAACTTACGAATCAGGTAAATCGAACTTACTGGATCCCTAATTCGGGATTACCAAAATTAATATAATACTTTATGAAATCTAACGATTGATTACGATAGTGATAGATAGCAACAGAAGCCTAGAGTTCTGGCCATCACTGCTCCCACGTTTTCGGGACCGCGTATCTCAAAACCCGAAGCGATAAGGGCGTTTCAGCGGGAAATAGCGGTAGCTTCGGAAATAATCGAACGGAAGCGCGACAAGTGTTACGGGAGCACGGCGTGTCAGTGGCCCCGCGGGTTACACGAACGAAAACGTTGTCCTCGTGGCCTGAGACGACGATTTCGTCGTGGTCGTCGTCTCCGTCGATATCATCCTCGTCGCGGCGCGTGAGAGCACACGCGCTCCTGGCGCTCTCGTTCTATTTTTACTGCTCGTCCCCTCGCGATGCGAATGACCTGCAACTAGATATCTCTGCTCCTCCCGTCTCTCGCGGATTCTCTGACTTGGCCGTGGAAATGTTTGGGACGCTTCCCAAGGAAAATTCGCGACACCTTCCAGGACAACCGTCATCCTCGTCCGCGTCTTGAACGTCGTTTCAAATTAAACCGTAACTCTAGGACACGAGTATGATAGTTACAAGATTGACCTGCGGGTTGACCCTTGCAGTCCACATTTTCGGGATTTAATTATTTAAGGGAGTTTTTGTTGAGCAGATTCTTCATTTTCACAGAGAAAGTCTACTAATCCTAAGTTTGCTCATGCAACGTATCGTACCTACGGGAGTTCGCGAACTCCATTTATACGAGCTATCCAGTTAATCGAACGTGGTTGTCCACCAATTTCTACGAAGAATGAAACTTTGCCTCGAGACTACGTAGCACTAGATAATTCGACATTCGTTGCGTAGTATTTAATTCGTGAACCAAATTGAAATTCGTCCTATCCAAATTTATCTTCGTCACCACACCTTCGAAATGAATTCTTTCACTTCCTTAATAAACTGTCTCTTAATTCCTGTCGCCCATCGTGTTAACTCTAACGGTAAAACGATCATTCCCGACGTCATTCCTCGTAAACTCTTCCTCCCATTCCTCCTATCCTCCAATCTGGAACCCATTATCCAAATAACCTCACCAATCTCGGCGTAACGCTCGTATTACGACGTCGAGTTTATCCATCGAGGATCCTTGGGAACACCGGACCAATCTCTGCCGTGTTTTACGTAACGCAGAAGTCGGTCCCGACGTCGAATTCGCGGAAAAGATTGCGATCGGGCCGGCAGGCCGGATATCAAGCGAGAACCTGGGTCTTTCTCGAAGAGAGTACTCTCGGTTTCCAGGATAAGAGGAGAGAAGGGTTAGGGAACGCGCGTGCGCGTGCTTCAGGGCCTCTTACCACCGAATCGAAAGTCGATTCGTGCTCCAGTTAACTTTCGTAATGCACGCCGATTTCGCTTCGTCAGCAGCGGGGAGAGCGGTGCAGGCGATCGTGCGCACCATCGCCGCCGAATCTGTCGTAACTCGTGGCGATCGATGGTTTCGATGCAAAACACATAGAAAGCGCGCCTGGTCACGGCTCGTTTCGATTTTGCGACGGTGTTTACCGCCTTTCCTATAGACAGCGCTCGAGGAGCAGCACGGAGACAACTCGGGGGACAGGTTGGTGAAAATTGATCGTTGCCGTTCATTTAGCTTTCTCGACTTTGTGCGCGGTGAAAGTGAATGCTGAACCGATGGATACCGTGACAAGTCGAGGGACAGATCTATAGGTTTAGATTGGGACGGGTCGGTGGGTAGGTTTAGGTTCGTTCAGGGTTGTTGGGACAGGGATTTAACGGTCTTTTAGGGTGGCCAGACAAATGCGAGATGACTATCCTCGTCACTGACGGGGTTCCACCTTGACGATCGAGCAGTGTAAAGCCGGCGAGACTGACTTGCAACAGAACGTTGTAACGTAACGCGAGCATTCGCTTAATTTGGCGGACTAGCGAGCGACGAACCGAGCCGTTCTTGCGCTCGATCGTGCTCCACTGGTCTGTCGATTTTTTGACGAACCTCTTTGACCGTCTACTTTTCATTGCGAGTAGAAAGCATTGAGAGAGAATTCAGCCGAGAGTTCGTAGCGAGCATTCGTGATTCCAAAAAGGACCTTGTAATGTAACGTTGGTGTCGAACCGTACAATTCGTGCCGAGCAGTTACAATACATTACAGCGTTCTGTTGCAAATCAGTCGCCGGCTTAATACGATTCCTAACCGATTGATACGCTTTTGCCGACGGCTTTTTTTCCTCGGACGAGCGAAATTTAAACACGGAATAGAAACCTCGACCGGATAAAACTACAATGTTTGGATCTCGATTTCCTTGCACTTTATCATCCGGTCTATACCGTAGTATGCTATCAAGGATTATATTTCGACAGAGTGAACAGTACAAAGTGCAGTCTCGAATTGTTAACTCCGAAATGTAGTCCCAAAGCATGAGTTTACGGGATGGACGCGAAAGTCATAAATCACCCCATCCCGCTCTGAAATGTCACTCGAAAGCGGTGCAATTACAACTTTCATAATACAGACAAACTCGCGCGCGGAGAAGTGACAGCGACGATTTTGCGACAACCTACCATTAAATAGTGTAAATTGATCGTACGCGATCGCGCTCCCTGGATTCAAGGCCGATCGATGTCAAGAGGGTTACGACAACAGCTTACGTAGTTTCCTTCTCGTGCCGCGGACCAACTGAATTAGTTATAAAGTGATTTGCCCGTCGGAATATTATAGCGCCACGTGATATGGCACGTTGTGTTTATCCTCGAATTTTGAAACACGGCTCATTACGTGGATCAGTTGTAACTTTATCCGCAAATCCAAAGCATGTACTCTTGCGACTTTGCTCTATTAATAAAATATGGACCCGTTAATGCCCTGTACGACATTTAATACGCTCACCGTCTCGAGCCTTAATAACTATGGTTAGGTTACTCCGAGTGGTCGAACAGGGGAGGCCAGGTGGTCGGTATCGGTGCAACTACCATACGAGTCTCATTAGCTTGTTCCATAGAAGGGATCGAATAAGACGTAGGCAATAATGCGAATGTTTCTCAAACATGCGATCAAGAATCGTGTTTGCGTTGGATATAATTCGATTCGAAGACCTCCTACAGCTCCCCCATAGTTTGGCTCAGTACTCTCTACACTCGCAATAGCCGAGCTCAGAGCCTTCTACGCTCCCAATAGCTAAGCTCAGTGCCTTCTAGACCCCCAATAGTCGAGCTCAGTGCCTTCTAGACCCCCAATAGTCGAG
>NW_026534937.1:0-4202 GCF_026225885.1 Hylaeus anthracinus
CTCTCTCTCTCTCTCTCTCTCTCTCTCTCTCTCTCTCTCTCTCCCCTCTCTTCCGTTATCCCAGTGTTAACGTATCAATCGATCAGATAAGGGTTAAAGGATTAGGACAAGAAGCGGCGGTCGCCGGCGTTTCCTTAACGGCCAGAAGCGAGGCGTGCAGGTCCGATGAACCTGCGGGGCTAATGTACTCGACTCGATGATGCTCGAGTAGTTCCGTACTTGGCGCACGTGAGCACCATCGCGTGCCCTGCATACCCTTCTTCTTTCGTTCTTCTTTTCTTCCTTCTCCATCGCGTCTGTCCCCCTCTCCCTCCCGTCGCTTGTCCGTCTTTCTCCGTTCTCACCCCTCCTTCGCTCACCCTTTTCTTCGCATCGAGCGAGTCGTGCCCCTCCCCACCACCTTCCCCTCCAAGCGTGTTACGACTCCTCACGCGTGGGTCGATCAACCGTGGGCGACCTTCATTCGTAAAGAATCGAAGGAATTTTTCCCCTTTCGACGAGTCATCGTTCTCCATTTCGGGAAATGGCATTGTCCCCCGGGTCTCCACCCATCGCTCTTCCCCAGAAACCACCAGGCGTCGAATAGAATATTTTTTCAAAAGGTTCGGAAAGATTCCTCTGTTAAAGGAACTTCAGAGCGACTACGTTGTTACTAATCGGTCCGCAATTTTTCATTTTGCAGACTTGCGGTGAGCGACTGTGCGCCTCAAACGTCGCGGGTCAGCTCAAACTTGCACAGCAGCAGTAGTATGGCAGTAAGCCGCGTACCAAGCCCTCCACCACCGGAAGTGAACACCCCCGTTGCCGAGAATTGGTGTTACACGCAGGTACGTACTGGTTGCCAGCTCTGAATCGGTTCCCGCAAAACCTGATCGGACGGACTTGACTAAATTTACCGAAACTAACCATTCTCGTTGTTTAAATCATACTTTCACAAACTTACGAATCAGGTAAATCGAACTTACTGGATCCCTAATTCGGGATTACCAAAATTAATATAATACTTTATGAAATCTAACGATTGATTACGATAGTGATAGATAGCAACAGAAGCCTAGAGTTCTGGCCATCACTGCTCCCACGTTTTCGGGACCGCGTATCTCAAAACCCGAAGCGATAAGGGCGTTTCAGCGGGAAATAGCGGTAGCTTCGGAAATAATCGAACGGAAGCGCGACAAGTGTTACGGGAGCACGGCGTGTCAGTGGCCCCGCGGGTTACACGAACGAAAACGTTGTCCTCGTGGCCTGAGACGACGATTTCGTCGTGGTCGTCGTCTCCGTCGATATCATCCTCGTCGCGGCGCGTGAGAGCACACGCGCTCCTGGCGCTCTCGTTCTATTTTTACTGCTCGTCCCCTCGCGATGCGAATGACCTGCAACTAGATATCTCTGCTCCTCCCGTCTCTCGCGGATTCTCTGACTTGGCCGTGGAAATGTTTGGGACGCTTCCCAAGGAAAATTCGCGACACCTTCCAGGACAACCGTCATCCTCGTCCGCGTCTTGAACGTCGTTTCAAATTAAACCGTAACTCTAGGACACGAGTATGATAGTTACAAGATTGACCTGCGGGTTGACCCTTGCAGTCCACATTTTCGGGATTTAATTATTTAAGGGAGTTTTTGTTGAGCAGATTCTTCATTTTCACAGAGAAAGTCTACTAATCCTAAGTTTGCTCATGCAACGTATCGTACCTACGGGAGTTCGCGAACTCCATTTATACGAGCTATCCAGTTAATCGAACGTGGTTGTCCACCAATTTCTACGAAGAATGAAACTTTGCCTCGAGACTACGTAGCACTAGATAATTCGACATTCGTTGCGTAGTATTTAATTCGTGAACCAAATTGAAATTCGTCCTATCCAAATTTATCTTCGTCACCACACCTTCGAAATGAATTCTTTCACTTCCTTAATAAACTGTCTCTTAATTCCTGTCGCCCATCGTGTTAACTCTAACGGTAAAACGATCATTCCCGACGTCATTCCTCGTAAACTCTTCCTCCCATTCCTCCTATCCTCCAATCTGGAACCCATTATCCAAATAACCTCACCAATCTCGGCGTAACGCTCGTATTACGACGTCGAGTTTATCCATCGAGGATCCTTGGGAACACCGGACCAATCTCTGCCGTGTTTTACGTAACGCAGAAGTCGGTCCCGACGTCGAATTCGCGGAAAAGATTGCGATCGGGCCGGCAGGCCGGATATCAAGCGAGAACCTGGGTCTTTCTCGAAGAGAGTACTCTCGGTTTCCAGGATAAGAGGAGAGAAGGGTTAGGGAACGCGCGTGCGCGTGCTTCAGGGCCTCTTACCACCGAATCGAAAGTCGATTCGTGCTCCAGTTAACTTTCGTAATGCACGCCGATTTCGCTTCGTCAGCAGCGGGGAGAGCGGTGCAGGCGATCGTGCGCACCATCGCCGCCGAATCTGTCGTAACTCGTGGCGATCGATGGTTTCGATGCAAAACACATAGAAAGCGCGCCTGGTCACGGCTCGTTTCGATTTTGCGACGGTGTTTACCGCCTTTCCTATAGACAGCGCTCGAGGAGCAGCACGGAGACAACTCGGGGGACAGGTTGGTGAAAATTGATCGTTGCCGTTCATTTAGCTTTCTCGACTTTGTGCGCGGTGAAAGTGAATGCTGAACCGATGGATACCGTGACAAGTCGAGGGACAGATCTATAGGTTTAGATTGGGACGGGTCGGTGGGTAGGTTTAGGTTCGTTCAGGGTTGTTGGGACAGGGATTTAACGGTCTTTTAGGGTGGCCAGACAAATGCGAGATGACTATCCTCGTCACTGACGGGGTTCCACCTTGACGATCGAGCAGTGTAAAGCCGGCGAGACTGACTTGCAACAGAACGTTGTAACGTAACGCGAGCATTCGCTTAATTTGGCGGACTAGCGAGCGACGAACCGAGCCGTTCTTGCGCTCGATCGTGCTCCACTGGTCTGTCGATTTTTTGACGAACCTCTTTGACCGTCTACTTTTCATTGCGAGTAGAAAGCATTGAGAGAGAATTCAGCCGAGAGTTCGTAGCGAGCATTCGTGATTCCAAAAAGGACCTTGTAATGTAACGTTGGTGTCGAACCGTACAATTCGTGCCGAGCAGTTACAATACATTACAGCGTTCTGTTGCAAATCAGTCGCCGGCTTAATACGATTCCTAACCGATTGATACGCTTTTGCCGACGGCTTTTTTTCCTCGGACGAGCGAAATTTAAACACGGAATAGAAACCTCGACCGGATAAAACTACAATGTTTGGATCTCGATTTCCTTGCACTTTATCATCCGGTCTATACCGTAGTATGCTATCAAGGATTATATTTCGACAGAGTGAACAGTACAAAGTGCAGTCTCGAATTGTTAACTCCGAAATGTAGTCCCAAAGCATGAGTTTACGGGATGGACGCGAAAGTCATAAATCACCCCATCCCGCTCTGAAATGTCACTCGAAAGCGGTGCAATTACAACTTTCATAATACAGACAAACTCGCGCGCGGAGAAGTGACAGCGACGATTTTGCGACAACCTACCATTAAATAGTGTAAATTGATCGTACGCGATCGCGCTCCCTGGATTCAAGGCCGATCGATGTCAAGAGGGTTACGACAACAGCTTACGTAGTTTCCTTCTCGTGCCGCGGACCAACTGAATTAGTTATAAAGTGATTTGCCCGTCGGAATATTATAGCGCCACGTGATATGGCACGTTGTGTTTATCCTCGAATTTTGAAACACGGCTCATTACGTGGATCAGTTGTAACTTTATCCGCAAATCCAAAGCATGTACTCTTGCGACTTTGCTCTATTAATAAAATATGGACCCGTTAATGCCCTGTACGACATTTAATACGCTCACCGTCTCGAGCCTTAATAACTATGGTTAGGTTACTCCGAGTGGTCGAACAGGGGAGGCCAGGTGGTCGGTATCGGTGCAACTACCATACGAGTCTCATTAGCTTGTTCCATAGAAGGGATCGAATAAGACGTAGGCAATAATGCGAATGTTTCTCAAACATGCGATCAAGAATCGTGTTTGCGTTGGATATAATTCGATTCGAAGACCTCCTACAGCTCCCCCATAGTTTGGCTCAGTACTCTCTACACTCGCAATAGCCGAGCTCAGAGCCTTCTACGCTCCCAATAGCTAAGCTCAGTGCCTTCTAGACCCCCAATAGTCGAGCTCAGTGCCTTCTA
>NW_026534938.1:0-1031 GCF_026225885.1 Hylaeus anthracinus
AGATGGCGCCACGATAGGGATAATACTCGAAACATAAATTCATTCAAGTATATAGGTTGCATCTGTACAGAGTTTGTAATCTATGGCTAAAAGCCTCCTTCGGAACTGAAACGGAACCTTTAACATCTCCTAACAACTCCTAATACATTCCAACACCACCTAACATCTCCTACACTTTCTGACATTTCCTGACACTCCCTATCACCTTCTAACACCTCCTAACACTCTCTAACCTCTCCCAAAATCCTACAACAACTCCCATCACTCTCTAAGAACTCCTAACAACTTCCGACAGTTCCCTTCACTTCTATTCATTTCCTAGCACATTTCCCTTTAATTTCCCTTCTTCCTCTGGTTCCTCTCCTCGTTGTTAAAGTGATCCTGATACAAAAGGTAAGTTTCGCGAATAAAAACTATGATACCACTTTGCTCATCACGTTCTCCTGATACAAGAGGTAAGTATCGAGATTTGATTGAATTACTTTATTGAATTTTGCACGGAGCAAATTGTAACATTGTCGAACCTGACGCCGCGTAAAATTCAATAAAGTAATTCAATCAAATCTCGATACTTACCTCTTGTATCAGGAGAACGTGATGAGCAAAGTGGTATCATAGTTTTTATTCGCGAAACTTACCTTTTGTATCAGGATCACTTTAACAACGAGGAGAGGAACCAGAGGAAGAAGGGAAATTAAAGGGAAATGTGCTAGGAAATGAATAGAAGTGAAGGGAACTGTCGGAAGTTGTTAGGAGTTCTTAGAGAGTGATGGGAGTTGTTGTAGGATTTTGGGAGAGGTTAGAGAGTGTTAGGAGGTGTTAGAAGGTGATAGGGAGTGTCAGGAAATGTCAGAAAGTGTAGGAGATGTTAGGTGGTGTTGGAATGTATTAGGAGTTGTTAGGAGATGTTAAAGGTTCCGTTTCAGTTCCGAAGGAGGCTTTTAGCCATAGATTACAAACTCTGTACAGATGCAACCTATATACTTGAATGAATTTATGTTTCGAGTATTATCCCTATCGTGGCGCCATCT
>NW_026534939.1:0-2291 GCF_026225885.1 Hylaeus anthracinus
GCTTTCTTAAATTTCATTTCACTGTGCTAAAGGCGTAATGCTTTCTTAAATTTCATTTCACAGTGGCAGGGGTGTATTGCTTTCTTAAGTCTCATTTCACAGTGCGAGCGAAGTAATGCTTTCTTAAATTTATTTCAAAATGCCAGCGGTATATTGCTTCCTTAAATTTCATTTCACAGTGCCAGTGGCGTAATGATTTCCTTAATTTTAATTCACAGTGCCAGCGGCGTATTGCTTTCTTAAATTTTATTTTAACATGCGAGCGGCGTATTGCTTTCTTAAATTTCATTTCACAATGCCAGCGGCGTATTGCTTCCTTAGATTTCATTTCACAGTGCCAGATTTGTAATGCTTTCTTGAATTTTATATCAATATGCCAGCGGCGTATTGCTTTCTTAAATTTCATTTTACAGTGACAGCGGCGTAATGATTTCTTCAATTTTTTTTTAAAATACCAGCGGCGCAATGATTTCTTAAATTTTACATTGAAGTGCAGCGGAGTAATGATTTCTTAAATCTTATTTCGAAGTGCCAGCGGCGTAATGCTTTCTTAAATTTTATTTCAAAATGCCAGCGACGTATAGCTTTCTTAAATTTCATTCCACAGTGCCAGAGGCGTAATGCTTTCTTAAATTTTATTTTAAAATGCCAGCGGCGTAATGCTTTCTTAAATTTCATTTTGCAATGCCAGCGGCGTATTGCTTCCTTAGATTTCATTTCACATTGCCAGAGGCGTATTGCTTTCTTTAATTTTAAATTAATATGCCAGCTGCGTATTGCTTTCTTAAATTTCATTTCACTGTGCCAGCGGCGTAATCCTTTCTTTAATTTTAGTTCATATGCCAGGGGCGTATTGCTCTTTTAAATTTTATTTTAAAGTGCCAGCGGCATATTGTTTTCTTAAATATTATTTCAAAAAGGCAGCAGTGTATTGCTTGTCTAAAGTTTATTTGAAGTGCCAGCGGCGTAATGCTTTCCTCAATTTTTCTTTCAAAATGACAGCGGCGTAATGCTTTCTTAAATTTTATTTTAAAATGCCAGCGGCGTAATGCTTTCTTAAATTTCATTTTGCAATGCCAGCGGCGTTTTGCTTTCTTAGATATCATTTCACACTGCCAGAGGCGTACTGCTTTCTTTAATTTTATATTAATATGCCAGCGGCGTATTGCTTTCTTAAATTTCATTTCAAAGTGCCAGTGGCGTAATGATTTCCTTAATTTCATTTCACAGTGCCAGTGGCGTAATGATTTCTTAAATTTTATTTCAAAGTGCCTGCTACGTATTGCTTTTATAAATTTCATTTTACAGTGCTAAAGGCGTAATGCTTTCTTTAATTTTATATCAAAATGCCAGCGGCGTATTGCTTTCTTAAATTTAATTTTACAAAGCCAGCGGCGTATTGCTTTCTTGAATTTTATTTCAAAGTACCAGGGGAGTATTTCATTCGTAAATATAATTTCACAGTGCCAACGGCGTAATGCTTTCTTGAATATTATTTCAAAATGCCATCGGCGAATTGCATTCTTAAATTTCATTTCACAGTGTCAGTGGCGTAATGATTTCCTTAATTTCATTTTACAGTGCCAGTGGCGTAATGATTTCTTAAATTTTATTTTAAAGTGCCAGCGGCGTAATCCTTCCCTAAATTTTATTTTAAAGTGCCTGCGTCGTATTGCTTTCTTTAATTTCATTTTACAGTGCCAGCGGCGTAATCCATTCTTTAATTTTAGTTCAAAATGCCAGGGGCGTATTGCTCTTTTAAATTTTATTTTAAAATGCCAGCGGCGTATAGGTTTTTTAAATTTCATTTGACAGTGCCAGGGGCGTATTGCTTTCTTCAATTTTTTTTTCAAAATGCCAGCGGCGTGATGATTTCTTAAATTTTATGTCAAAGTTCCAGGGGCGCATTGCTTTCTTATATTTCATTTCACAATGCCAGCGGCGTTATCCTTGTTTTAATTTTATTTCGAAATTTCAGCGGCGTATTGCTTTCTTAAATTTCATTTCACAGTGCTAAAGGCGTAATGCTTTCTTGAATTTTATTTTAAAATGCCAGCGGCGAATTGCTTTCTTAAATTTCATTCCACAGTGCCATCGGCGTAATGCTTTCTTTAAATTTATATCAAAATGCCAGCGGCGTATTGCTTTCTTAAATTTAATTTTACAAAGCCATCGGCGTATTGTTTTCTTAAATTTTATTTCAAAGTACCAGGGGAGTATTTCATTCGTAAATATAATTTCACAGTGCCAACGGCGTAGTGCTTTCTTAAGTTTTATTTTTACAATGCCAG
>NW_026534940.1:0-1728 GCF_026225885.1 Hylaeus anthracinus
TTTTAGTTCAAAATGCCAGGGGCGTATTGCTCTTTTAAATTTTATTTCAAAATGCCAGCGGCATATTGCTTCCTTAAATTTCATTTCACAGTGCCAGTGGCGTAATGATTTCCTTAATTTTAATTCACAGTGCCAGCGGCGTATTGCTTTCTTAAATTTTATTTCAAAATGCCAGCGGCGTATAGCTTTTTTAAATTTCATTTCACTGTGCCAGCTGCGTATTGCTTTCTTAGATTTTATTTCAAAATGCCAGCGGCGTATTGCTTTCTTAAATTTTATTTTAAAATGCCAGCGGCGTATTGCTTTCTTAAATTTCATTTCACAATGCCAGCGGCGTATTGTTTTTTTAAATTTCATTCCACAGTGCCATCGGCGAAATGCTTTTTTTAATTTTATTTTAAAATGCCAGCGGCGTAATGCTTTCCTAAATTTCATTTCACAAAGCCAGCGGCGTATTCCTTTTTTAAATTTTATTTTAAAGTACCAGCGGCGTATTTTTTTTTTAAATAAAATTTCACAGTGCTAGCGGCGTAATGCTTTCTTTAATTTTATATCAATATGCCAGCGGCGTAAAGCTTTCCTAAATTTTTTTTTTAAATGACAGCGGCGTAATTCTTTCTTAAATTTTATTTCACAGTGCGAGCGACGTAATGCTTCTTTAAATTTCATTTCACAGTGCCAGTGGCGTATTGCTTCCTTAAATTTCATTTCACTGTGCCAGTGGCGTATTACTTTCTTAAATTTTATTTCACTGTGCCCGTAGCGTAATGATTTTCTTAATTTTAATTCAAAGTGCTAGCGTCGTATTGCTTTCATAAATTCCATTTTTCAGTGCCAGCGGCGTAATGCTTTCTTTAATATAATATCAAAATGGCAGCGGCGTAATGCTTCCTTGAATTTTATTTCAGAATGCCAGCAGCGAATTGCTTTCTTAAATTTAATTCCACAGTGCCATCGGCGAAATGCTTTCTTTAGTTTTATTTCAAAATGCCAGCGGCGTATTGCTTTCTTAAATTTTATTTTAACATACCAGCGGCGTATTGCTTTCTTAAATTTCATTTCACAATGCCAGCGGCGTATTGATTCCTTAGATTTCATTTCACAGTGCCAGATGCGTAATGCTTTCTTGAATTTTATATCAATATGCCAGCGGCGTATTGCTTTCTTAAATTTCATTTCACAGTGCAAGTAGCGTAACGATTTCCTTAATTTCATTTCACAGTGCCAGTGGCGGAATGATTTCTTCAATTTTTTTTTAAAATGCCAGCGACGTATAGCTTCTTCAAGTTCTATTTCACAGTGCTAGCTGCGTATTGCTTGCTTAAATTTCATTCCACAGTGCCAGAGGCGTAATGCTTTCTTTAATTTTATATCAATATGCCAGCGGTGTGTTGCTTTCTTAAATTTCATTTCACAGTGCCAGTGGCGTATTAATTTCCTTAATTTCATTTCACAGTGCCAGTGGCGTAATGATTTCTTAAATTTTATTTTAAAGTGCCTGCGTCGTATTGCTTTCTTAAATTTCATTTCACTGTGCTAAAGGCGTAATGCTTTCTTGAATTTTATTTTAAAATGCCAGCGGCGAATTGCTTTCTTAAATTTCATTCCACAGTGCCATCGGCGAAATGCTTTCTTTAATTTTATTTCAAAATGGCAGCGGCATATTGCTTTCTTAAATTTTATTTCACTGTGCCAGCGGCGTAATCCTTTCTTTAATTTTAGTTCAAA
>NW_026534941.1:0-3034 GCF_026225885.1 Hylaeus anthracinus
AGAAATTTCACTACACCAATACTACACCAATTCTACACCAATTCTACTACACTTATTATACACCAATTCCACATCAATACCACACTAATTCTACACCACTTCTACACCAATTCTATATCCTTTCTGCTACACCAATTCTACACTAATTCTACACCAATTCTACACAAAATGTATACTAATTCTACTACACCAATTCTGCACCAATTCCACACCAGTTCCACACCCATTCTACACCAATTTCACACTAATTCTACTACACCAATTATACACCAATTCTGCACCAATTCTCCACCAATGCTACACTAATTCTACCCCAATTCTACTACACCCATTCTACACCAATTCCACACCAATTCCACACCCATTCTACAGCAATTCCACTCCAATTCTGCTACACCAATTCTACACCAATTCTGCACTAATTCAACAGCAATTCCACACCGATTTTACACCGATTCTAAACCAATTCTACAACAATTCTACTACACCAATTCTCTACCAATTCTCCACCAATTCTAAACCAATTTAACAAAAATTCTACTGCACTAATTCTACAACCATTCTACACCACTTCCGCACCAATTCTGCTACACCAATTCTACACCAATTCTGCACCAATTCAACAACAATTCCACACCGATTCTACGACGATTCTAAACCAATTCTACAACAATTCTACACGAATTCTACTACACCCATTCTACACCAATTCCACACCAGTACCACACTAATTCTACACCACTTCTACACCAATTCTATACCAATTTTGCTAGACCAATTCAACACTAATTTTACACCAATTCTACACCAAATCTATACCAATTCTACTACACCAATTCTGCACCAATTCCACAACAATTTCACACATATTCTACTACACCAATTATACACTAATTCTGCACCAATTCTCCTCCAATGCTACACCATTTCTACACCAATTCTACTACACCCATTCTACACAAATTCCACACCAATGCCACACTCATTCTACACCAATTCTACACCAATTCTACACGAATTCTGCTACACCAATTCTACACTAATTCTACACCAATTCTACACCAAATCTATACCAATTCTACTATACCAATTCTATACTAATTCTACTACACCCATTCTACACAAATTCCACACCAATTCCACACCCATTCTACACCAATTCTACACCACTTCTACACCAAGTCTACACCAAATCTATACCAATTCTGCTACAACAATTCAACAGCAATTCTACACCAATTCAACTGCAATACTACACCAATTCTATACCAATTCTATAGCAATTCTACTACACCAATTCTACACCAATTCTACACCAATTCTACACCAATTCTACACCAGTTCAGGAACAATTCCCTACCTATTCTACACCAATTCTACACCAATTCTACTTTAACTCCACACCTATTCTACACCAATTCTGCACCAATTCTACACCAATACCACAGCAATTCTACTTTTATTCGACACCAATTCTACACTAATTCTACTACACTTATTCTGCACCGATTCAACAACAATTCTACACCACTTCAACATCAATTCTGCACTAATTCTATACCAATTCTATACCAATTTAACTACACCAATACTACACCAATTCTACACCAACTCTACACCAAGTATATACCAATTCTACTATGCCAATTCTCTTCCAATTCTACTACACCCATTCTACACCAATTCCACACCAATTCTGCTACACCAATTCTACACCAATTCAACAACAATTCGCTATCTATTCTACACTAACTCTACACCAATTCTACTACACAAATTCTACACCAGTTCAAGAACAATTCAAAACCAATTCTACAACAATTCTCAACCAATTCTACATTAATTCAACAACAATTCTACTACACCAATTCTACACCAATTCTATACCAATTCTGTACCAATTCTACTACACCAATTCTGCACCAATTCTATTACACCCCTTATACACCAATTCCACACCAATTCTACACTAATTCCACACAAAATCTATACCAATTCTACTACACCAATTCTGCACCAATTTAACAACAATTCTAAATCAATTCTACACAAATTCTACACGAATTCTACACCAATTTTATACCAATTCTGCAACACCAATTCAACAGCAATTCTACACTAATTCAACATCAATTCTACACTAATTCTAAACCAATTCTATACCAATTCTACTACACCCATTCTACACCAAATTTATACCAATTCAACTACACCAATTCTCCACCAATTCTCCACCAATTCTAAACTAATTCAACAAAAATTCTACTGCACTAATTCTACACCAATTCTCCACCAATTCTATACCAATTCAACAAAAATTCTTCTACACTAATTCCACACCAATTCTATACCAAATCTATACCATCTCTGCTACACTAATTCTACACTAATTCTACACCAATTCTATACCAATTCTACACCAAATCTATACTAATTGTACTGCACTAATTCTGCACCAATTTGAGAACAAAATTTAAATCAATTCTCCACCAATTCTACACCAATCCTACTACACAAATTCTACATCAGTTTAAGAACAATTGTACACCAATTCTGTACCAATTCTATACCAATTCTGCTACACTAATTCTACACAAATTCTACACAAATTCTATACCAATTCTATACTAATTCTACTACACCCATTCTACACCAATTCTACACCAAATTTATACCACTTCTACTACACCAATTCTTCACCAATTCTCCACCAATTCTAAACAAATTCAACAAAAATTCTACTGCACTAATTCTACACCAATTCTCCACCAATTCTATACCAATTCTACTACACCAATTCTGCACCAATTCGACAAGAATTCTACACCAATTCTACAACAATTCTACACCAATTCTACACTAAATCTATACCAATTGTACTGCACCAATTCTGCTCTAATCTAACAACAATTCTAAATCAATTCTCCACCAATTCTACACCAATCCTACTACACAAATTCTACATCAGTTCAAGAACAATTGTACAACAATTCTGTACCAATTCTATACCAATTCTGCCACACTAATTCTACAC
>NW_026534942.1:0-1248 GCF_026225885.1 Hylaeus anthracinus
TAAATTTTATTTCACAGTGTCAGCGGCGTAATGCTTCCTTAAATTTTATTCCAAAGTGCCAGCGGCGTATTGCATTCTTAAATTTTATTTCAAACTGCTGACGGCGTAGTGCTTTCTCAAATTTAATTTGACAGTGCCAGCGGCGTATTGCTTTCTTAAATTTTATTTCAAAGTACTGGCGGCTTAGTGCATCCTTAAATTTCATTTCAGAGTGCCCGCGGCGTAATGCTTTCATAAATTTTATTTGACAGTGCCAGCGGCGTATTGCTTTCTTAAATTTTATTTAAAAGTGCTGGTAGCGTAGTGCTTTTTTAACATTTATTTCAAAGTGCCAGCTTTGTAACGATTTCATAAATTTTATTTCATAGTGCCAGCCGCGTATTGCTTTCCTAAATTTTATATCACAGTGCAAACGGCGTATTGCTTCCTAAATTTTATTTCAAAATGCCAGCAGCTTATTGCTTTTTTAAATTTTATTTCAAAGTACTGGCGGCGTAGTGCATTCTTAACACTTATTTCACAGTGCAAGCGGCGTATTGCTTTCTTAAATTTCATTTCAAAGTGCCCGGGGCGTAATGCTTCCTTAAATTTTATTTGACAGTGCCAGCGGCGTATTGCTTTCTTAAATTTCATTTCAAAGTGCCCGGGGCGTAATGCTTCCTTAAATTTTATTTGACAGTGCCAGCGGCGTACTGTTTTCTTACATTTTAATTCAAAGTGCCACCGGCGAATTGTTTTCGTAAATTTTATATCACAGTGCAAGCGGCCTATTGCTTTCTTAAATTTTATTTCAAAGTACTGGCGGCGTAGTGCTTTCCTAACATTTATTTGAAAGTGCCAACGGCGAATTGCTTTCTCAAATTTTATTTCAAAGTGCTAGCAGCGTAGTGATTTTTTAACATTTACATTAAAGTGCAAGCGGCGTATTGCTTTCTTAAATTTTATATCACAGTGCAAGCGGCGTATTGCTTTCTTAAATTTTATTTCAAAATGTCAGCAGCTTATTGCTTTCTTAAATTTTATATCACAGTGCAAGCGACGTATTACTTTCTTAAATTTTATTTCAGAATGCCAGCAGCTTATTGCTTTCTTAAATTTTATTTCAAAGTGCTGGCGGCGTATTGCTTTCTTACATTTTGTATTAAAGTGCCAGCGCCGTAATGCTTTCTTAACTTTTATTTCAAAGTGCCCGGGGCGTAATGCTTTAATAAATTTTATTTCACAGTGTCAGCGGCGTAATGCTTCCTT
>NW_026534943.1:0-1124 GCF_026225885.1 Hylaeus anthracinus
TTTCACTTCAAACTGCCAGCGGCGTATTGCTTCCTTAAATTTTATTTTAAAGTGCCAGCGGCGTATTGCTTCCTTAAATTTTATTTCAAAGTGCAAGCGGCGTATTGCTTTCATACATTTCACTCCGATGTGCCAGCGGCGTATTGCTTTCCTAAACTTCACTTCACAGTGCCATTGGCGTGCTGCTATTTTAAATTTTGTTTCGCAGTGCTATTGGGGTATTGCTTTCTTAAATTTCACTCCGAAGTGCCAGCGTCGTATTGCTTCTTTAAATTTTATTTCAAAGTGCCATCGACGTATTGCTTTTTTAAATTTCACTCCAAAGTGCCAGCGGCGTAGTGCTTTCTTACATTTCACTCCGATGTGCCAGCGGCGTATTACTTCCTTAAACTTCACTTCAAAGTGCCAGCGGCGTATTGCTTTCCTAAATTTCTACTCCAAAGTGCCATCGACGTATTGATTTCTTAAATTTCACTCCAAAGTGCTAGTGGCGTGCTGCTATTTCAAATTTTGTTTCGCAGTGCTATTGGGGTATTGCTTTCTTAAATTTCACTCCGAAGTGCCAGCGGCGTATTGCTTCTTTGAATTTTATTTCAAAGTGCCATCGACGTATTGCTTTTTTAAATTTCACTCCAAAGTGCCAGCGGCGTAGTGCTTTCTTACATTTCACTCCGATGTGCCAGTATCGTATTGCTTCTTTAAATTTTATTTTAAAGTGACAGCGGCGTATTGCTTCTTTAAATTTTATTTCAAAGTGCCAGCGGCGTATTGCTTCTTTAAATTTTATTTCAAAGTTCCAGTGGCGTATTGCTTTCTTAAATTTCACTCTAAAGTGCCAACGGCGTAGTGCTTTCGTACATTTCACTCCCATGTGTCAGCGGCGTATTGCTTTCTTAAATTTCACTCCAAAGTGCCAGCGGCGTAGTGCTTTCTTACATTTCACTCCGATGTGCCAGCTGCGTATTGCTTCTTTAAATTTCTACTCCAAAGTGCTATCGACGTATTGCTTTCTAAAATTTCACTTCAAAGTGCCAGTGGCGTGTTGCTATTTCAAATTTTGTTTCGCAGTGCTATTAACGTACTGCTTTCTTAATTTTCACTCTGATGTGCCAGCTGCGTATTGC
>NW_026534944.1:0-1295 GCF_026225885.1 Hylaeus anthracinus
ATTTCAGTCCACAGTGCCAGCGGAGTATTGCTTTCTTTAATTTTATTTCACGGTGCTAGCAGCGTAATGCTTTATTAAAATTCATTTCACAGTGCCAGCGGCGTAATGCTTTCTTAAATTTTATTTGAAATACTAAGCGGCATATTGCTTTCTTAATTTTCATTTCACAGTGCCAGCGACGTATTGCTTTTTTAAAATTCATATCAGAGTGCCATCGGCGTAATGCTTTCTTAAATTTTTTTTCAAAATGCAAGCGGCGCATTGCTTTCGTAAATTTCATTTAACTGTGCCATCGGCGTATTGCATTCTTAAATTTCATTTCACTGTGCCAGCGGCGTATTGCTTTTTTATATTTCATTTCACAGAGCCAGGGGCGTATTGCTTTCTTAAATTTCATTTCACAGTGCCAGCGGCATAATGCTTTCTTAAATTTTATTTGAAATTCTAAGCGTCATATTGCTTGTCTGAATTTCATTTCACAGTGCCAGCTTTGTATTGCTTTCTTGAATTTCATTTCACAGTGCCAGCGGCATACTGTTTTCTTAAATATTATTTCAAAAAGGCAGCGGTGTATTGCTTGTCTAAGGCTTAAACCAAAGTGCGAGCGGCGTATTGCTTTCTTAAATTTTATTTCACAGTGCGAGCGACGTAGGGCTTTCCTTAATTTTATTTCAAAATGCAAGCGGCGTAATGCTTTCATGAATTTTATTTCAAATTCTTAGCTGCATATTGCTTGTCTGAATTTCATTTCACAGTGCTAGCGGCGTAATGCTTTCTTTAACTTCATTTCACATTGCCAGGGGCGTTACGCTTTCTTTAATTTTATTTCAAAGTGTCAGCGGCGTATTGCTTTTTAAATTTCATTTTCACAATGCCAGCGGCGTATTGATCTCTCAAATATCATTTCACAGTGCCAGCGGCGTATAGCTTTCCTAAATATCATTTCACAGTGACAGCGGCGTAATGCTTTCTTTAACTCCATTTCACAGTGCCAGCGGCGTATTGCTTTTTTAAATTTCATTTCACAGAGCCAGGGGCGTATTGCTTTCTTAAATTTCATTTCACAGTGCCAGCGGCGTATTGCTTTCTTAAATTTCATTTTACAGTGCGTGCGGCGTATTGCTTTCTTAAATTTCGCTTTATCGGCCAGAGGCGTATTGCTTTCTTAAATTTCATATCACAGTGCCAGCGGCGTAATGCTTTCTTTAATTTCATTTCAAAATGCCAGCGGCGTATTGCTTTCTTAAATTTCATTTCACAGTGCCAGGGGCGTAATGCTTTCTTTAATTTTATTT
>NW_026534945.1:0-2276 GCF_026225885.1 Hylaeus anthracinus
CGGCGTAATGCTTTCTTTAAGTTTATTTCAAAATGCCAGCGGCGTAATGCTTTCGTCAATTTTAATTCGCAGTGCCAGCGGCGTAGTGCTTTTTTAAGTTTTATTTCAAACTGCAAGCTGCGTAATGCTTTCTTTAATTTTATTTTAAAATGCCATCGGCGTAATGCTTTCTTAAATCTTATTTCAAAGTGCCAGCAACGTATTGCTCTCTTAAATTTCATTTAACAGTGATTGCGGCGTAATGCTTTCTTGAATTTTATTTCGCAGCGCCAGCAGCGTAATGCTTTCTTAAATTTTATCTCAATACGCCGGCGGCGTAATGCTTTCCTAAATTTTATTACAAACTGCCAGCGACGTAATGCATTCTTAAATTTTATTTCAAAGTGCCAACGGCGTATTGCTCTCTAAAATTTAATTTCACAGTGCTAGTGGCGTAATGCTTTCTTAAATTTTATTTTGAAGTGCCAGTGGCGTATTGTTCTCTTATATTTCATTTCGCAGTGCCAGCAGCGTAATGCTTTCTTAAATTTTATTTCAAAACGCCGGCGATGTAATGCTTTCTTAAATTTTGTTTCCAACTGCCAGCGGCGTATTGCTTTCTCAAATTTTATTTCAAAGTGCCAACGGCGTATTGCTCTCTAAAATTTAATTTCACAGTGCCAGCGGCGTATTGCTTTCGTGAATTTTATTTAAAACTGCCAGCAGCGTAATGCTTTCTTAAATTTTATTTTTACAATGCCAGCAGCATACTGCTTGCGTAAAGTTTATTTCAATGTGCCAGCCGCGTATTGCTTCCTTAAATTTTATTTCAAATTGCCAACGGCGTAATTCTTACTTTAATTTTATTTTAAAGTGCTAGCGGCGTATTGCTCTCTTAAATTTTATTTCAAAGAGCTAGCGGTGTATTGTTCACTTAAATTTCATTTCGCAGTGCCAGCGGCGTAATGCTTTATTAAATTTTATACCAAACTGCTAGCAGCGTAATGCTTTTTTAAATTTTATTTTACAGTGCCATAGGCGTAATGCTTACTTAAAGTTCATTTCAAAATGCCATCGGCGTAATGCTTTCCTAAATTTTGATGCAAACCGCTATCGGCGTAATGCTTTCTTAAATTTTATTTCGCAGTTCCAGCGGCGTATTGCTCTCTTAAATTTCATTTCAAACTGCTAGCGGCGTCATGCTTTCTCAAATTTTATTTCCAAATTTCAGCAGTGTAATGCTTTCTTGAATTTTATTTTAAACTGCCAGCAGCTTAATGCATTCTTAATTTTCATTCCAAACTGCCAGCGGCGTATTGCTTTCTCAAATTTCATTTCAAACTGCCAGCGGAGTAATGATTTCTTAAATATTATTTCAAACTGCCAGCGGCGTATTGCTTTCTTAAATTTTATTTCAAACTGCCAGCGGAGTAATGCTTACTTGAAGTTTATTTCAAAATGCCAGCGGCGTAATGCTCACGTAAATTTTATTTCGCAGTGCCAGTGGGGTAGTGCTTTCTTAATTATTATTTCAAACTGTAAGCGGCGTAATGCTTTCTTTAATTTTCTTTCAAAATGCCATCGCCGTAATGCTTTCGTAAATTTTATTTCGCAGTGCCAGCGAGGTAGTGCTTTCTTAAATATTATTTCCAACTGCCAGCGGCGTAATGCTTTCTTAAATTTTATTTCAAACTGCCAGCGGCGTAATGCTTTCTTTAATTTTATTTCAAAATGCCATCGACGTAATGCTTCCGTAAATTTTATTTCGCAGTGCCAGTGGGGTAGTGCTTTCTTAATTATTATTTCAAACTGCGAGCGGCGTAATGCTTTCATTAATTTTAATTTAAAATGCCAGCGGCGTAATGCTTTCGTAAATTCTATTTTAAAATGCCAGCGGCGTAATGCTTACGTAAATTTTATTTCGCAGTGCCAGTTGGGTAGTGCTTTCTTAAATATTATTTCAAACTGCAAGCGGCGTAATGTTTTCATTAATTTTAATTTAAAATGCCAGCGGCGTAATGCTTTCTTAATTTTCATTTCAAACTGCCAGCGGCGTATTGCTTCCTTAAGTTTTCTTTCAAAATGCTAGCGGCGTATTGCTCTCTTAAATTTTATTTCGCAGTGCCAACGGCGTAATGCTTTCATTAATTTTATTTCAAAATGCCAACGGCGTAATGCTTTCTTTAAGTTTATTTCAAAATGCCAGCGGCGTAATGCTTTCGTCAATTTTAATTCGCAGTGCCAGCGGCGTAGTGCTTTTTTAAGTTTTATTTCAAACTGCAAGCTGCGTAATGCTT
>NW_026534946.1:0-2597 GCF_026225885.1 Hylaeus anthracinus
TCTGCCAACTTCACACTCTCATTAGCCTCTCCAACTTCATATTGTTTTGTGTACTGTCCTTTGAATTATCACGACTTTTATTGAAGATGATAGCGGGAACTGATTTGGGGGTTAAGTAAGGGAGGGAGACTATCATCTTCGAATGAGACACTTCATATAATTTTGATCATACAATTATACTGTGTGTCTCGTTGTCGATGATAGTATATTGTAGATTTTTAGAGATGGAGTGATAATTCTCCTGTTTACCTACTTATTTTTATTTTTAACGTTTACAAATTCATAAAAATTACTCTAGGATGGTTCGAGCAAATTGGTCATTGAAATTTTCAATGGGCTTATTATAAAACTTATAAAATACTTGTAAATTGGGTGACCACCAAGCACTACGTCTTATAATTGAGATGTCTATTCCTCGTTTATGAGCTTTAGAAACTGCTGTATGTCGAGTACTATATGCTGTGAAAAGTTCTGTATTCACATCAGCTTTGCCTAGCAATGTTTTGATCCAGTGACCAATAGTTTGTGACGACACTGTACCAAAAGGCTTCACAGTGGCAATAAACAATCTTTTGACACTATTTCTCAAATCTTTAGTACAATCTAGATAATCTAAAACTGCAGTGGCTGCACACAAACGTGGCTTCTCTTTAAAAAACGGCAATATTAATTCTGGTTGAAAAACTCCTACTTTTGATGTTTTTATGTGATCTGTGATTTTAATATTTATCCCTGTATCAGATTTGTTTATGTTATCTATATTTATCAGTGCCAGGGTTTTCAGCCTCTGAGCTGTTGTTAGCGCTAATAAGGTGACAACTTTTTCTGCAGCATCCTTCAATTTTAAACCTTTTAATGGATGCAAATTTTCAATATAATTGAGAACTGAAGTGACATCCCAAATTGTTGCGTATCTCGGTTTTGGTGGTCTTTGTTTGAACACACCTTTTAAGAAATGAGATATCAGACTATCTTTATTAATATCATAAAGTGAAATTAAGGAAATTGCGGAACGAGCGGTGTTTAGCGTACTATAATTTGCACCGGTTTTGTAACGTTTGTTTAAAAATTTAATAATATCCATAATTTTTGCATTATAGATATCAAGATTCTCTAAATGAGAGAACTCCCACCAACTTCTTAGATGACACTCGTATTGTTTTAATGTTGAATTAGTAATAGAATTAACCATAACGTCCGCAACTTCCTCGGTTAATCCTTGTTTGAGATACCCTGACCAGATAACTTGCCTGCCACTAGTGAAAGGTGGGATGCTAGTGGATGGTTCCTGTCTCTGTAAGGAGATGTCAATAAGTTACGATCAGGTTCTAATATTATAGGAGGTTCCACGAGTAGTGAAGTGTACAGGGGGTACCAAGGTTGTGTGGGCCATAATGGTATTACAACAATGCCTAATGCCTTATCGTTAATAATTTTTCTTAGCGTGCGCAGAATGAGTGCGAAAGGAGGAAAAGCATAAAAGTATTCATTTTTCCATGACATAGTAAAGGCATCTATAGCCGAAGCTTCTGGATCTGAAAATCTAGAAAAGAATTTTTTACATTTTTTATTTATCCTGGATGTAAATAAATCCACTGAAATAGAACCAAATTGGTTTTGTATGCTTGTAAATGCATGATGAAATAGTTCCCATTCAGCATCTATATTAATTTGACGCGACGCATTGTCAGCTTCTGTATTCTCAGCAGATGGAATGTAGGATGCCCTCAACCAAATTTTCCTCCCTTCGCACCATTCCCAAATTTTTCTTGACAATTTACTCAATTTTGGAAATCGTACGCCACCCGCTTTATTAATATATGAAATCGCCGTTGTATTATCCAAACGAAGTAAGATTTCACATTGCGATAATTTTGAAGCAAAACATTTTATTCCAAAAAATGCTGCTAACAGCTCAAGATAATTAATGTGATTTTTTCCTTCTTTCTTATTCCAAAACCCATACGTTTTTGAACCGTTACAATAACAGCCCCAGCCTGACAATGAAGAATCGGAAAATATTTCCATTGAATAAACTTGTGTTCTAATTGGATTTGATCCAATGACAGTATTTATTTGCCACCAATTAAGATCTTCTGACATACCTTCAGATATTAAGATTTTTTCCTCATAATTGTCACCGTTAAATTTCAAAGCTAGAAATTTCTGCCTTTCCAGGCGTTTACAATGAATGAAACCATAAGCTACAGCTGGGCACGCTGGACTTAAAACTCCCAAAAACTCTGCAAATTTTCTGATTTTATACATTCGTCCTACCTTAAATTCTCTTACAAGTTGCAATATTTGATGTTTCTTTTTATATGTCAAGTTTAGAGAAAAACTATTTAAATCAATAATAAAACCTAAATATTTACACTGTTGTCGTGCTAAGAGTGAACTCTTTTTATAATTTATGATGAAGCCTAAATGCTCTAGAAATTGAATGGTCTTTGCCACATTTTTCTAACAAGCAGCTTTTGATTTATGAATAAATAAGAAATCATCTAAATATAATACCAGCAGCATTCCTTGCAACCTTAATTTGTGTATGACTGGTTTCATTATTTTTGTAAATACGTAAGGGCTAGTACATAATC
>NW_026534947.1:0-5902 GCF_026225885.1 Hylaeus anthracinus
TGTGGCGTTATATATGATTTTCTAGCTACTGATAGCTGATGAAATACCTCCACTAGGATTTGGCCTGCATGGCTGATATAATTCGTAAAAACTTCTTCGTCTAATCCTTCTTCTGAAGGATCAATCAACAAGGACACTGCAGCACCCAGAGCAGCTATTGCCGTACCTACACAGTTCTGTGTCTTTACAAAATGTTCATCCCTCTTTTTGGGGATTTCTTTGAGTAAAGCTTCTATTTCCAAATTTAACTTGGGAGCGTCAACATGAAAGTCGTTCCTTCTGTCATAAGTCTCCAGAATTTCCTTCTTGTTCTTTTCTGGAAGGCCCACCTTTTTCCACTTCAGCCATGTATTTTTTAGCTGTGGATGATATTTGACTGGTTTAAACTTACTATCCGTGGGATCCATTCCAAGTACTTTTAGTACGTTATCATCTGAAGTGTTTTGCTCAATAATTTAATTTTGATTTCTTACACCTTCAGGAATGCTATCTAAATCCTCATGATCTAGAGAGAAAAAAATTAAAATAAGAAATTCTGTCGTCATTAGAAAGGTAACACGTATTGTCTATACTATGATATCTGTAGGACTCGACGTTACCGACTAAAAGAATACTACGCGTGTGGCACGATGTGCGAAATAACAATTGATATACGACAAGAGTCGCGTGGTCTTTAACCTCATATATACTTATCCCGATCCATAACAATATCTTTGTCCTTATTGGACTTGTCATGATGAAATCGAACCTTTGAAGTCGTATAGACTAAAGAAATTGCCGTACTTTCATCGTCGTATGGGCTGACGCGGCCGTGTGGGCCTTGTCCCTCAATTTTCGTATGGAAAGTTGGGGTTTCTTCTTCTTTTTTAAATTTATTTATTTACTTCACTTATCACTTGATTCATTACAAGAAGCATTTTCTTCTACAAGAGGTGTTGTTGGAGCCATCTTGGTCTGAGAATGCGCTATGTTCTCGACAACCTTTGTTAGGTTATCGATTTGTTTTTGTAACTGATCGAATTTTTCATCTTTTTGATGTTTCGATTGATGCCCTTCGTACGATCGAGACCGTGATCGTTTTCCCTTCTTGTGTCCTGCCATCTCCCTCGATGAATAACGAGACACACAATATAATTGTATATATTTGTATGATCTAAATTATGGTATGTAAATTATGTATACTATTTTATTATTATATTATTATTATTAATGTTTCTATCGTTTTATATATAAATAAAAAGGAAATAAAGTTTAAATCTGTACATAATTAATCTGTAAATAATTCCTAGATTGCCGCAAAATTCAAACAAAGAGGAGTCTGTTCTCCCTCCACACATAAATTTGCTATAGAATAGTACCACCGGAACCACTCATCTTGCATCTCTCTTGGACCGGCTTCTCTCGCGCAGTTCACACTCCAGTTAGGATAGAGCCCAATGGTACCAAGTGCCCCCCCCCCCCCCTGGGGAGCCCGGGATATATATAGCCTTACTGACAAGTCCACTAGCAGGCCCAGGACGAAACGCTTCCTTCCTTTTCTCCCTTCTCTCACTCTCTCTTCAGCAGAACCGCCACCATAGTGGGATTACTTGAATTTACATGAAAAATCTTGCTTGGTAGACTTGTCGTTCTACATTACCGTTATCTACTTTATTATGCGTAGCGTTTTGCTTTCCATGCACGCGAATGCGCAGCTGTCTGTACAGGAACGCATTTCGCCTACGTTGCGGTCATGTCTGTACCGTATGAACGAATACGCATACAATATACGAAATTTATGGATGAACCGATATACTTATCCACCGTCGACGATCGCGAGTATAACTTGAGGACGTTATTGTTGCTTTAAGTGTTACGACAACCGGCGAAACTTGTCTCGTAAGCGGATAGGGGAGGAATGGATTTATTGCTCCGAAACGCAGAAACGCGATCGTATATAAACGCGAACAGCTATTTCCGGGTACGGAATAAAGTATCGATTGATTTTCCTGTTTGTTATTAGTTCCATTCCACCGACTACTATAGCAGTATGCTTGGCGATTCCTCTAGGTAATACAGCCGAAAAGATAGCGACTTTAATTGTGAAGAGTATGTATCGCAGCAAAATATAGATGAAGTTTTTCCGCATAGGGTTTAGCTTCCGTGTAATATCGATTTTATATTCTTATCTGGTATGTGATTACGTTTGCACTTAACACTAAAATTACCAACAAATTGAGAATAATAACGAACAGAAACAGGGACTATTTATTAACAATTTCTTTCAGTTTCATTTAAGGGGGGCACTGCACGTTGTGTTCTTTACACTAGTCGTCAAAAAAAAAAACGGGACAGTATTTTAAAACGTCATAACTCCGAGAGTCTTCAACCGATCTTCGAGAAACTTCGTGAGCGCAGAGTTGCATTGACGAGGGTTGATAATAAAGGGTTAATTCAACCCCCCCCCCCCCTAAAGGGATAATGCAGAAAAACGGCACTTCAGAAGGGTCCAGGTGCGACGGAAGGTGGTGAAAAAATCAAAAAAACCATTGAGACGACTCTGTTTGATGCCCCCTACAAAATGCACCCCTTAAAATCGCTCTCGGACAAACCCACCCCTCACAACACCCCACCCCCCCTAAAATCCACAATTTTTGGACGACGGTCTCGACTTTAGGGTCAATGCATTCTCTGGACTCCTCTGATCCAGAAAATGCTATCGCCCATACCGTGCACCCCATAGGCACTCTTTGGGGGTGGGGGTGGAACAGCTCGCAAATTTTCAACTCCCTTCGTAAAAAAAACACTTCCACGCATCGGAGGCCGATGAAATTCACCATGTTTGTTCCCGATATGTTAAGGATGAATGCCGAAATGGTCCCGTTTCGAAAACTGCCCCCAGAGCTGAAGGGACGGGGGCAGAGGTAGGGGTGGTCCACCCAGTAAGTGTAAGGGTTGTAACGTTGTTTCGTTGCGTGGATCACATGCCCAACAGTCCAGGGCATCGGTGTAACAAAGTTTTCATGTCTTTTTCCCGCGTGAATGGCAATAAAATTCGAAAATGTCAATTTTTGTAAAAACTCGCTTCCAACTTCAGGCCCATCTGCAGAGTGAACGAGTAACCCCACGTCAACACCGTTCACGGATTCGGACGCGCGAATGCTTTATTAACAGATCCCCAAAAAATCAGATTTTTGTAATCACGCTTTCGTTGTCAAATCGGCGCAGATTTGAAAGAGTAGTAAATGGGCCGGACGGAAACGGCATTCAAAAGTGGTGCGAGACCCTGCGCCCGTACGGGTCAGCCCACGTTAAATTGGAGTCCGGTCTGGTCTGACCACGTATTGGTATAGGCCCTCGCTCCGCTTCTGAATGCCGGCCCACTTACTACTCTCATCATAATTTCTCGTCCAAGTCTTCGCCATTGATTTCGCTTGTCATCGCGGTTAGACAATTTAGTATAACGCTATTCGTCCGCTCGACTTGTCCGTTTGCGCGTGGTGTGCCCGTATTTACTTTTATGTGTTGGATTCCGTGATCCTCACGGAATATAATGACATATAATGACGGCTACGTATTTATTATTACACTCTATCGTTAGCAACGGTCCCAAATGATCTATATGGACAGTTCGAAACGGCGCACTACCCTTGTCCAGAGGGTGTAAGAGCTCGGGCTTCTTTCCTGCAGTCGTCTTAGAATACAAGCACGTCACGCATCGGTTTATGTATTTGTTAACGAAATCTCGCTTCTTTGGAAAATAATATTCCTCTTTCGCTTTTTCTAGTGTTTTATCGACACCTAAATGTGCTACTGACCGGTGTGCTTCAGCTATTATGTCGTACCGTAACTCGCAAGGAACATATAATCGCCATCGCCCTTTCGACACTTTGTAAACTCGCGCGTTATACATTGTGAATTTTTGATGAGCACTTTGATCGCCAGCCTCGAGTTTGTCTCGAAGGTTCAGGATATCAGTATCCGCATGCTGCATTGCAGCTACCCAGTCGGTATTGAGTCGAATTCCTAAAACGAGCAGCCCTTCAACTTCGGTGTTTTCAGGCGCTCCCACGGGGTTCCTGCTTAACGCGTCTGCTACGCTATTTCGTTCGCCTTTTTGGTACTCAATGCTGTAGTCGAACTCTGATAATCTAACAAACCACCTCCCGATGCGTGGGCTCAAATCCCGTTTATTTTCTAGCATTTTCAAACTATTGCAATCTGTTTTGATGACAAAATGGACTCCAATTAGATAGACTCGAAACTTTTCTAATGCGCATACTATAGCTAGTGCTTGGAGCTTGTACGAGTGATATTTTATTTCTTCGGGAGTTGTTCGTCGGCTATAAAAACTTACAGGATGCCACCTTCCATCGGGTTGTTTCTGAAACAACGCTGCTCCTAATCCCAACGCACAGGCATCCGTATGAACTTCCGTTTCGGCCTTGTAATTACATATCGCCAAGAGCAGTTTCGACATTAATGCTACTTTGATTATTTTAAAAGCCTCGTTTTGCTCATCACCTCAGGAAAACATTGCATTTTTACGGAGTAAATTGGTTAGTGGGTTTGCGACAACAGCAAAATTTTTGACGAATCGCTGAAAGTAACTAGCTAGCCCCAGAAAACTGCGTACATCTCGAGCGCTTTTCGGAATTGGAAATTCACGTACACTCTCTACTTTTCGCTTGCTTGGTTGTATACCTAATATCGAAATTTCGAAGCCCAAGTATTCTGTCCTAAATTTGAAAATATGGCACTTTCTTAAATTTAGAGTTAGCCCTGCGTCTCTAAGAATCTTAAGGATTTGTATTAAGCGATTCAAGGCTTCCTTTACCGTCATGCTTGGTATAATAATATCGTCTAGGTATGCCATGGCTATGTCATATCACAATGATCCTAAAATATTATTTATTAAGCGCTGAAATACCGCGGGCGCATTACATAACCAAAAAGGCATTCTTTTAAATTGAAAATGCCCATCTGGCGTTACAAAAGCTGTCTTTTCTCGTGAACGCGATTCTATTGGTAGTAACCGCTAAAAAGATCTATGCTCGTATAATATCTTTGTCCGCGTAATCTATCCAGCTGGTCATCTATACGCGGTAGTGAATACTTATCCTTTACGGTAGATCTATTTATTGCTCGATAATCGACGCACATTCGCATCTCTCCGTTTTTCTTCCGAACTAATAAAACCGGGCTAGCAAACGGAGAGTTACTATTCTCTACGACATCCTCCGCCTGCAAATCATCAACCATTTCTTGCAATTGTTGTCTTTCATGGTACGATATACGATACGGTCTATATATAACAGGTTTTTCCGACGTTAGTTCTATTCGCATTGTTGTCTTATCGGTCCTACCTAATTGTTTCATTGTTTTGGCAACGAGATCGCGATTTTGGTTAAGTACTTGCAGTAGCTCGTCCCGAATTCTATACCAACTTTATACGAACGGTATGATAACGTGCCGATCCCACTTCTGATAATTGTCGGAAACTACTTTCAGAGGTGTTTATATTTCGGCTTGAACAATCCGTCTGCCTCGTTCCTTCTCGGCGCCCGTACACGTATCCTCAAACACACACATTCTCACACCGATCACTCTGTACATTAGCCAATCATTCGTCTTGTCACCTGTCGCTCGATCTCAATCGTTCACATTCATTCGGCGCGCATTTCGCACTCATTTCAACATTCACTCGCTACATGACAAATAATAAAATTTATCTCTATACAAAATTGTATTTTGCCTTCGGCGGGCTCGTTTGATCAAAATTATATGAAGTGTCTCGTTCGAAGATGATAGTATATTGTAGTCATACTTGTCATGCCTAGTTTCACAACGTTCGACGCATAGTGGTTCCCTTCTACAAAAAAACCGGTGCTCTGCCAACTTCACACTCTCATTAGCCTCTCCA
>NW_026534948.1:0-55822 GCF_026225885.1 Hylaeus anthracinus
GAGAGAGAGAGAGAGAGAGAGAGAGAGAGAGAGAGAGAGAGAGAGAGTCGCGGAAGAAAAAAAGGAGACGGAAACGGGCCCAGCGAAGATTGCGCGTTTAACGTTCATTAATTAGAAGGTTAATCGGCGGTTTCTGCGATCCTCCTCGATGACAATGAGACGAAATTCGAGCGCGCGTTTTGATCGCTTGTCGAGAGTCATTGCGAGATCCCGAAGAGGATTGCATCGATAAAGGTATTTGTATCGCAGGGATAAGGGTGTTCACCGGTGTTTCGGTGCTTGATTTTAAATTGAAATGCGCTTGTGATGCGCGATTGTGGGCTTCGAAGGCATTCCCATTAAGGGGGGCGATGAATTATGTATAATTACTTTGAGTTCTCGCGTTTCTTGTGGGTGTATGTAGCCGTGCGTGGAATAGAATTTGACGTTTTGGTGGTCGTTTCTTTAAGTAAGAGTTAAAGGAATGCAAACTTTTGGCGTTTTAGTGAGTTCTCCATCGAGACAACTATTTTCACGATATTCCAACCCTTGGACCAACTACCCCTACTCGATTGAGTGGGGATTTCAGTGTGACAGCTTTAAAAATAAAAGTAATCTATTGATTGAACCAACTAAATATAAATTTCTGACAACAGTTGAATTAATTATTAAATATACTTATTATATTTTCGATAGATTCAACGAGCCTTCGAATCGACCGTCACGCGGTTGTTTACGTCTTTCCCCTTCTCTACTTCGAGAGGTACAAGCGAGCCTCGGCCGCGACATAATGTGACGGAGAGTCGCCTATCGAGCGCAAAGGATTAATCCTTGACTACCACCAGAACTTCTACTGTTAGTACCGCTAATCAATTAGCTATTTTAATTACCATCATTCCACAACCATAAGCAAAACCTACCACCAAAAAATTGACCACCAAAGCACTCCGAAGATGCTGTCGCGTCCTCAGTGGTGTAGGGTGTCACACCGCGTTTCCAACGAGGAAATTCTCCGGCGACGAGCGTCGGCCCGTGAATTTTCGCGTATTCGCCGTTGGAAAAGTAAAATGGCCGTTGGCGTACGGCAAGGCCGTTGATCGATAAAAGCGTCGCGACGCTGGGCGTGTCTGCTGCTGCAAGCCGCCTCCGCAACGCCCCGCGAATCGCCGCGAAACTGCGGGGAAAGTTTACCAGCGTCGTCGACAAACGGCGCAGCGACAAAAAGGCGAGAGAACCAAGCCGCTGACAAGCTCCGTTTCCCTCTGTTCTACTTCACCCTGTCCCTTCTTCTCCAATCGAAATAATCGCCATCCCCCGCGGCGTCCTCTTCGTCTACTTCCGTCCCAGACGCGGCGAAAACTTGGGAAAAACTTGTTAAAGGAAACGCCGCGGTTCGAACTGATTTCTCACCCCTCAGGATTTCGTTTAGGGTAAAAGTAGGTAAGACACTTTGGATTTATACAGTGACGCGAGTTTTGCCTTAAGGATCACGCGTGGTGTTTTGAATTTTGAATAGTCTCTTCGTTAACAAAGTGGAATATTGAGAGGACAAATTTAAAGGTAGGTGCACAAACTGTGAGAGTAGTATAGATTTAAAGATAGATAGAAAAGCATCAATTGTTACGATGCTCCTTATGTCTACCCTCCCAGAGCGAAATCAAGGCTGACCAGCGGGGTTGTTTCGGTAAAAGGCTAAAAGTAATTGGCGCACCACTTGTTGGGCGCGTATCGGTGATGTCTACGGGGGGTATTTTTGAGGTCCTCGGTTACCTCGGCGTTGTCGACGACGTGTAATTCACCGTGTAACCGTACGCGGGATCGAGTTAACGTTAAGATCAAATTGGATTTGGCGCCGGCGCTGGCCCGACTAAACTTAGTCATCCGGCAGGACCCTCCTAATCCGGTTACGCTCCTTCGTCCTGGCTGCTGCTGTCTCCGCGTCTCGTGAAATAAAGAGAACGGCTTTGGGAACAAAAAGAAGAAGGAGTTGGAGGAGGACGTGCTAGTTTCCATTTAACTTTCGTCCCGCGAATCTCAAAGGGCGGAAGAATACTGGAGAACAATACAAGACACGGCAGACAGTGAAAGTATTGATGTATGATAGTTTGAGAGTTGATACAAATACAAGATATTCCACACGTAAACGCTACAAATTTTCAACCACCTTACCAAATCATGTCTCTATTAGCTCACGGAATGTCTCGAGGATGACGCTTGCTCTGCTCGTCCACACACGCTTTAACGAGAGGCAAATATTTATTAGCGATACCGAACAAACTCCGTGAAGGCGTCGCGCAGTCGTTCCGAGGCTGCATGGAAACATCAAAGGGCTCGCTGGGCGTATCGTTGATCATCCTCAAAGGGTGGCTGGAATTACACCGTGTACAGGGCACGGTATAATCGTCGCGAATCCGATTACATTAAAGATCCAGGCGCTGACTTGGCGATTCTCGGCGATGATAACGCGACGTTTCCAAGTCGAGTTAAAAAGCTCTCCCTCCGTCAGGTTTCGTTCTCCGCGGAGACGAAATCTTCCTGCTGGAAGATGATTACGCCGCTTTGGAGGGGTGGACGCCGAGCCAGGGCGGACGGACTCGTGAAATTGGGGAGAACAAGGTGAAATTCGGCTCGCTCCGGTCCGGTTTATCGAGCTGGAACAACAAGCGGCAATCAGGCATAACTCGATCATTTCATTCTTCTACGTCCGTGCTCCAACCCCCAGGATCTTCGCTGGCCCCTTCCTGTGTCGCGTTCGCTATCCTCTGCTTGCGATACGCGCAGAGAACCGTTAAAAAATGCGGCGGAATCGCAGTTTCTACGCAGACGATGTGTAATAAATTCACAATTTATTTCACTATTTCACTTTTCACTATTTCAACACGAAATGTTTGTTGAAATCAGGTAACAACTTTGGAAATTCAACTTTAATTAAGCTTACACTCAACTGTGTAAAATAATCAACGCAAAACATTTAGTCAATGAATTTTTATACGCAAATACACCACTTAGGGTAGTCATAGTGGACGTATCAATATATTAAAAGAAAATATTGAAAGTTTTTATTTATCTGTGGTCGGTGTAACTGTGAATCGCTCTGTACCCTCGCCCAATATAAATAAAGACGTCGACGACTGCGCGAGTTACCTCCGTGGAATCCCACCCTCTATTTTGTCCCGACGGAATCGCGAATCCTAAAATTCCAAACAGTTTCTCGGCAACCCGACTGCACAGTTTCAGCCCCGTACGTGTTTGGAATACATCTCGGGTATCGAAAAGGCGAATACACTGGTAAACAACGAATTTCAATCCTGTTGTAATCTCGACGACGTCGAAGCAAACACGTGCAAAGTATTGAATTTACAACTGCATAACCAATAGCGCGGAAATTTTAGTCTGTTTCTGTAAAATCGAGTCCCAATATTTTTTAGATTTTTACTTGAAGCTCCATTTCAACAACCCTTTATTTAGCATTCGTGGTATGCTCGAATTCGAGAGGTTGTGGACTTTAAAAAATGTGAATTTGTCGATTGAAAAGAAAATCTGTACGTAGGCACACGTAGGTCCAGGGTGCACTCGCTAAATATTATGCACCCCCGTGGGTGTCTGCTCATTGGTCGATTCTGGTGGCTACATACCACGCAGGCGGGTTAGCGTGGAGAGGGCAGGGTTGCAAACCCCTAATTTCTGGGACAATAATTTCAGTCATCGTCGATGCGCGAATCGCGTTACCGCACGCTCAAAGGGCCAACAAGACTCGATTCCGTTGGCAAATTTCATCGTTCGAGTCATAATAATCGACCGAGGCGCATGTATGCTCGAGAACCGAACGGGGGCGGTCTGTTTTCATTGAGAAAAGCACACCTTCCTTTCTGCGGCGCACTTCTGTCTGCGTAATATCCATAATCGATGAACAAGAAAGGGTTGGCAGAAAGGAATGGGCGTTTTGGTATCGCCTTTCACCACGGTGAATTTCAAAAATCGACGTAGAGGCTCCGTGGAGCTGTAAGATCTTACATACGGTCGATCCCATAAATATTCGTACCCTTTATGTCTATCGAAGAAATTTGACCAAATTAAATAATAGTTTCGATACAACGTCTTTAGAGCTATCTGCTTGGAATCATCCTCAAAGATGAGAATCGCGGGGAGTTTGCAGTTCTCCCGTTCTGGACTGTCGTTGACATCCGGGTCGTCCATTGTTTTTTGCTAGACTGCGGGAACAAAGGGGGTAGGTGGTGGGCGAGTGCGTAGGTGCGTGGAATCGTCGTGCTTGGTAACAGGATTACGGAAGGGCGGCTGCGTAGGGGCTGCCACACCGAGGGGTGCCGACAAGTGGACCGAATAATGTTGCGAAATACAGGGAGGTGCAAAACCGGAGCGCACACTGAATTCGAGATATTAGAACGTTTCATTTCGATGAGTAACACTTGATAATGTAGCAAATGAATTGAGAGTAACAGTGGCAGTACAAGCTTGATTTGACCATCCCTTGTTGATTTCTATATATTTTCAGACGAAGAAATTCAATGGTCCTGATAATTTAATTCGTACTATTCAATTTCGTACCAACTCAAGATGCATGTAATATGCTTGTAAAGACTATTTCTGTTCTCTGTATCGACAGAGAGTTCACAGTAACCCTACACTGCACTTTTCCTCGACATTTTCCCAGCCATCCACGACTGCACACGAGCCACAGCGACGGTAGGAAGCAACGATCGTGAAAAAGAGTTCCACGAACGGGTAATAGGACGTTAATCAAGGGACGATCGTAGGAAACATCAAAGGCCGTCCGACGGAATTGGAAATTGCATGCAAATCGCGAAGAAAGAAAGGAGTTTATTTCTTCCTTTATCTTCGCGGGCTCCCTTCAGTTTCTGATCGCTTCCTTCCTTCCTTCCTGTCAAACCGAGCTCGCAGCCGCAAATTAGCCGCAACGGCCAAAAGAAAGTTAAAAGAGGGTTGCTCACTCGCCATTTCCATTTGCAACCCCTTCCATCGCTTTCCCAATCGGTAATCTTCTCTCTCTCTCTCTCTCTCTCTCTCGACGTCAGCCACGCTCTGGGAAATTCATGATCGAGCGACCCCCATCGATTGGTATTTTTTTTCGATAATTGTTGTCCCGGCGATGATTTGCATGGATTTGCATCGACTCCATTTTCTGGCTGGACGAAGTCACACGGGGAGAAAACAAATTCTTACCCCTTTACATTTTATTCGTCAATTATGAACTATGCTCTTATTTTTGTTGGTATTGTGTCTTTGAAGTTGCGTAACGTGTTCTTGAATGTTCACAGTATAGATCGCGATTCAAAGTTCAGGCTGCAATGGTCTTGGTTAAAAACAGAACTCTATTCAAACATATTACAAATACAAAT
Source organism: Hylaeus anthracinus (assembly GCF_026225885.1). Taxonomy (NCBI): domain Eukaryota; kingdom Metazoa; phylum Arthropoda; class Insecta; order Hymenoptera; family Colletidae; genus Hylaeus; species Hylaeus anthracinus. Next base: position 5,358 of record NW_026534948.1, read on the forward strand.
GAATAAACATTTCCCTCCGGTCGCTCTTTTTTCAATCTCTCTCGTCGCAGAGAACGTATCGAGGATTAGATGTTCAACCCCCTGTTTCCAGCGTATCAATTGTTGCGCACAGGGTGCTAAGCACGTCCTAGGACGCGACATGTGCTACCAGCCACCGCGATTCACCCTGTGTCTTATGTAACGAGAGAATCGGGGTTGCGAACATGAGAAGAGAGTGACTCTTGATAGTTCGGCACACCCCTTTGCTTAATTTTTGCTCGCTCGCTCGATCGAGTGCGTCATTCGAGGATTAACCACCGTTCCACCCCTTGGGAGGCCTGTTGAGACACGGACAGGGATCGAGGAAGACGCGGAAAAACAGATTTCGGTGCAACAATTTGACGAAGCACATTTCCCAACGTGTTTTTACTGCGATGTATTAATAATGAAGACTAGGACGCAATGGAGTCTGGCGCAAGGGCTGGTTTCTTCGTTAAAATAGCACGTATCTTAGTTCCGTTCGAAAAACACCCTAGAAAACGGCGGTAGTCATCCCTAGTGTCTCTATTATTACAGTTGTAAGTGTTACTCTTAATCCTCCCATGGGGGGAGTAATGCACCCCAGACACAAACGTAATCCCGTAAAAATGTAAATGTCCCCGTTGGCCCCGAAAGCCAGACGGGCAGAATCCAGCCTAGACACAGGCTCTGTTTGCTGGTCTGGGTCTCGCGTTCGATGGCTGGAATCGTGGCAGACGAGAACGTAGTTAGAACGCATTACAACGGTGCATGTAATGCGCTACCCACGGGCAAATATTCACAGATGCGAGCCGGGAAAATTCGGCTTTGCGCCGCTCTCTCGCGCCCCGGCCACGGCTAACAGGATTTATTTGTGTCCGCGTGTACGTAGCCGTTCCGCGTTTTCGAGGCCCCTCTGTGTGCCTCCACAGTGCCACGGGTACATATGTATTTAGCTGTGTATGCAGCACACCCGGTACACGCGGCCACGCCGACGGGAGAAAGAGAGACGAACGGAGTTAGACTAACTAACGGACTACCAGTTCATTAGAGATCGCTAAACTTTAGGGTGCACCGAAAAGGGTGAGGATTTCGTTATCGTCGCACCGTGTACATTTTATACCCCGTATCCCGATGGCAATAAAAATCAGCCTGCCTTGGCTGTTCACGGGCAACTCGAGACGGGGAAATAATCTTCGAGGAGAACCTTCTAGCGCCAGTCAACGCTTTTTGGGAAACAATGCAAGGGACTTGCGATACGATGATTTCGTTGTCACAAGTCTATCGCATCATTTTCGGAATACCTTTGCAAGATTACTTTTTCTCCGTCCGAAGATCTATTTCGTTACCTATAAAATTTAGTTTTGAATACATGTAAAATGTTACAATCGATTCGGCAGTGCGCGCCATCATCGCTCAACGGAAGTCTTCGTTTTTGGAAAGGCAGACCATCGTAACGATGGTCGGTTCGTTTCACACAGGGGATACAAGACGCGTGATTATTACTGACGTGCGTTTAAGATTAATGCTACCATGGGAGAAATGGAAGAAGCGGAGGAGAAGAACGGACACGCTCATCCTCCGTGTACCGAGTTTATTGTGATATGCTAATGTAAATCACAGGAACGAAGCAAGAAGTTACCAGGACGACCACTTCCCTACTATTTTCATTAATACTGGAAAATTCAGTACAATACAGAATAATACAGCGTAATATATCGTACGCATCTTGTATCCAATATTTCTAAACGACTGCGGACCACTGATTACGTAAATTATGCACCTGTAATCATTCGTTTTTTTGTCGTTAATGTCGAAGTTAAAGTCAAAACTAGCTCCCTCTTCGTTCACCTTACCCTCGAAGCCCCCGTTCGGCTCCGATCATATACAAGGACTTTTATTCCCAAGTTTATTGTCCCGCTAAAGTTTGTAATACACAACACCGCGGTACCCACACGGTATTTCCTCTGTCGATCGATCTAAACATGCACCTGACGCTGCAAGGCGGTATTGCAAGTAAGCACGAAGGAAACGAGCATTGCATACCCGCAGAACGGATCAATGGCGGTGAGACCAAACGATACCTCTCGCGGCTCGATCTTTCCCCTCGGGGAGGAGGCAACGGTTGTCGGTGTAGATGTCTATCGATCGCCGATAATCTACGATCGAGCGGACCGATGGCAGCGAGTTATTATGTAATGGGACGACAAGCAGGAAATAAAATCGACTTGTAACGTCGTGACGCGTCACGGCGGCGAACCTGAAGTCGCGCACAATGCACGAAACGACAGGTAGATACGGGCGTACATCCACCGGCATAAATAAACGATTAAGATCTTCGATGCGACGCCCGACAACGACGGACCACCAATGAGCCGATCGTCGATCGCCAATGAATTCCTTCCGGTCGAATCTTTCAACGACCAAGGCTCGCGATGCTCCGACACCCAATTACTTTCGAGGCCTTTGATTTCACTAGCCGTTTATACCTCGGTGAACCTCCGTCCAGGACGCAGTTCATATTCATAATGGGATAATGAGCTCTGTGATCGTATACTAATTACAGAAAAGTTTCTTTAGGTTGGAGAAGTTATACATGGTGTTCTCTTGAGGAGACTGAAGCTCTCTTGACGTTGAAGATTCATCAGGATTTGTCGTTGTCGAAAAACAATTATTTGTCTTGAAATCTTCAATCCCTATGTCTCTGATGCTGAAACTGAACCCGTTTATTTTCAAATTTCATTCCCATAGTCTCTTCGTGATCTCATTCAAGGCGCGAATCCTTCCCACACACGATGACCCGTTAAGCAGAAACGCGCGAAGAGCGATAAATCGACGAAGCTGTATCGAAGTCCGAATCGGGTTAGCTAGAAATCTATCATTTTTCGAGAGGCGTGCCGAAGCGCTCGTTTAAGGTCAGGATCTATCGATCGGATCCACGGCGAGCGTGGACCACCGCTGAGAACGCTGGCGAACAATCTTACCAGTCACCCTTCGGTGATCTTAGCACATTCGTCAACTTCAGAGCCTCGCAGCAACGAGAGACGAGATCGACGAGGGACGCGGGAAACGCACACGTTCGCACACCGTGTATTTCAACCCCTTCGGGTTCGATTTTATCTTCACCTTTGGCGAAAACCCTCGATTAGGGGATTCAGACAGAATCAACGGAATAACTTGTTCGCGATCGCGAAGTTCAAGGGATTGGTAAGTTACTTCGAGAGTCGACTTTAAAAATTAATTCCAGAGAAAATATTTGTTCGATCGTGTGTATGTGTATTAAAAATGGCCCTAAACAGGGTTAAGTGTAAAGCTATTTTGAAGTCTTGTTGGTTTTGAAATGATCTGAGCTCTGAAAATAGACTCTCTTGCAATTAGTTCCAAAGGAAATGAATCTCGACTTTCCTTGGTGGGAACCAAAACATGGAAAACTTCGTTCCAGAAGGAGACGTATCCACGAGACAGCTGCGCAACCACAAAAAACGAATGAAGAACAAAAAAGTCATCCTTCACCTGTGGAGATGCAGTGCGCGTTTACGAGTTTCCTTTTAATGGCGCAGGTGGAAGCTTCCGCGGCGCCGTTGATGAGTCAAACGGACCTCGGTGGCGGCCATATTCGATCTTTAACGATCGCATCGACGATCGTAAAATCCGCGATCTCTGATTAGCCGAAAGCCTCTGAACCGTAGGGGTAGGAAGGCCGTCTGAGCGGCGAGGTAAATTCCAAGGTCCTGCCTTAACGACGGGGGCGTGTTTACGGTAGGCGATGTCCCCTAGTTTTTGTCCGCGGTTAGGGCCCCGGCATGGCGGTGCTCTTAATCAAACTTTGATCGCCGCGAGCCGATCCCCCCATTCTACCCCGCGCAAAAATCCACGGATATTAGCGAGACCGTCTCGCGATCCTTTATGATCGTCGTGGAGCCGACCTGAGATTATAAATCAAGCAATCAACCGCCATAAAAGTCCGCCCACGCGAACGCGCGAGCCTCTTCTTTCCGCGATCCTGCCAGCGATTTTTCTTCCTTTTTGTCCTGGGCCTGAGCACACTTCTCGGATGAAATTGATGCGTGGAAGTATAATAGGAGCTGCATAGAAGTGCGCTGATGGGTCGGTATGTGGAATATTTTTCTGCGGTAGAAGCAAGGAAAATGGTCGCTGGTATGAAGGCTTCTTCTTTAGAGTAGTTTAACGAGAGTTTGAGCTGTTTTGCTCTCCTAGGTGTTCTCTTGTACTTTCTTTGAAACTGTGCCACGAGCTTCACTATCCAAAAACGCATCACATAAATTACCAACTATCTCCAAATCATCCACGAGTATCTCAAAAGCTTCCCCACGTGCTTGAGAACGTTCGAATCCACTGTTTAGGAGGAGGACCGTGCTCAAAAACGTCGACCTAACCCACTGGCCTAAAAAAGTACATCACGTTTGCAACAATCTGCGAATCACCAGCTGGCCTCGTTCTCCACAAGGAGAGTAATCCATTCTCGAGACGCACGAGATACTATCGATGTCGCAAAGCCCGCTAATGGGACGTGGTTTGGACACCGTAACGTACGCTCATCTCGAAATTTGTTACCTCGCATTCCAAGTTATCGCCACCTCCCCCTCGTGCGGCCACCCGCGGCAACCAACCCTCGAAATGTCGCGTCGCGATTGCGATTCGCCATGGACAGCCTCGCCGCGGCGGACAAACCGACCAGCAAAGACGATTGTTGCGCCAACAAAATACGCGAGTCTGGCCGAGGAGAAAAGAAATCAGGACCAGTCAGGGGTGTCCCCCGACCATTGTCGCGGCTAGGACCGTCGCTTATATATAACCGAGGAGTTTAAGAGCACAATGCGCCATAAATCAGCGATCATCGCGCGTTAACTCGCCCCGGAACGCGTGGGCGTCTTCTACGCGCGCGTGCGCGCCCCGAATCGCCCAAATCGCGTATCTTATCGTCGATTTTCCATTCAGCACGGCAATGGTAACCGACCACGAATTGTCCCGAGCACGCGACGATTGTGATTCACGAGAGGCTTCAGGAAATCCGCGTTCGGGGGACAGATTTTTTTTTTTTTTTTTTTTTTTTTGAGGGAGCTTTTGAGGAAAATTCTGGGGCATTAGTCGGGCTTATTGGGATAGAAAATAGAAAACTAAAGGGAAGAATGTAGATTTGATCGAAAGATATTTTTTAATTGGATCACAGATGATACTAATTGATTGGAATTTTCCAATTGTAGACTAAATCCAATTTATCCACCAATTTTTAACAAATAACCGGCATATTTTGTTGTTCATTTTTGTCGATAACCGGGCACACGATATAATGGGAGATTTGTATTCTGTACGCGGCTCGACTATCGTATTACGCATGTAAACAGATAGACGTGCATCTAGTTCGCAAATGATCGAAACGTATTCTGATTTATATTCACCGCCCGCGCGGTCCCAATCATTCTATTTGCCGGTGGATGAGACGAAATGAAATGAAATCTAGAAATTCGGCTTATTCTGCTCGCGAACGCGCCGGCTTTATTACTTTCATAATAATAATCCGCTTCCTCTTCGGATAGAACGGTCGTTGAATATTTGATTAATTTGACCCAGCTTTGCAGGTGTTTCTCATAGAATTTATCGTACTTTACGTTTGTATCTACAATCGAATGGCGTTTTGTTCTGATTAAAATCACATTATTTTGTGTCATCACGAATACGTTTGCTTAAAACAATATTGCAATCTCGATGCAAGTTTTGCAGTAACAATTTTATATTAAGGTTGTGTGGAGAAAGTACAATTGGGGGCTAAAAATACCCACAATTTAAATTTAAATGAGAAATTATCAAGTATCAGAGTTTGTTTACAGTAAATTATTAACTGTGTTGTTGGGTGTCTACTTATAGTATTCATAGCAAGACTTTCAATATACCTTGCATCAATATACAGGAATTAATAGCCTATATTGATATGCGTATATAAATATAAATAGTTCTCTTTTAAGTGGTAGACTCTTTCTAAATAGAATAGTAGTTAGAATATTAATGATTCAAAGCATTTTGACCTTTGAACAACTTTGAAATGATTATGGAGCAATAGACACATCATAAAACATAGGAGATAATGTCTAAATAATATACAAAAGTTTGATAATACAAGCAAAAATGGCACAATATAAAAACATAATAACAAGGGTTAAAAATGTTGTTATAAACTAAGACGTCGAATTTACATTTTTCTTTTGTAAAGGATTTCTTAAGAAGTATAATAAACCAAGACAAAATCACATGATCTATTAGAAAAACTTATTATTCATTTATGTACTTACCACTACGCATCCTCTCCATTTGGTGACACTAGATAAGCTTCTCAAAGTCCCATTTATATTTTCTCACAGCTTCAAGTGCGACCTTCTTATTCCTCTTTAATGTAATAACACTACTTTTAGGAAAAAAAGCCAATAAAATATTGATATACGTGATCAACATACAACTGGATGTGGTATGGATGGTCTGTATCATCTGTCACTTGCAATAATATTAACAACACTGCACAGACGACTATTTAAAATTGACAATATAACTCTACCCAGTATTCTAGAATTTTTAATTGATATTTCCTAAACAGGACGCTTAACCCTTAAACTGGTGTAACAAGTGCACCTGTCACCATACTCGCAACTGTTCATAAAAATTACTCTCGCAACTTTCGAGTATCATTATACCAAGGAGCCATAAGAATAGTCGCAATTTAATGTAATAGAGATCACTAATGGCACAATTGACACTTATTAATTAATCATTTTCCACGTAAAATCATTCGCGCGTTTTTCACTTCGAAACTCCGCTAAATGGCGGCTACCTATCGAAAGATTACCACGAACGCGATCGATTCGATCAATAATCGGGCGACATCGAGAAATATATCGAACGTAACGAACAGTTGGTTCGTTCGATAAGACGAAGACGGTTGATTTATGCAAATATAACGTTGTTTTATTTTATAAACATAGAACGAACGACGGAGGTCATTACAAAAATAAGATTACAAAATATATTTCACTTAAACAGATTACGTGATTATTGCGCGTATAAACGATAATAATCTATTACTGTTTAATCGTTACAAAATGTATATCGAATCAGCCATTACTACGCACGCACTCGCGCGTCTTCGCTATTTTTTTTTATTGTTTTATATTTTTAGTAACTACTGGACTACCCTTTCGCATATTGTTTGTTACGAAACCACTCATTCTTATTTCATTCTTTTCTTTTTTTTTTAATATAACAAGATTTATATTTTTAATATGGCTGTATCATTCACAGCATTAACATACTTGTTTTAACCCCTAACGAGAAACAGTTCTTACTCATGCGATAATCGTTCCTTCTTCGTTCTACGACAGTGCTTATTAAAAATTTTCTCTCGTCTGCTGTTGTCTACATACGTTCTACTTGAACGAGAAAAAGGTAAAAAAATCATCAACTTACTTAATATTGACAATAGAGTTTAAATTGACGTAAAATTGTGACGATAGTTGGATTTGATAATGGTTCGATTACTATTCTCGTAAAAAATATATTAATTTACAAAAAAATACTTTCACTGGTACTTTCTTATTTGTAGTAATTGTCTATAAAATAATAATAATAATATTCACGAGCCCGAAACCCGCTTTTTCTTGTTAAGGGTTAATAATCTCTCTCCATCTTGATTAATAAAGAAATAGAGAGCAAAATTCAAATCCTTATGCATGTATAATCATACGTTATGGCGAATTTAAAGTTTTCCCTGCCAATGCTGCCGCTTTAGAAAGTACTATCTGAATGTCCATTGAGGGAAAATTCTGAATACAGAATGAATTACATAGTTTTTCGAACTAAAACGAAAGTTTAATATTTTACTTACTTGTAAAAGTTTCACGTTTGTAGCAAAATCACCAGCAAACAGTTGGTCCCTTAGTAATCTGAAAAATTGTGTGTATCGATTTATATTTATTTCAGGCCATACAGTTTCTCGAAACAAGTATAACTTACAAAATCATGGCACAGCAAATGTGTATCAAAAAGCTGAATCTGTTCTCATCAGCAAATAAAGAATCCCAAATTCTCATAACGTCTGGTAGTGGAAATTCTTGAGACAGGAGAAGCGTTAACCATCTGATAAAAAATTTTAATTCATATGTAAAACATTAGATATATAAATGGAATAAAAAATAAATTGTTATTACCTTACCTAAAACTGTAATATTGCGGGCATAATTCTTGTTGATGTAAACGCATCCACACTTCTGGATCATTAGTCTTCACTTGGGTTGTAAGTTTGCTCATCATCGAATTTATTCCAAATTCGGCTTCATCCAGTGATTTTATAAAAAAATCACGAATTTCGCTCATCAAATTGGTAAAGCAAAAGAAGGTGTCCGCCTCTGCGTGTTCTAGGAATAACGTTTAATTAGTTCGTGAATCGCTTAAAGATAGATATTTACAATTTACCTCTCCAGGTTTGATCAGGATCGCAAGCAAACGTGTGATAAATGGGTCCAACAATTTCGTTCATGCCTTGCACATAGCCCTGGCCTGGATTGAGTTTAGCATACAGGAAAAGTATTCTTTCCAAGACTTCCCAATGTGCCTCTCCACCTTCTGCAAGAGGTGCATAATCTTCTACAGCTTTCTTAACAGAAACTGCTATCTGCAAGAAATATACAATAATTCTTTAGGAACTTTATCGCGAGATATTTCATTGGATCAATTGAACAATGTTACCTGCTGCTTTCCATATCAGCATACGAATATAAGAAACAAAGTTAGTTTTATCTTTTCCTCGTGTTACTCATAAATTTAATTACCTTAGTGATGCCAAGTCCTTTCCTTTCCACATTTGCACTTCTTAAAACTGTGTGCTGCACTCTGTGATGTAAACGTTTCTGACCACTGGCATTCACAATATCCATACAGGGATAATCTGTACCTTGTTGAAAGAAAGATATATCCGGACAGAGCCTCCTAACATCTTTGTCTATCTGTAGAAGAACTTCGTTGTCTTTGAAATAAGTTTGCCACTTGCTATCAGGGTTTAAATTTAATGGATGATCATCGAGAGTGACATCTACTCTTTCACCATCCATGTTCATTTCACCTGGCATAACAATTAGATCCTCTGTAAATGAGAGTGTTTATATTATTGCTGAGTTTATTAGTTACCCTGTTACAAATAAGATAGAAGTCTGGATTTATACTGATAAATGTTTTATAGAGTATTCTCTTGCGTGTAAGTATTTCAGACCAACTAGCTCTTGTAGGAGGTAAATAATTTAACAATAGTTTCCAGCATAATGGTCTGAGCCCTCCTTCATCTGGTATTCCTAGAAAGAACACTCAATTGGTAAGTATACATTGTTTAATTACAATTTGAAGCACAGAGAGATACAAAGACCACAGCATCCGATTCGACAGATAAAGAGGATTAAAATAGACATACAGATTCATACCATGGAAGCATAATCGTTTCAGACTAACAAGATCTATTTCTTCAGCGTTCAGGACGTCATCAAACTCGTTTAATCTGAAATAGTAAATTTTTTGACTGAAACTTTACAAGCAGATTAGAGTACACGTATTATATTACCTTTTTTTCAAAATACTCATCGTTGCTGCGTGCGACACGTGCGATAATGGACCGAGAAATCCGTTTTATTCTTATCAGCATTCGATAGGCGTGTGGGCGTAAAATGATACACGTTTCTCACATTATTGTCAGCGATCTGCCGTATTGACAAACGGACTAACCGCCATTTTTTTGATCGCTCAATCGACAGTCTTTTATATTAAACAATGATTGAAAGTTCTTATCTTAGGGAGTGGAAAACACTTTCTTATCACTGCAATATGGCACTTAGCACTCGTGACTACATGCACACGAGCTATATATAGTTCCTGCACGAGTTAATATGATTCTAACCTGACCTATGCGACACAGATGTCTATTTAGGATACATCGAGAACAGGATTTTCTCTCCTCGTAGAGTCCTAATCTATCTCTTATCAGAGTATATTCTATTAGAATTATATTATTGAATATTGATTCTGCTAAATTATGCTAAAATTATTTCATGCCTGTAACATAAAATTAGGTTATTCGCGAAGTATGCACAGAATCGTGAAACGTAAATATAACAAACTCCTTGTTAAACAAAGCTTTGTATTCTACTCTAAAGTGTATTAAATTTAATCTAAAGAGACATTCTTTTATTGTTTGATTGTTTATATTTTAATGCTTGTTGTACATTAATTGTTATACATTCTTCTGTACAGATTGGAGCAGAAATATACGTTCCAACGGAGATTACGGAAACCAATTTTTGAAGAGACTGAATAAAATCTGTTTTTATTTGTATATATGCTCAATAAAACATACTGAAAGATTGAAAACAATTCATAGCATGGTTTCTTTATAAGCATTTCCTAAATATATCTGTCTTAAAAGTGTTTTTGGAGTAGTTGTCACAGGCTGTCCACATTTATTCGATTGTTTATTGACTTTCTACAAACAATTTAAGCACTTTATCTATTTATTATTTTAAATACAATTAAATACTATGTATAAAAAATAATAAAATGGTTAGCGCATGCTGTGATTATGCCAAATTTATCATTGTATATGCAGACATAATAGTTTAATTGACATACAAGTACAAACTTGCGATTAATGGACAGACAAATGGTATCGCCATCTCGCGGCCAGAAGGTCGAACTAATTTTCAAAATATATGTACATATATGACACTATTTCCTTATGATTAACTTGATGAAAAATTAAATAATAAACGTAGGGAACAATAAAATAGTTGGCGCATATGTAATTATGCCGATAAATAATTTTTAATAATATTTAATTTATTATTTTTTTTTTAAGTGATAGTGGCGCCATAGGTGGCAAAGCGCCCAAGCTTGTCGAGACATAGTTCCAGTTTTCGCCGCTAGATAGCGCCACTACTTAAAGAAAAAATTAAAAGTTAAAAAACGTTATCCTAGCTCAATTTTAATACGCTCTGAAGCTCTGTTATGTTAGTAGTATAGTTAAATTGCTATTATTTAATTTAATAAAACAACTTAAGCAAATATACTCTAATGTCGGCATTAAGACCTTAGTGGCGCCATCTAGCCTCGAAAAAGTGGAACTATTTTTCGACCAACTTGGGCAGTTTGTTAAGAGATGGCGCCACCGCTAGGGTGATTTCTAGTAATATTTAAAATTCGCAAAATTTGCGTTAATATAATAAAGAACGACAGGTTAACAATACTACAAACATCGTAGAATTTAAAATCATTATTAAATTGAGTTTAAGTAAGGTTTTTTTGCATTTAACTTTTTCACTATGCTTTCATGTTGTGGCGCCATCTAGCGGCGAAGAGTTGGAACTATTTCTTGACAAGCTTGAGCGTTTTGCCACCGATAGCGCCACTATCACTAAAAAAAAAAATATTAAATTAAATATTTTTAAAAATGATTTATTGGCATAATCACACATGTGTTAATCATTTTATTATTCCTTACATTTATTATCTAATTTTATTTCAAGTATAACATAAGGAAAAATAAGATATTAGGGTATTAATAAGTATCACGTACATATACCTTCGAAACATTAGTTCGACTTTTCGAAATTAGTAGAACTGCAAATAATGATTAAGTCCAACAACAGTAAGGTTTTTTTTGTATATTTAATATTTTTTCATAGACTTAGAACTGCTGGCAATTTATATACAAAATGTCCTGAACGTCATCTCGTCCAAAAATTATTGTTAATTACTTAATAGCATTCCAAATCATATAAAAAAAATTATCTTCAAATATTGTTATTAGTCTATATTTTATATCACGAGTAGCGAAATGCATAAATTGTTTGCAGGAAGTCGATGAAAAATTGATTAATTCGAGTATTAAGTGGGGTACGATATACAAAAGACGGGCTAACATTGTTTATTACTTTTTGTATTCAAGGTATCTCGAATTAATATTACAAGCAATAATATAATCGAAGTTAATGAATAAAAAGCGATGAAACTAAACATCAGACGTTACACCCCATTCGTTATTGGTCACAATTGTTTCATTCTCGAATGATTGATTTTTTTTTTTTTATTCGCATTTACGGTTTCTTTTTGTTTATCTCATTCACTCTATCTCACTCTCGTTCTCTCGTTAATAATTTGTACTTCTCTATTGGCGCAATCCCTTGCCTCTCTAGTTTCTAAGAAACCGGTCGATTGCTTCACCAACGTCGACAGATTTGCGAGGTTTTACTATACGTTACTCTTTCACGACGATAATTATGTTTGTCAAACGACACGACTCGATTCATCACGGATTACAGTCTTCGGCATTGCTCGACGAATTCGAAATTCGCGTCAAATCAACGAGAGATGGAGGAAGAATTTATTTATCCTTTAGTCGTATCAAAGAATTCCGATTTCCTTCGGTGAAGTAAAGAGAGTTTCAAAAGAATTCCTCTTTCGAACTGTATAACAAATTTAAGGGCATCAAGCGTTCTATAAATGGACGCATCAATCGTCGAGCAGAGACCAATTTTTATATTGGTTTATTCATGCAAGGAATCATCGAGTGAAACGGATGAAAGCGAGACGATAAAACGAGTCGCGTCGTCGCAAAGGCTGTTACGCCGACGACGAAGTAGTCATCTTCTTCGTCGTCCACGTAAACGCGTTTCAGTTCAATAAAAATCTGATCGATTAACCCTTCAGCTGCGGGGATCGAAGGTGACGTCGAATTTGCGTTATTCGTTATCTCACCGCGAACAATGTAAATGCAATATGTATATATCCCGTTCATAAATAAAGCCAGAAAAAGAGCACATCGGGAGCTCGTAATTTAAAAAATGCGATATTGCACTTACATTGTGAAAACCAAGGGAAGTGTTCTACGTCGATCGATGTACTTCGTCCATAAATAAAAACAGAAAGAAAACATCGCGTACTCGTCATGTAGAAAATTCAATGTTGCGCATGAATGGCAGAAAATTGGATTTCCTCCCGCAGTCGAGGGGTTGACAGTAAAATGAACGTTAGTCGTAGTGATTCTTTCTTTCTTTTATCAGTCGATAATTATACACAGTGTTTCAATGGATGGTTACCGGGGAATATACAAAGTACGTAGAAAAAGAAGGGAAAGTAAACCGTCATCCTATTAATCGAAATGCTCCGCCTTCAACCTAGCGGCGTAATAGCTATTACAGGCAGAAAGAAAGATTATTTCTGGAAAGTAGACACGGCTCGTATCGGATCAGACATGGAAAATGCCTGGACACTGTCTGCTACTTGTTCCTGGTAGCACGTGACCTTTAACCCTTCGAAGCATAGATTTTCGGTACGTTCTTGTCGAGTCTCGTTCGACGTAGGACCACGAGGGGTTAACCAAGGGGTTGGTCTTTCTATCTTCCTGTAATAGAATGCACACACCAGCGATTTCAAGACGCCTCTGATGGGGAAGCGGTAAATTCAATGCGTGGACATAACCAGTGCAGTTGAACGAGGATTCGAGATGAAGGGAGACGGGGATCGACCTATCGACCCCTCTCAGGTTCTATTTTCGTTGGCGACAAACCCTTTCACTATCGATATTCAATTTCGTTAGAAAAGAAGGATATCAAACGGAGCTTTGCTGGCGTGTAGCATTGCATAGTAATAACACCAGAAAAGAATTAACTGTAAATCTAATCGACATAACATCACTTTTACACACATTCGTAGAACGATTTCCCTAAATAAATACACGAACAAGACAATTAATCGATCAATTTATCAGAAAGATTCCACCTACTACTAGCGAAAGAGTCGATTCCAAGTTCACGTTCGTAGAACGATTCCCTAAATAAATACACGAACAAGACAATTAATCGATTAATTTATCAGAAAGATTCCACGTAATACTAGCGAAAGAGTTGATTCCCTTCAGTTCAGAACCCAAAAGTTGTTCGACGAGATCTCGCCTCGCGCAAATGGATAAAATACACGTGATCGTATCGAGGGGGCGCAATGAAATCGATGGGCACCGTCAGTTTAATATTCTCGTTACCTTTAATCTTAACGTACCGTTTACAATGTATTCGTATAACAATAAAGCAATACGCAAATAGTTACGAAGACTTCTTTTCTCGAAGGTGACTGCTCGCGTGGAGCGCGTTCCGTGCATCGCGCTCAGTGGAATTATTATTATTTTTTTTTTTTTGTAACAATAAAACATTGCACTCATTTTTGTTTTCAACTTGTCTCCGTACAACTATCATGCATCCTCCGTTTCGCGCTTCGTTTTCTTTCTTTTTTTTTTTTCCGTTTTTCCTATTTCTATCTATCGTTCGCTTTCTTTATTCCGAGAGCAATCATCTCGCGACGATTTTATTGCTGATCGACGCGGTGCAACGTTTCATCGCCGTCTATACAATAATACGCTATTTAATATAATAAATTATCTTTCATATATGCACAATACGTTATCCCGACGAGAGAACGTATCGTCTCGAATAGTATTCCTCGCAACGTCGAGTCGTTTTTCTCGCGAGTATCGACTCCCTTGCTCTCGCCTTCTTTTTTACTAACGTTTAATCAAAATGATTTGTATAAATGCTACGTCGCCGAGAAAAATCGTCACGTCTGCCATCGATCGATACGAGCGATTCTTTATTTCTAAGGATACCATCGTCACCGTTCCGTCGTTCAATTCCGAAGATAGAAACTCCAGAGGACCAAAGTTGGGTGGTCTTGAACTTGGTGTGATTTCGAACTTCGAACTTTTAAGCGGTAAGAAACTCGAACGAAATAAAAACCTGCTCGTAAATATCGACCAACGACACGTCTAATAATTCCTCTAACATTTAGCCGCACATTTTCCTCCGTTCTTCTTCGTTTACGTATATATCTTCAGTGTCTCGTTAGATACGACCAAACAGAGATGGGCAAAATTTCATTCGAATAACGAATAAAATCGACGCGATTTATTCGATTAAATACTTACAATCTTTTTAAAAATTTACATTCAAAATTTCATTCTCATTCGACGAGTGATGAACATACGTTTCTTATTCATTATTTGAATTGTTTTTTTTTTTTTTTATCTAGACGACAATTTTCCCCACCTCCGCTTTGAAGTCATTGCACGAAACATCCGCCCCGATCTTCCTCCAAAACGTGTTTACTATCCGTCGATGTAGTAACTAAATACAACTTAATTCTATCGACTCGAGCGAACCGTGTAATCGTAATTCGCGGTTCGACTCCTCGCGGATCGTCGTTAGCTGCGAGAGCTCGTCGATCACGTTTGGTTTCGGAGCAACGACCAACCGAAAATTCCCTTTCGATTCGTGTCGTCGCTTCTCGTGTTTTCTTCTACTATTCAGTCTCTCGTTATACCTCCTAGAACACATTTTTCATCGTTCGATCCCTTCGATGTAACGAGTGCAGTAGAACTCCGTTTATTCGAACCGTTATTCAAACATTTCGCGGGCTCTTATTATCCAAACTATTTGTCAATTCCAGTTTCACCATCCAGTTACATGTAGAACAAATGGAGTTCTATTGTACAGTCACGTCTAATCATTGGAAGGGCTAAACGAAACTGTTTACAAAATATCGTGACGCGACGAGTCTTGTTGCTGGTAAATTTGGAAGAGTTCGTTGATCGCTTATAAAAGTTAATCGAGCGTAAACGAAGTACAACGTGTCTCGTGGTTCGCTCGAGTCGTTTCGGTGCAGTCGGTGTATTTCGCTTCTTTTTCTTTTTTTTTTTTTTGCTTACAATAATTACGCTTAAAGTACGCGATTTTCGCTTACAGTGACACACACGCGCGCGTTCTTTTTCTTTCTCATCCGTTCATCTTGTTTTCTCCCTGTCTCATTTTCCAAACTAATTCTATCTAATCCGACTTTGGGATACCTCTGGTTTCCTTAAACGTTATTAGATTATTTTACGTCGCTTTTAATACTTCAGTGATTAAAGTAGCTCTCCTCGTTGGAAAGAAACGTTCATCGAAAAGGATACGAGCCAGAGGTGGGCAAAATTTCGTTCGAATAATCGATCGCGAATGAAAAAATTACTTTTTGCGGCGATTACTCGATTCGAATGATTCAATTTTTATTTCTTTTATATACTCTAGCTTGTTTTTTCTGGACTAGAATAAACACGAAGTGCGTCGCGCGTTTTCGTATAATTAATCGTTCATTCGTAATCGACGCGATAATGCCCAACCCTGTTCCGACGACTGGCACGATTCAATTCCGGATGATTTCGACAGTCTGACTTCGTAATGAAGAGGAAAAAGAACTGTATTTCTCGTCGAGCATACACATACACGCACGCAGGTGCACACAGACACGGGGCTAATCAAACGTTGAACGAAGACCAATTCTAAATGCTACTTCAGTTCTGTTCGCGAAACGAAATGCATTTCTTCCGGAACCTTCTCGCTAAAACCTAATCAACCGTTCCGCTATTACCTTTACGCGCTATCTAGACATTTTTTCCTCGATTTCTATCACTCGTCGTTAGACCAGGCATGGGGAACCTGTCTAAGGACCGCGTACCGACAGTCGACTGTATAAATCGATCAACTTCATCGAAGTTTTGCAATTTTTCCCCTCCCCTCGTGATTTGACGTGCTTACACGAGAAATAGGTAAAGTAACTTCCAAATCCGAAAGGTTCCCAATTTCTGCAATACCTGTCGCGTATCTCGGCGCTCCGTTTTTTATTTCGTTCGACTGTCGCACGTCTCAATTTTAATTAATTCTACGACTTACGGTCAGCAGAGTCCAAGTTAAGCTCCGTAGCTCGGACACCACAGTGCCTTATCCAGTGTCTTTCCCTCGGGCTTGTGGCGACCGAAAGCACGATGCCATAGAAAAATAGAATACGGAGCAATCGGTCAATTAATTTCGTCACCTTAGCCGAGGCACACAGCGGCCGCTTCTCTATCGAGCTATCGGTGTCTCCCACAAAATATTGCGCATTTTTAAGCTCTAATTTATAGATCGCTCTAATTTAGAAATCACTCTACATTTATGATCTCTACGATGTCTAAATTTTACATCTTTATTAATAATAATTTCTAGAAAAAAAAAAAAACAGAATTATCGAGATTTTTAAAACTTAACTTTTTCTTAGCCTGAAACTAAAGGAAACGAGCAACGAAAACGCAAGATCGATTCTCGTACTCGGCGCAAAGAGAGGTTCACAACGATGTATCGATACGTATACTTTATTTCGATAGACGGTTTAAAAACAACAGGAAGAGGAGTGAATAACAAAGAAAGGACCCAGTCTGTCCATCTACCATTTTCATAGCCTTCTCCACACCACCCTCTACAGAATCACATAAGAATCAGAAGACGACAGATAAGGTTCTTCCCTTGCAAAATGCGCAATACTTTTAGGAATAGCCTAATTAATATTCGGTCTCGTCGTCGTCGGAACTGGATGGACCTGCAAACCGCGTGGAACAGCTTCGCGTTCTCCGTGTCACGTCAGGCAGAGATGGCAAAATTTCATTCTAATAATTTCTATTTCTCGAACAGAATACACGATATCATTTCATAATAAAAATCCTAATTTTTTATACTCGATCATTAATGAATAAATAATTGTGTGATACTCTTTTCATTGGCAAAACTAAGTTCTTTCACTTTCCGATATTCTCATCGATTAGTTTAACCATTCGTTATTTCAATGTCGACTAGAATTTTGCTCCACCTCTGAGATCAGGATAATCACGAGTCCCTGACGTTCTTGGGAATGAAGAAAGCGGACCGAGGATCCCCCGATCTTATCGGAAAGTCGGTCGTCCATTCGCGCCACGGACGAACGAGAAGCGCAGCTTTCAGTCGCCATTTGCCGCGTAAGGGTTACAAATCGAGTTAGTTTTAACAGTAAACTTGTCATCTAATTAATTTATAGTCGCTCGATATCCGCACAGCCACGCTCGCCTAAACATTAAAAGGATTCTTCGTCTTCGTCTTCCGCCTCGTCGTTCGCTGCTTCCCTTTCGGTGTTTCGCGATACACCCCCAGAGATGGGCAAAATTTAATTTTATCGGTGGTGGAAGAGCCTCTCTCTCTCGATTCACAGTTTATTATTTAATAATCATATTAGTAAGTATACGTAAATATTAAATAAAGAAGAAATAGTTGGTTTGGCTTCCGAGGGACTCATTGTTCGTTAATACACGATAGTTATAAACTATAGCGATTTATTCTCAACGTTTATTCCATCGAGTTCGTTATTCGAAGTTTGAATTCGGATAAGAGATTTGCCCATCTCTGATACACATACGCTCACTCGCACACACACACACACACACACACATTTTCTCTCTTTAATTAGCGTTTCTTTAGCAACTAGCCGTGATTCTTCGCGTGAACCATTAGTTCTCCCATTTTTATCCTCTTTCTTAACGAAACTGTAAAGAAGTTATAGGAGCCATTGTTTTCGCGTATATATTTCTATATATGTATATATAATTTATATATAGTCAACGATAAAAAAAGAAACTCGCCCCGATCGGGCGTCGTTATCGCGGGGGTGACAAGGGTCTTTTTTTTATTTTTTGTTTAATCATATTTCATTCTTCAATGGAGCGTCGGAAACGTCGAATTACGTAGCGGTGGTTCGAAAAATTTCCCATTAGTTCCATCGTTTACTTTTCTTTCTAAAAATTGACGCGAAACACGGTGTATAGAACCTGTCGTCACGAATTGAAAACACCATTCGATAAATCCGTCGTTTCTTCGGCCTAGTTTCATTTCTCTCTTTCTATATTATTATATATTCCTTTTTTTTTTTGCTTTTTTGTGTCTTTTTAACTCTTCTTGTTCAAACCATCCGACCGTACGTGGCATGCAAAGAGATCGATAAGAAATCGTGAACAGAGACGTGCAAAACTTTCGTCGAATTTACGGAATAGTTAAAATTTTCTTCGTTTAATGTGAAATCTTTCGTTCGCTAATTCAAATATTTATTCGACGAGTAACGAATAAAAAAGTGTTTGTCTTTTCTTCGTTGCTCGCGAACGCTTGTTTGGATAAGATTTTGCCCATCTCTGTATGGGAATCGGAGGGAGGACAAGTTGCTCGCGTAATTGCTCGTAATTGCTCGAAGCAATCAAAACGCAATTGTGTTCCTATGACTCAGTCAATATTTTAGAAACTCGTAAAAAAGATTCGCGATCACCACGTACGAGACGATCGACGCTGACGTGTATTCTCCTTGGACTTGAACACTGTAAATTTTACTTCATCCTTTAAAAAAAGTAATTAATTCTTAGCCATACGTTTTCGACTTTTCGTTGCAGAGTCATCTTTAGACCCAATAATGTCGCAACCTCACCGAGTTAACATATAAAAAGAATCCTAACGATATCGTTACATTTTTTTAATACATTATCGCATAATATAGTAAATTCTTTTCGTACGTTAATTTCAAAAATTTAACAGCAACATGGTAAGAATTCTAAAGGGGTCGTTGCGTCTTTTTACACCTTAATTTAGTAAATCCTTTTGCATATATTAATTCGGTAAATTGAATTCCAACATGTCCGTGCTCCAAAGATTTATCTTCAACGAAGAGTCGAGACGCATAGTAAACGATAGCTCGATCAAGACTGTGCAAAGGAATAATTTCATTATTTTTTTTCTGTGAAACGCAGTCGTCGACTTTGAATACACGTCAACGTGTTCCCGTGCGAATTGACTTCACGGCGTATAGGGATGAGACGCGTGATTGAGCCGCCCACGCACCAGGTCACGAAGTTACAGTCTCTACGCGTTCTTATCGTCCCTGAGGACTTCGTTTCGACGTCTTCTCTTCGCGAACGTAAGGAACAGAAACCGGCTGTGCGCGCGCAAGTGTCTGGTTTGGATGTGTTTGTGCCAAATTTAGACCTGTATGTGTCGAGCGTGCTTGTGTCTGTGTACGATTGTGATGAATACGTGTTTGTGTAGGTTTGCGAAGTATACGAATGTTCTGACGCGTTTTTACATGTTCGTATCGAATGGATTTGTGTTTGGACGTGTTTGAGCAGGACGTGGACGCGTTTCTGTGCGAATGCGATGAGTGTAGATGCGTTTGAACCTGTTTGCGTCAAGTGTAGTAGTGTTTACATTGAACGTACGCATGTTTGCAATGAATTTCGGTGTGTAGATGTCTATAGAGGATCAAAAAATCGAGTAAAGACATTCAGAACGAACAGCTCGCGAGAAAACGAGATCTGCTCGGGTTGAACGAGCTATTAGGTTCTCTTCCCCTCCCCTCCCCCCTCCCCCTCCCCCTAAACGCTCGCTAAAGTAAACCGTGTAAATACGCGTGGGTCTGCTTGCTTGTTTATTTTCTTACTTGTACGCGATGTATGCGCGCAATATTCTCGTATACATTGTACGCGCTCGTCCACAAACATTTATGGAAGCGCTCGAACACGTGAAACGTGCCAACACGTTCCTTGCCACGAGACATTTACGTGTAAGGTACATTGGTGTCCGAAAGCACCCAGCTCTCTTAAAATTGAAGCTGTGAGGCGATGACGTGGTTCAACGTCTTCGCGAATCTTACAATCATCCAACAATCGTGCACATCGAGTGAGAAATCACTGGTTGATCTTTGGCTTGCAGTTGTTATCACGTCAATCACTGTGAACGATCGTGGAATATGCAAGCAAGGTTAATGCTTCGCACAAAGTATCCTTTGAAATAATGAAAAAGAAATATTTAACCAGGTCAACGATGCATTCAATTTTTGCATCTTCGTGTCATGTGTACTTCGAAAGCTTTCGTAAATATTAGCAACGGGTAAATTCCTCTAAAATGAATCGTGGCAAAGAATACGTTAAACTCTTATAATTCAAATGATCATTCGTCTATGACAACAATTACACAATAGGACATCGGTGAACATTGACAACGGAATATTAATTGAAGAATAAATTTTAATAAAAATGAACCATTCAACATTGTATCCACAATGTGAGAAATTGTAATTAACAACTGTTCTGGTCGGTGGCCATATCGCTTCGGAGCTACAATGGCACCCATTGCTAAGAAAAATAAAAAAAAAAAAAAAAAAAATAGAAAGAAAACTGAAATCAGACTTTTAAAATATAGGTATACCGCTTCTTGGCATTGACAGAGACTGAACGTACGTCGATCCGGTGTTTGTTGCACAAATTTCATTGTGAAACGATACGAAAACAACTATGCCTCAAGAGTTGCGTAATCATCGAAGTGTTTTTAAGAAATGTAAACGTACAAAAGCTGGTTAAATTTAATTTTGTTTAGTTGCGTTTTCTGTGAACGCCAAGAAGCGATATAGGTGTGCGACGTCGGAGTGGCACAGGGTTAAACGATCAACGAAAAACCAAAACTGACAGTGTGATACGATTGTGTAAGAAACATGGCGTATTCGGAGCAAAATAAAAAGAGATTCGAGCGCGCGCATACACGCGACGACTGACTCTAAACGAAGGTGAAACGCTAGGAATTAGGATTGCCAACGATCCTTTCAGCTCTTTGTACTTTATCCTATTTTGGTTTGCTGATAAAATGAAATTCATTATAGCAAAAATTTGGGGTGTTTTATTTTTTTAGGAATAATCGAAGCGGAAAATAAAAGGCAAGGCTAATTTCTAACGAATAAATAAATAATATTGGTAGCTAGTCCAAGGTAAATCATTTATCCGTTATTCATTTATTCGCTAAAGATTATGCTTACCTAGTAAAATTGGAAATTTATTACGAGCTTGTTTTATACGCGATCCAGTTGGCAACCCTAGAAGGGGATGTTGATCGTTCGCGAAAGAAAGGCAGCGAGATTCGTTTGGAAAAGTAAGAAAAAGGGGAAAACGTAAAAGAAGACGGGAACGCCCGAAGAAACTCGTGTTTTGACTTCTTAGGCCCTCGTGCGTCCTCGCGCTAACATCCACGTCGAGATGCCGTTGTACGTGCCACCCTCGGGCAGAGATGGGCGAAAGATTCGAATAATTAATGACGAATAAAAGCCTCTGTGATTCATTCGCAAATTTCGTTCAATCGAACAGCATTATTCGAACAATATGAATATTTTTGAATTGAATATGGATCAACGTTGAGCTATAATTTCATTATACAGTCCAGATTGTAATTTTAATCCACCAAATAATTATTCCATCGAACGAGTCATGAAGACACAAGCTTTTATTCGTTCAACGTGAAATATAATTTCGTCCTATGATACAAACTCTAAGTTTTACTCGATTTTTACACAATTCCAGCTACGTTATTAGAAACGGTTCCTTCGAATGAGAGTTTAGCCCGTCTCTGCACCAGCGAGGGATTCCTCCAAAAACATCTAAGACGTTAATTACACTTTCATCGCGGATCTTAGGTTCGTAGCGTTCGCCTTCTCGCGCCTATCGCGACACAGAATACAAATGATCGCCCCCAAGGATTCGTCAGCGTCGCGAAACGTTGCTAGGGGGTTGAAAAAACGGGTCGAAATAGTCGAAAGTCGTAGAAAAACGATGAACGCGCGATAGAAAAGGGTTCGAGCCAGGCGCGAGAAAGCGATCGGTTTCTCGTTTCTCATTACTTTTTTTTTTTTCTTTTGTTTGCTTTGTTTAAACATTCGCAAGCATAATCCCTTCAACGTCGTACGCTCTGTTTAGGTAATCACGTGTATAACGTATGCAACATCGCTAAATAGTATATACACACAGTACAAGTTACGGATTAGCGTTCACATTTATCATACCGATAGACAATATTAATAACTTGGTTTTGTTGTATTTCATCGTGTATCTCGGCTAACAATTCCTACGTAATCTAACCGCTAAACGTTAACTAAAGGTTGCTTTTTTTTTTTTTGCTTAACCATACACCTTGTTTTATCGGTCGTTTATGCCTGGCGTCTCGCTCAACTCTCTTACGTACATACTTAAAAACGAGTACCTAAAGATAAATCCATCGCGTAGGCATATGCTAGTGGGTCGTTTCCAAAAGCACGACGTCGGTTGTCGCGCTTTCGTTCGACGTCAGTTCTCCTTGGAAAGAATTCTGTCGCGTGCGATATTATAACGCTTGTAAGAATTGGTCTATCGGATTATCGGTGATTATCAGTCCTTTAAAAATCGACATCGTCGGAATTCGAATCGGACGAAAAGGATAAATTGAAAAATATGATGATAATGATGGTGGTGGTGGTGGTGGTGAATGCGAGCTCGTGTTAACATAAAACAGAGTTGTATATCCATCGCGCGTATGCGTGGAAACGGAATCGGAAACGTGTTCTGTCCCACCCGCGACATGGGTCGATCCGAGGATCGATCGTTCCTTCCCTCGAAGAACACGAAAAAATTCTGAAACATCCGTAGCTGCACGCGAGTAGGGAATTCTGGGCTGGAAAAGACTAGAAAAGTCTTGCTGGAAAAGGTTTCTCAGAAAATGTATGGAGTGTACGTTTTAAATAAATGACTGTGTCATGGTTCATCGATTACCGATCAAAAGGTGGTTCGTTTTCCACTCGTTCTAATTTTCATCTAGTTTACCCATCTTTGAGGTTATATCCTACAGGGGAGGGAACGACCCTCAGCTTCGATCCGCCATTGTAGCTGGTATTAGGCGTCTACGAAGGAACAAAAGTCTGGATACTCGATATTTGGCACAGATTAAACGGAATTTCAGTCCGTGGTCTCTCGAGCGATACGAGAAATAAAATTCGTCCTCGAAAAGGTCACTCCGTTATGCGAAACTCCGATCAGACGTCCATCGGCCATCGGTGCATATTAATGTGTGTCAAATATTAAGCAATGTATAACACATGTGTGTCTCGGTTTTAGTCGCGTTGTGTATGTAATTATGTATGTATGTATCATTAACTGTATTCTTGTTCGTTTGAATCGTTCCATTCTCTCATTGTAGCAACGTTCGAAATGGTAACCCCCGGTGTGTTGAATGTCGAGAAAAAAAAGTCATGCGCGTCGCGTGAATAGTGAATCATCGCCTAGCGTCGTCAAGTGTATACTTTTCAATCTTTTTGTTTTTTCATTTAATTCTCGTAACAATGTAAAAAAAGAACGTAAATAAGATTTTATGTATAATATATATATAATATATATATATATATAATATGTCCATTATATATATCTACATATACACGAATACACATATATATACACATACATGTATATACACTGGAGGATCGATATGCGTGTATATACGTATATACCGTGTGTATGCATGTATACATCGGTACAATACATCGTACGCAGCCTTAATCATCTAGGAATATTATTATTATTTAATATTAATATTATTATTGTGGTAGCAAGTCGCTTAAGTCTAGAAAAATGAAAATCCTGCCTCGTGTACGCGACGAGGGGAAAAACGCCCGCTTCGCTGTCTCGATTCGCGAAGAGGAGTAATGGAGGAAGGGTGAGAAAGGGGGGATATATATGAAACGGGGGATGGGTGAACAAGAGGGAGACCGAGATGATTCGAACCGGGATGCGCAGCAGGATTGGAGAATCGTTCGAGATTCAGAGAATTCGTCGACACCTCGAAGGGATAATATGTATATCGGTGGTATTTACAAGAAGAAGTAAAAGGGGGAGGGTGCTGGGAGACGTTTCGACGACTCGGTGGGGCGAGGATCCTTTCGTCGAGCTTCGACATGGCTCCACCTTCGTTTCGAGATCTCGCTCGATCCACAGTCGTGATCCAATCGTAGCTGGATCAAGATCCACCCGACCGCATCTACCGTCCATCGAACGCAAACAATGACGGGTTTCCTCGCGCGGCTCTTGGGTACCAGGGCTGGGCAAAACGTGGCGATCCACCGAGTGATCGGTAATCCTGGTTAACTCTGATGTTTCGAAGCAAGACGTTTAATAAAAACAATTATTTCTTTGATTTCTAATCGATGCTAGAAGGATTCACAGTGCATATATCTTCTGTAAAGAGTCTCCCACAGCTTACCAATCGTGAACAATAATTACAAGAGAAATCCAAGACATACTTAACCAACTTAGGACCACGTTCTTCGTCTTCGAATCGAATATCAATCAACGATCAACGAAGACCTACATTACGAAAACGAATCACCGTGGCCCACGATTACCGATCGACCCGTCAACCTGGCTAATTACAAAAGGAGTCGCGAATGAATCGCGATGGCTGCCCAACGCTAGTGGGGATCGATGATGGTCGAAACGAAGGCAGACGACGGGCAGTAGGAACATACGAAAACACCGGACCCAGACTCGTCGGACGTCCGTTAGGTCGGTGATCAACGGCAAACTCAAGGAGGCCTTCTCGAGCGTCGATTATCGAGGGGAACGGAGCTTCCGCGGCTCGAGCGTCCAAGGGTCGAACTGTCCAAGGATCGTCTCAACTCTTTAAAACAACGAACACTCAGATGATACGTCGTGTTCCGAGACGATCGCGGCTCGGACGCCAGTTCGTTCCCAAGAGGCCAGCAGTTTAGCGCGTTCAGTTTATTGATCGCGGCGCGCCTTTCGATCACGAGTGCTTCACCACGATCACGCCTGGTCGCTGCTGGGTCTGCTGTTGTCTGTGGAACTGGAACAACTCGGCCTGCAGTAACCGCTGCTTCGCCGTTGTAGGGCTGGTCGTCGACGTCGAGGACTTCACCGCTGGGTTCCCCGTTTGTTTGTTAGTCAACGCCAAGGGCACGTCCTGCGCTGGCTCGTCGCTGAACAGATGGTCCCCTTCGAGGTGACGTATCGCCTCGACGATGGTCTCCAAGTTCTGCCGCGAGGTATTCGCCAGGTACAACCTACCCTGAGGCGTACCGTCGTCTAGAGTGTTCGATGGAGATGGCAACCTGCAATTAGAGTGGTCTTTCGTTAATTTGATTCCTTTTAGAAAAGATGAAGAGTTTGTTGGTGAATATGACGGATTAACTGATACACGGAAACTCTAACACTTTGAATAATGGGTTGACAAGCTTACCTCTCGACTTCGACCTTAGGTTCCGCCTTTATCGCCGCCTCCAGAACACTGGGCAACCGCTGGGGCTCTGCTACAGGCGAGAACGGCCTGCTAGGGCTGGCTGTGATGTACTGTGGCGACGAGTTCTTGAAGTCTCCTGTACTCGAGGCGTACGTGACGCGACTCGAGGAGGAGAAAGAGTCAGCAGTGGTGGGCTCTTCGATGGTGGCAAACGTTGGATTCTGGCTGAACGCGACGATCTTCGGGCTTCCTGGGCACATTTCTTCCTCCTTGATGTCCACTGCCACCATGTCGGTGGGCTGCGGCGACAGGGGCGGCGAACTTGGTTCAGGACTAGACGTTTCCACTGTTTGCGTCGAACCCACCGGTGGCAGGGACACCACAGACACTACCTGAAGCGCTGCGACCGCTTCCTCCGTCTCCTGAGCGATCACGTTGTCCGTGTGCTCGATCACCTGCAACGACAAAATTTCAGAGCATGATTAACTCGGCGAACAAACTGAATTCCATGTCAAATTTAAAGGGAACTCATTCTACTTGGTATCATCCAGAGTTCGTGGATGTGGTTTTTTTTTTTAGAAAACAGATCACGAGGATTCGTGAATTTTAAAGAGAAACAAGGAATTTTGACGATTACTGATCTGGCAGTCAACGTATTAAACGACTCGTCAGAATTCGCAGAACACTCGCGGTTAGGCGGAAACGGTTTGCTCTAGAGATGAACTCTGACAGCTATCTGTGGATGACGCGAGTCCATGGGATTCTAGGTGTCAGGCTTGTGCGGTTGATACGACAGTTAAATGGGTTAAGCTATTATCACATTGACTGCCAGGTCACTCGTTAAACGAAGGTGTCAAAGAAAATAAATCCAGATAAAGTTGTCTTTTATTTAAAAATAAGAAGATCGAATATAGTGCACGCTATTCGATGTTTCTAATCGTTTATTAATCTGGCGATCAATGCGATGTACAAATGATTTTTAAGTAACGTAGAGCGAAGCTGTACATACCTCGTGCGGCTGATAAGTGATCAGCTGATTGTCCCTGAATCTTTCCGGGTACAGTTGACTTTGTATAGCTCTCATCTGCTTTTCCAGATGTAGCCTCGTGTGACGCTCCCTTTCCAACTGCCGTCTGAGCTCCACCACCTCGCTGTTGACCACGGAGTGTCCCTCTGTGGTCACTGTTATCACCGACAAGGGTTCCGGGGACATGCTCCCCAATCCCTCGTCACCGCTCTCGCTGACGTGCATTGGTAGACTAACGACAACACCTGCTGGAACAAAGAAATTTTTGTCCAACGTTTAATGCTAGTCTGGACATTATTCCCTATATAAATTTAATTAATACTTTCGTAGAGATTATCAAATCTTGATCAATCTCAAAGAATAGCCTCTTTTTTGCTTTGATGTCACTTAAAAATATTCAAAACCTTGGTACTACTTTGAAATACTTTCTTTTAGTTTTATATACTAGAAATAAAAATTCTGTGATTTTACCGTGAGTTTTTCATGTACACAAAAATTCTGTTCGTTTCATTTGTAAAGCTCACACGGTAGCAAAGTACAAATAGCTTTCCTAATGATGTGTTTGCTCGACAAATAACGTTGGAAGTAAAAATCACTTTGCCACCCCCCTGATACTTATGAAGAAAGGAGTCTGCAACACTTCAAAGGGAACGCCCAGTGTAATGATTTTTAAAGCAAGGAGCTATCCCCTTTCCGGGTGACTGGGTAGCCTGAAATTTTAATGGCACCGCGAGCTAAAGGAGAGTAAACGAAGTTTCGATCCTATCGATCGGATTGCGACTTTTTTCCCTACCGCGAACGGAACGGAATATCCGGCGCGGGAGGGCCGACCACCAGGAATGTAATTACTCTGGCGAAAATGACGAACGACTCCGCTATATTAATTCTTCGCGCTGCTTTCGGTCGACAAATTAAAAAATTCCCCGACGAGTCACCGCGACGAGACGAGTCACTGGCGTAAAGTAAGTTATTCCTATCGCCGGGGGTAAATTAGGGCCTGGGGGTTGGTTCATCCCGCTGATCCGCGAATTGCTTTTTTTCGCGAATGAAAAAGTGTATTAACATGCTATCATGGAAGTGTTATAAGCTTGAAAAGCTTGGCACCACTCTTAACATTTTTATTTTTTTTTATTTTTATACAGTACTAGAGGGTGAAAATTAATTCTGTGATTTTAGATTCAATCATCTCTAGTTTTGAATAGAAATATTTTGACAAATCCACGAGTTAATCGAGTGATTAAGGTATACTTTTATACGAGACTTCGTTAAACGTCTGCTTTTAATCAACCCTTAATGATTACCCTTGACTACCAAATTCGATGTTCGAGTATCCAACATTATCGTACGTCGACAAATTTATACAAATATTTTCATTTTGATAATTATTCCAAGTCTTACCTTGGTTGTCTGGCTTGCGTTTCTTGATGGGAACATCGCCACCCTCGTGCTGGTTCACCAATCTCTTCAACTGACAGTTCTGTGACAACAGCTGGGTCTTCTCCTGCTCCAGCTGGTATATGTACTCCGCCGTCTGCTGAAGTATCGCGGCCTGCAAGAAGAACAAAATATTGTCTTAGTAAACGATCCATCACGACGCTCTTTTTCTGCCGTAGGTTATTAATAATTTCGCATTGTTCTCGATCCACGCTCCTCGTCTCGTTTCGCACGCTGTTTAGTCTCCCCCTGACATCTAATTATCGCGGAAGAAATGATCAACGGTGGGAGAGCGGTTTACGAGCGACTGCGAATTGGTAACTGGAAAACGCAGGAGAGAAAAATGTTATCCCATCTGGACGCCGTAACATTAATCTCGCCATTTAAAGTAATTTATATAGGAGAAAAATAAATTGTACCTTTCTATCGAAGTTGTAATATTTCAAAAATATGAGTGTACTAAGTAAGGAATGATAAGCAAAATTCTCAAACATCCCCATCGGTCAAGCGATCCTGGGCGTAAAAGGGCTCGTGACTAAGATGGAAGCGTTTCGATCGAGCAGGATGACAAAAAAGAAAAAAAAATATAGAAAAAGAGCTCCTTTAAAATCCAAGAAACGGGAGACGAAGTGAAAGCAGACTACACGTTTAAAAAGAATCGAGGATAATGATACGTGCCAGACGCAGGTGTTTTCTAAGCATTATTTGTAACCTGCGTCGGAGGATGCAAAGATGGCGGGGACGGCACTTCCTGTTTACGTGGCGCGGGCTTAAAGGGTTTTACTCGAAAGGGTGGAGGGGACCACCATGGTCTGGCTCGAGTCGATAACATCCGGAGAGCCGACTATCGCGTGTCGCGCGTACGTACTACGCCGTAGTAAAACGGGAACCGGGGTCCCGTGGAAAGAACCAGTGAAAACAAAAGGGCCAATTGATACCGACTTCGAAGGTAACGGGCTCCGCTCGTACGTTTCGCACCTGCCGACAGGTGGCCAACGGACAGATGCTCCTAGGATCGTAAAGCTTCCGATCCGAGAACAGGCGTCTTTGCCTCTTTCTGGAAAATAACGCTGCTCGATGTGCTGGAATTTAACCTTTTCAGAACTTTACAATCTATTTTATTTTATTGTATTATTCTTATATAAATAAAATACTAAGAGTCTAGTACATTTTCCTTGATCATATCACGTTTCTTTGTCACGTATTGAAAGGAAAATCCAACGTTCAACGAACCCTGACGAAACGATCCATTAAATTTAGCAACAACGATCAATTTTTATGTTACGAATTGGATGCAAATTTTCGAGCTATTGGAAGCGAAATCTCGCCGGATGTTTTTCCGCGATACGTAAAACGACCAAGGAGAATACGATCGCGGATATCGACGACTAACGTCGTTAAATTAATTGCGGGTCAGGGTGATTTCCAACGATGAATCGGTAATACAATTTATGAGCCTCGAACGTTGTATAAAATGGAGGAAATTCGGGAAATCTGCGAGTTCGAGGAACGGTACGGTGCTCTGTCGTTCGACCAATCGATAGGTATCGTTATTTATTTATTTGGTGGACGGTAACCGTGTTTGTATATCGATTAATAATTAAACAGTGCAACAACTATTTAACAGGAACAAATCTGTGCAAAGTAAATTTACAATTTTTATTCGACTTTTTTTTTTTTCTTTGAAAAATATAACAGCTGCGTTCCACAGACATGGAGACCGAAGTTAGTCACGAGAGCAAGGATGTCTCGTACGAAGACGAAGACGTGCACATAGAGAAATATGGCACCGACATGAATTACAAGCATAGGTATTTGTGGATGCGCGTGGTTGTGCACGCTACTCTTCAAATAGGATGGCTGATCGGTATTTACACTGCATTTTTCCACGCTAAAGCGATCACCATCGCATGGGGTAAGTGAAACTTCGCGATTGAAGGAAAGATATTTACGAAGTTTCAATGAAATAATCCACCGCCACGATTTTTGTAAACCACCACATTTTCAGAGCACAATTTCGAATTTCTTACAGGAGTCTTCGTTGGTTTCCTGGCTATCCAAGGGATAGGACTTGGCGCGCATCGTGGATCGACCCACAAGAGCTTCAAAGCGACGCCTCCTCTCAGAGTCGCTCTCATCATCTTCCAAACCATGGCTGGCCAGGTAATTTTTCTAGTTACAGAATTTTTCTAGAGTTTTCTTCATTTCTCTCTACTATTTCCATTTTACTAGTACAAGTTACGTACATCCTTAAAATTTGTAAAAATGTTGCTCTATCTGATTTCAGAACAGCATGTTCACGTGGACAAGGGACCATCTTCTTCACCACAAATACAGCGACACCGACGCGGATCCCCACAATTCCAACAGAGGATTCTTCTTCAGCCACATGGGGTGGTTGATGATGAAGAAACACCCGTTGGTGTTGAAGAAACAACGCGAGATCGACGTTTCCGACTTGCGCGCTGACAAACTCGTCATGTTCCAGTACAGGTGAACGCAAATCAATCAACACGTAAAAAGTTTGAAATTCCATAGGGTGAATGGGAGCAGTCTTTTCATCTGACATTACATCTTTTTTGTGACTTTAGATTTTAGATGTAGAAGTCCAGAGAATAGGAGGATCGCACATGGAATTCTCTACTTAAGTCTCGCAAAAACTCGAACTCTAACTGCTCTCCCGAATTTCAGGCATTTCCTGCCGCTCTATTTCCTCGTGGGCGTGTTGTTCCCAGTCGCAGTGCCAATGTACTTCTGGAACGAGACCTTCTGGTGTTCCTTCTTCGTGCCGTACTTCCTCCAATACGTCACCAACCTCCACATCACCTGGTCGATCAACTCCTTCGCGCATCTTTGGGGCTCCAAGCCGTATGACAAGTAAATACACCTCCCAACAACATCTCTTACGTGGGAAGAATAGACTGAACTCGTTTATGCTCGCGTTTCAGGCGAATCAAACCGTCAGAGTCGTGGGTAGCCTCGTTTTTGACGTTGGGCGACGGCTGGCACAATTTCCATCACGCCTTTCCGTGGGACTATCGAATGGCTGAGAAGTTCAGTATTTCCGCCAAGACCCTCGAACTCCTCGCGTATCTCGGATTGGCCTACGATCTGAAGATGGCATCGCCAGCCGTCGTTCAGGGGCACATAATGAGGCATGGGAAGAAAACCGACGAGCAGATGCTTGTCAAGGAAGTCATCAAGTCCAAACGCGAGCGAAAGGACGCCAACGACGCTGCGCGCGCTATGTAAACCGAACAAACATAATTTTTAAAGCTTCAGCTCGCTGTCGTACATTGCTGCTCCAACGCGGCCTTTTTTAAATTATTATTTTTTTTTTTTTTAACTTAACTCCTGGGCTACTTGGAAGAGCTTGCAACTTGGAAAAGAATCTTCTACATTAGTATATAATAAAGTAGGCTGGCATGAACCTGTGCATGTTTTTTTCTGTTTCTATGTAATCTTGATGTAACGAAAACGTATTATTACGACTGTACAACGCAAAAATAAATAAAAATAATTGGACGTTAAATGTTGATCGTTTGAGTTCGAAAGTGTCCCGTGTCAGGTTTAATTTTAGTTTCTTTCTCCTCTAACGCCTAAGATATGTGGTTCTCTTAACACCTTGGGCCTTTTGCTCGAAGCTTTCCTGGTACGAGTCCACTTGAACCTATTTTTCTACTACAAAGTACCGTTCCCAATAAAATCATGCGGTTCGCCACACGAAGGGAAACATAAGCATGCACGCGGGCAAAGCAAAGGGAAGAAACAACGCGCGAAGAGGGGGCATCGCGTGCAACGTAAGAGATCTCTCGTACCGTGCACAAAGGCAAGGAATATTTCTCGAACAAAAAAGGCGACGGGATGAAAGGAAATCGCAAAATACGGAAAAAACAGCAGGGGACTCCGCAAGGAAGGAATCGAAGAATTCTTTTGCGGCGTGGAGAAATATTCCACCAGGAAGGAAACGCGAAGGATTTCGCTGAGGATGCCAGGCAAGAAAAACTTGTCAAACGTAACAAGATAGATGGAAGCGACGCAGGAAAAGAAATTGCAGGAAATGCGCGGAGAGGACAACAAGAGAGAAAATATAGAGGAAAATGCAAGCGTCGTCCCGGATGGAATTCAATAAAGGGAGGGAAATGGAAAATGATGTCTCGAGGGAGGACGAATCGAGAGGAAGAGATGAAGAATGACGTAAAATCAAGACGTTTGGAAGCTGGATGATACGTGACCTAGGACAGAAATTTCGACGAAGGAAAGCGGAGATGGTGTAACTTCGAATCACATGTTTCTAAAGAAAATCATCAGACGTACCAAAGACTTTTGAACAATAAACCTGGAGGTATCCCTCGCAAGGGTTGTCACTATTCCGACGAGACGTCGAGAGAGCAGACGCCGAAGAAGATCAAGGACGAGGAGGCTCCTTCAAAGAGACGAATGAAGGAGAGGGTGCGAGGAAAAGGGGACGAAAATCTCCAAAAACTAATCGAGGAGAGGTAAAAGGAAAAGACGCTCCCGTGGGAAGGGTGGGAGTTGAAGGTGGGAGTTGAAGGCGGGCGACAGGAACAAGGTGGACGTCGCAAGAAAGGGAATAAGGAAACCACAGAGCGCCAAGCGGAGTCTTAACGCGACAAAGACGTGCAGGAGAGAAAGGGTGTCCCGGGCCACCGACAATAATATCGCCAGACCGGATGCGAGTCCGGCAGTTCTTATTATTGCGTTTGCGTGCACGTAAGGCTGCTTCTTGGAGCAAAATCGCGAACACTCGGCATCTGCCGTCTCCACAAAGGGCTTAAACGAAAGGACCGCCTTCTGCGCGCTCTGTTTTCTTCGCGACTCCCCTAACCGCGCAATTAAAACCTCGGGCGGGGGGGGAGGGGGGGGGGGAGCGTCTAAGAACGCGATTGGAACACGACGCAACCCGTGCAACTTAGACCAACGAGAAACGGAGAAATTTCTAGATGATTCGATACATTGTTTCATTTTTCAATATTAACAATTATACGACTCTCTTTAAAATACACTTTAAAACTGCACCGAAAATTTTTTAGAGAAGCGGTTAATTGTAAATCTGAATTCCACTCGTGCACTGGATAAAAATTTAACGTTCAGATAAAATTATTTTCTCATTTCGTTATTTACGAACATTCCTGATACCCCCAAGCGTATGGCTGAGCTTTTGAGAGGCGGTGTACGTCTAACTGTTGACAAATGACAATATAATAATAAAATATAATCGAATGAACGAGCTCGTGCCTGTTACTCGATGGAACAAAAGGAAGCAGACCTCGTGGCTGGGTGTTACGACGATCAGGAGACCGGAAGGCTACCAAGACAAACGTCGAGGCTGATCGGATACAGTCAGCTCGGCCAGAGTTCCAACGCACGTGCCGAAATCTTGCTAATATCATTCTGCAAACTCGAGGTGGGCCAAGGTCGAAGCTCAGTTTCTTAAACGACCTCACGGAGCGATTTATGACTGGGAGAGAAGCTGAACACAGCCGACTGACCGGCGATCTTTTTAAATAACCTGTTCCGAAAAATCACGAGAACGTTCACCGAACACCTACTGTACATATGAAACATTATAGAAGAGCGTCGAATTAATTTAAAATTAATTTTCTAGTTCAGTAGTCGTCGCCGAAAATTACGACGAAAGCGTTGGGAACCCTTTTCACCCCAGATTTTCTTCGGTGCAATTTCCTCGAGCCTAACTGGACTTGGAACTTCGAAGGCTTGGCGGAGTAATTTTAATAAAATTTTCAAAATGTAGACAAGTAGCTTGGAAGTCGCGGTGTTAACGTCTTCGAAGACGTGTTACTCCGATCCTGGTCTCAGGGAAGCCGTAGATTACAGTTAATCCTGTCATTGTTTGGCGCAATTGCCATTACAATCTGAGACAATAAAGTAAGCGTAATCTGAAGTGTGTTCCTTGGAGTCGTTAAGCGGGCAATTTCTTGACGGGAAACGCTTCCTGCGCGGGGAATTGGAAGCGAGCAATGGAGAACGTCCGATACTCGTCTTGAACTGATTGCGACTGATCCAACGTGATTCGTTGGTGTCTGAAATTTCTCAAGGAGTCTTAACATAGAAGAAGGCGTCACCAAACATCGTCTCTTCGAGAATATAAGGAAAATAAATGAGAATAAAAATTGAGACGTGCTCGTGACACCCATCAATCTTCCAATAATTTTTTTTTTTTTTTCCATTTAGAGTCACATCGAGGAGCTCTCGAGCAACTCGCCCATTTTCCAGAGCGCTCCTCGAGCTGGAAAAATCAGGATACGACAGCTGTGACCGTGGCTGAATGGGCTGACGACACAGCCGATCGATGAGAGTAAAAGACTAGAGGGCATAATGCCGCGCAGCTGGCGATCAAAAGAAAGGAAAGTTCACAGCCGTGAAGCGTGGTCTGAGCACGTGACCCTACCTGCCGAACTCATTTTCACGTGTAACCGACTTCGTATCCTTTGCTTTCGACACCGAATCGCTGCTTCGAGCCATACTAGAAGTCGTCCACGAGGAAAATCGAGCGATTTCGAAGTTCGCGAACTGCTGGAGTTTTCTTTCAAGTGACGAAACGTGGACCCTAGCTTCGCACGAAAGCTGGTTGACAGTGCGAACTAAAAAATAATGTTTTTATCTTTGGGTGCCAAAATGGCCAAGCACAGGCCTGTAAAGGGATGCTGGGAGGGAAATGAAAGAGATAATAGAGGCGAGGAGGGAGCGGTAGTAGTAGTAACCAGTCGTGGAATGCCACGGCTACGAGTATTTACTACGCTGCGTGTAACAAGGGCATAGAATCGCTGCTCGGGTTTATTCCTTTTTTCTTGGTCGCTTGTCTCCAAGTATCTTTCTACGAAAGTACCTGACGCGAATGATTAGGTTAGCCTTGTCCTTTCAGGCTTTTAATACGCCCTTTGCCCTATTTGTTTCGACGTAGACACAGGGAATCTTGTCTAAGAGGCGCGCGATCATCACTGCTTGGAACTAGACCTCAGCATCTCTCACACGGACTACAATTTGGGTATTTAAAAAATTTGAAATGTTCTGAATCAACCCACTGAAGTCTCCTGCATGTAGAATAACAATAATTTAATAGCAGAAGAGTAAGTGACATGGCCTCACAGGGTAACCTAATACCTCCCACGTTAATTGTTTGCGCTCGCAGGCACTTCCTTTTCGAGGAATAACGGCGACAGGGATTTTGGAGTTACCGAGCACTTTGCCAACGTACGTCGACGTGCCATAATATTGGAGTACTTCGCGACGACGGAGCAGTGAAAGCAAGCTGAGCCGAAAGAGCAACATCGGCAATCGGTACGCTTCCTTGAATAATTAAGAACAAAGACACACAGGATCAGATGTGTGTATTCAGTCGGTTATAAACCGGAATTATTTTAGCACTTGCGTTTTCGTTTATTTAGTTTATTTCGTTTGTTTCGTTTATTGGATCCATTATTTAGGATTCATTTCAAGCTTGGAAACGAATACATAGAAAATGATGAACTCTCGAGGAAGTAACGTTTATTAGTGTTTATTGACGTTTTTATTGAATTTAAAATTATTTGAAATAACACATTCACGAATTCTACCGGTTCAAAAAGCGTCCATTAAGAAATTTGTTAGCAATTCAGCTTTCTAATGATCAGGTAGGACTCTTGGGTCATCCTGTACGCAGGTAACAGGATCTTGCCATAACACGGTAAACAGCATAACTCGAGTCTTGACAGTCGGGCGTCTTGACGGATTTCTAACTGTAATTGACGCTAAGTGGTATAGACACCGAGCACCATGTGACCGAGTACCAGATAACTGAACTAGTAAGCAACTAGACTGCAGGTGAAATTAAGCCGAGCAAAGTTTTCCAAGAGACACACAGTCGATCACGCAAGTCCTGAGTACCACGCGATCTAATTTATTATGAAAATTCAACCTACCGCAGGGCTACACGCTGCCCCAAAGATTCTCATACTTTTGTTCGATCGTTGTTTCTTCTTGGATAGCTTATGAACTTTTTCAAAGTACGGAAATTCTTTCCTCTTTGATACAGTGAATTTCAGATTTGATTTCGATGCTTGGAAATTAAAAAATTAGCAGATAAGCAAGTTCAGGTAAATCTAAGTAACTTCAAAACTGAAAATTGATAACCAACCGATTGGTCGACCGTGGGTGTCTCGAAGCCATCGCTCGACGCGGGAATTCGCTCCCACCGAAAGTCTACTCGGCCTTCGCGAAGAATCGAATCGTTTTGTTCTTGTTGTGTCGGCGTCGGCGGCGTCGGCATTCCAAAGACCGAACACGATGCAGGAGAGCGGGCTGCCCGGCCGCCACCTATCGAACTCGCTCTCACTTCGCTGCAGTTTCGCGTTCCTTTATGACCCTGCGTGCCATCGATAGTCCAAACGTTCACTTCTCTCAGCATCGAGGTTTGCTATTGTCTTCGTCATTCGCGCGCTCCACAGATCCATACCCCACCACTACCATGATTCCTGGAGGAAGCTTCGAATTATGGCTCGAAGTTGTCTTCCATAGGTTTCGTGGATTTTTATTTAAAATGTTCACTTAAGGTCACGATCCAAGCCTGAGCAGGTTGGAATCTGTTTGATGGAAGGGATCTTCAGCTAAGAAAATTCTAATAAACCATATCTAATTGTGAGATTGCGTCAGGAAGTAGAAAGTGTGTATAATTGCACGCTCCAACATAAAGATGGTAAAATTGATAACCAAGCAAAGGGCACTAAATTAACTGGAACCAAACGAATCCGAGATTGCTTCACCCGTAGAGAATGTACGGGAATACTGAACGCGATCATCCGAAAGTCAATCAAGCTCTGTCAAACTTTCAATCAACTGCCATGCCTCGGACAATGTTGGCAAAACTTGGAAGTCTAGCTAGAAATTAGATTATTCATGGCTACGTCTGTAAATATACTTCTGGGGTGGCATACTTGCCCTCGAGAGCCACGCCTCTATGGGTCTCTGGGAAACCAACCTCGTCTATCTCCGTTTTCGTGAAATTCCTCCATTTTAAGGCGTTGGGGAAAAATAAACTAACTGTAACTAATTGTACCCTGAGTCTAGTCTAATTCTATTAATCGACTCGCTCCAATTCTAAGTTAAACTCATAATTTCGAGGCCCACCTGCAGCCAAGTTCAATGTAAACGTCCTCCAGGCTCGCAAATGTTAAACAACCGACCAATTAGACTTTCTCGGTTCGTTCTGTGCATACCAAGACCGATGTTGCTGTTGGCAAGATACGATTCGTCGGACACGTCTCGAGTCCTGACACGGAGGTTCTCGAACGACTGAAATAGACCTACGCGAATCTAGATGAGGCTTATTATTCGTTCGAGTCCCCTCGAATCGGTCGAGTAGTCGCTCATCCTTAGCTGCACTCTGTCTGGGCATCGCTTCGCGACCGGATCTCGAGTATTTACAGAAAATTGACAAGACCACGAAGACGTGTACACTTGTTTCGCCGTGGAATGTCGGTTTCGTCTTTCAAAGAAACGCTGTTTGGACGCGAAGTGGCTGCTGGCCAAAAACGACTCGTTGTCCCTACCGTCAGCGTGTCATCTTTGCGAATATTTCTGCCATTGCCATGTAACTGCCTTTACAAGAGAAATAGGTGTTATTGAAATAAATGTTTCTTCTATTCACTCTGGTATAAACGATGTAACTTGAAGGTAACGCTAGCAAATACGCTCTGAATCGTGGAATCGTTTATGCAGATGTTCCTCTGCGTTACCAAACGACATGCAACACATGTTTAATTAGCCTTGATACACGAAGGAGGAAAAGAAAAGGGAACCATACTTTAAATTCTACAGGACCATTTATAACAGCTTGGAACGCGGTTGCAGTTTCGAGGATAAAGTCCAACAGATTTCCATGGCATTTTTGGGTAAACCCCTAATTTCCCCGTAATGCGCGGATTCGCAATTAGCCGTAAATTTCCAAGATAAAACGCATTGCTGCAAGGAGGCTAGTATTTTCATATTCGAGATATACGTTCTAGGAAAGAAACTGGAATTAAACTCGACCCATTGTTACCTCCGCTTATAAACATTCATTTATAAAGGGTTTAATATCCACTAAAATCTACTACGATCGTTCGCCAAAAGTATCTTGTCTAGGTGTAACTTCACACGCGTGAAAATTACTCCCGTCCAAAACGGGAGAGCACGATACATTCGAACGTAATTACAGGGTCGATTTCACGGTTCCGTTAGGGCTTTCGCGTGTTTTCTTAAAGGCGGCCGCAAACTGAGACGAAAGGCAATTAAAATTCCCAACGATGAGGTAACGAGAGGCGAAATCGACCTTCCTGAGAGAAAAACGAAAAAAAAGAAAAAGTGACGCGTCGTCGCAGTTTTAGAAGCACCTTCCAGGAAGGAAGGTATTTTGTATCCGCGGTGTATGCTAAACGGATCTACCTGCGAGAAAGGTGAAACGCGAGACACCAGAAACGCGAGCCGAACGACCGTTGCGAACAGTCCCTGCTGGGCCCCTATCCGATATTAATTTAGCAATGTAAAGATTGATAACTTTACAATTTAAAAAAAAAAAAAAAAAAAAAAGAAGAAGAAGAAATAAAATAAAATGCACTAGTCATTTTCTTTTCCGTTGGAATGGATAGATTCTTTCTCAAATATCGATACGCAATCAAAATATTTTCACGACCCCTGTGTTTCCAGAGAAAAACAATCTTTGGTCGGAACGCAATCTTGTTATCTAACTAACGTAAACGCTTTACTCGTCACTGCACGGTCTATTAATGCGAACGAGAATTGCAAATTCCCCCGCATTTGTTCGTCTGTCATGGCACATTGCGGTCAAGCGTCCCGGCGCCTGACGACGCCGCAAACGTGGCTCGCCTCGGTGCTCCAGCGTCGGGCGGAAACGCAGGAATAGGTTTTTCGAGGTAAACGCTTTCTGTTTGCCAAATTTCGCAACGTTATATCACACCACCTGAAAATAAATCTTTAAAATTATATCTTTAACTAAATAAGGTAAGGAAGGACTAATCGTTCTCCATACCTTCGATTCGCGTTCGAAAGGCGTGAAAAAATCAAGGTTGGCTCATGGTTCGCGTGATGTAACAAAGATGGACGCATTAGAGGCGCGAGTGGCACGCAGAGGAATAGGTATGAAAATGATCGTTCTCGATATATTATTATCAGTCACGTGACTTTCTAAGAACTCCCTTTGTCTTCACGAGTACTTCGAATCATTGTTAAAATTCTTACAACGCGAAAATTTAGCACCGCTAATTCCAATTTCTCCGTTTCATTCGCGACTCTAAAGCACCGCGCGTGTCTTTGGAACCCGATAGCCGCGTCTGAGAATTGGTGGGGACACGATACACGCTGAGAATCAGCATTTGATCGGTGGAACACGGGAATGGGAAGCCTAACTAGTTCGACAAATCGTCTAGGTACTCGTATGATTTCATCGAACGATACGACAGGAGAGGAGAGTGGATGATGGCGCATTCCAACGGTTATAGTATTAAGAACACGTATCCACGCGATCGGAGTGCCTTTGCTCGGCGTATCTGAAGGAGTTGGCATGAAAACGCCGGAAAGAAAAATAACTCGAGTGCATTCGGGTTCAGGGGGGTTGGGAAAAGCTGGACACCTTGCCAAGGCACGAAGCCGTACATTATAACCGCGGGGGAGGAAGGAAGGACTAAAGTGCGCTGGACTCCTCGATTGATTGCGACACGTTCGGGAAGAAAGGGACCTGGAGACAAGGAATGGAACTGAGGTAGGGAATTGAGAGGATTCTTTAAGTTTTGTTTTGTTTTTCCAAGAGGAAAAGATGGAAGTATGAGACTACAGGAAGAATTGTTGAATTAAAATATTTAGTCTCGGGGCTTCAAATTACAAAGAATGTAATATATTATTAGTAGTTACAACGAACGCTCTACGTGTGTACTAATATTAGGAATAAATTCTCCCAAGTCAGAATTCTTCTCCTTCCTTCTTCTCCGTTTCGGTTATGCCACCATCGATGCCAAGACATCGGAGATTGGGGATGAAATTGACAGAGACCAGAGGAGGGGAAAAAAGAAAAAAAGGGGGAAAATGGAAAAAGAAAACTGCCAAAACGGAGAGAAGAAAACGAAAGGAGAAACTGAGAGAGAGCCCCGAAGGGAGATCGGAATGAAAGACTGCGAGGGGGGGGGGGGGGCAAACCGCGGGGGGCACAACGTTACGCAACTGCATTCTGAGCGTGGCGTACTCTCGTACGTGCACTCGAGGACATTACTCCCGAGCGACTAGAAGCCGTTTCCGAGTGGCGGCCACGGCTCGATCGAAAAAGACGGGGAAACTGCGACGATGGCCAAAATATCTCGTCAAGTCGTGCATATAGCCCGCCATCGTCGGTCCGTAATCGACGTGACCTTCTTACCAGCCCGCAGTTCGATGCACTGTCCCCAACGGTCGAACTCGAATTACCTGACAAAAGACCTAGACTCGATTCGGACGTTTGACGCTTCGAACGTCTGGCGCCGTTCGAATGTCCCGCTCGGTGCTCGTTCGCGACGGGAATTGGGTCGTTTCACCGGCTCCCATTCTAATAAATTAACCTGGAATTAGGGTGGAAACCATTCGGAAAGTTCACTATTAGACTGGTCCGTCGGCTAGGGATAAAGTTGGTGTATTCGAGGGCTAATGTTTGATTAGAAGGTCCAAGTTTTTCAAGATTCGTAGACGAACGAAATTCAAAGTTCGAATAAAAATTGCAGAATATTCAGATGCTCGTTTAACCCATACAATTTATTTTTGGAATGGTTGTTTGGATAAATCTTCATGGTTACCTGAATAGATGATTGCAATAGCGACGCAAATAAATTTTACTTGAATTATTACTCGAATAAAACCTTCCTCGAATGAATTTTCGTTCGAGCGATTATTTATACAAAATTTTACCGAAATAACCGAACCGAACGGCGCCCAACTGTTTCCTCCTCTGGCGCAATGCATCATCGCCTCGGAAGATGCATGGATGTGACGAATGGTTCCTTTCGGCCTTGCGCGAAAGCACCGCAATTACGTGCCCGAGTCGTGTTGCCGTTGGTCGTCTTAGAGGGCTCATTAACATAAATACATAACGTTCACGTAACAAGTTTGCCGCGGTTCAACATACTCTCGGCGAGCGGCCATTAGACTACGAGCTCGCTGGCTATAAAATGCAACCGGCAGGAATGCGCGTGGGAATGCCCGTGCAGGAGATAGAGACGGGGAAAAGAGAGAGGTGGATCGTGTCCGATGAATCGATTGGCAATTGATCGTTTTCATTATTTAAACACTCCAGATACCATTCGTTCCCTCTACCATCGAGCTACTCGTCGTGTTCCTCGAATGGAACGTTATGACTGTTCCTCCTGTATCCGGTACGTTTACCTTTTTCGCTCGAATCGGTATGCGGTACAAGTTTCGAGGAACACGGTGGATTAACACCG
Source organism: Hylaeus anthracinus (assembly GCF_026225885.1). Classification (NCBI taxonomy): domain Eukaryota; kingdom Metazoa; phylum Arthropoda; class Insecta; order Hymenoptera; family Colletidae; genus Hylaeus; species Hylaeus anthracinus. The sequence continues at coordinate 47,279 of NW_026534948.1, forward strand.
TGCACTGCGTGATCGAAAATGTCAAACAGAAATAATAGATACCTCGTTACTGCAGCCAATATTATTGGAAACGAAATAAGATTCGATAGCTTTGCAAAAGTGGTAAACATATTTGGGATTGCAATCCCCTAGCAAGGGGTTGAATGTCGCTGGTCGTTTATATCTGTAATGGAAATGCTTCTCATTGGTTGTTTCGGGTACAAAGAAGGAGGTAAATATTGAGAAGGGTCCGCGAAAGCGATTAGGGGACGAAATTAAAAGAGAAAACAGCGGGAGGGGAATGCACCTGACATTCTAATCCAACGGCGACCGCGGTGGGACAGCTGTATTCCCAGGAGAGTCAACACTGATAACGACAGCCATGCAATTACCGGCTTTAGCCGGAGCCATGGAAAAGCCGGTAATTAGTTAACGTGCTCCAGATTCGATGTTTGAGCAGATAAGCTGACAGCCTGACTGCGGCTGCATGCGATTCATGTGGTTGGTTCACGGTCACGGTCAAGGCCACTTAACGAATTCCACGCTGCACGAAACGCATCGAGACCTCGTACGATAATAACAGAGGATCCATGGAGAGGATTCGCGGGTGATGCGTTTATTTTATGAAGTAAAATTGTTTATCATAAATACCTGTGAGGAGACATTTCTCTGGGGAATTCGGCTACGTTAAGTTTCAGTGTCTTACCTGAAACAAAAAGAAAAAAATCACGTTAATTTCATCCACGATATTATTTTCATTCAAAATCAGAGAGAATCAAAGTTTCGCCATTCGAAATACTTTTCCATCCCCTAAATACCAAATCTAAAAATTTACAAAAAAATTCATGTTCTTCATCGAACCTTCCTACGTCATACTATCCCATCATGGTTAACCAAATTTCTACGAATAACCAGACATCTCAGAAGACAATTCTCGAAGCTTCATCGCGTGCGTAGTGAGGTGTCGCGTAATGTCGTTTATGAAATAACAGCTTCGAGTTGTACCGCGCAGTAAGTACCAGGTGTAGAAGGCGGTCTAGCGCAACTCATCCTCGCGAGCATCCGATTTCTTATGGCAGATTTCACGAGTTCGATCGAGTGTCAACCGCGATCGCGTGAGAACGGATACGGAGCAGACGAGTCGATCGACTTTTCCTTGACGCAGCCAGCATGAAACACACGCTGTCTCGAATTAAAAGGCTGGAGCCGTCTGACGAGTCATGCCTTATCCGAGCAAAGACTCGCTAAGCATGATCTACAGACAACCACTTCAGTGCTGGACAGAATGTTATTCAATTTGCGACATCAATTGCCCATTGATTTTTCCAAATTACAATTGACCTATTCTTCATTTCAAATTGTAATTTTGTAATTGCTTCATGCATTTCATTTTTGCAATTAAAATTGGTCCATTCTCAAATGCAGGAAGGAGTAAATCAATTGCCAATTGCAGGTGCAATTATGCGATTGTTCCACCCAGTCGATTTGTTAAATTTCACTCGAATTCCTAACAGTTTCCAACGCACCTAATTCCAGAGTGTTAAAAGGATGTTGGCACTGGTGTCGTTGGCGCGTCGTGCCTTATCTGAGAAAAGAGTGGCGTCGCATGATCTCACGTCGCGACGACCGCCACAAGCTGACACACGGAGTCAGCGATCCTGAAGTTTCTAGTACTGCGTCGCGAAAAATCCGCCTCGACCTCGAAATCCGAGTAGCCAACCGGGTCTATGATATCGCGGATGAATAAAGAGACAAGTACGTTCGCGTACGTCGATGTGTTGGTGAACGGGAAACACTTAACGGGAGGAGTGGTGTAGGTTAGCGTCGCAACACCTTGACAGAGTTTAAGGTTACGAAGCTGGTCTGCGTGGCACGAGTCGAGGAAAAGCAATGCGCCAACATGAGAACTATTCGTACATCTTGCAATTATAATTTTATTAGAACATTCCTTTTATACTTATTTCCATTGAATATATAAATTAGATAAGAGTAAAGCAATCAAACCCAATTCCTCTTTAAAATTTCAATTTTTTTTTTTTTAGTAATTTTTCTGATCAGAATAATACCATAAAAGTTGGAAACTGTGTACATGGAGAATTCGTTCGCTAACCGTCGCGTGGCCATCCCCACCACTTCTCTGACCCCTCAGCTTGCTCTATCCCCGCGACACTTATCGAAACCTTGCAGCGTAGGTCTCTAAACACAAAGAACGCTACTTCTTCTTTATTTAAAAAGTGCGACGGCTCTTTTTTTTCAGGACTCGCGACGATATCGTGAGATCTAAATCGCGAGGAACGTCTCCAAGAAAACACTCGGCGCGCCACTCCGAGGCAAGCGTTAATTAAGGTGTAATCCCGCGTCCCTGACGTTTAGAAATAAACCTGCCGCAACACGAAATGTAACGTGTACGCGATATTATGCGAGGACCATGGGAACATCCGTGGGGATCGAGGCGGCGTGCTACTGCATCGCGTCCGTGGAAACGGATGGCCCTGAGACCGCCAGTCAGTCGGGATTTTCAGGGAACCGCGATTCGCGTGTAAACACGACCACGTCGACCTGGCAGAGAGAGAGAGAGAGAGAGAGAACCGGGGAAAACTGGTCGGTATTCGTCGTCTTGGAATCGCCTGCGTGTATAGCACAGCTTGAATCGAGGAGGCCTGGGTACCCAGCACGTGGCCGTTTATGGGAGACGCGATGTCCATTGGATGCCAGGCTACGTAGCCGACTGGACGTGTGGACGACCCTGACCTTGACTGTCGGACAAGGACAGCGAGACGCGAGCAACCTGCGGCCACGTTCACAACTGCGTTCGACTGGCAAACCTGATGAATTGTTCTGGATGGGATGTTTGACCTACATCCATGACATATAAACGATAGCGCATTGACAGTCCATCGATAGTGTATTTTTAGATAGGTAAACGCATTGGACAATAGTGGACATTGTAGAAAACGTGACTTTTTGAGGCACGTGATCTGAAAAAAGAAGGAGAATGGTATCAACTACTTAGTGAATTTGATTTGTACAAATTCTATCTTCGCTTGAATGACTTTTTCTTGAAAAAGTAACTCGAAAATGAAGCCTGAAATGATTTGATACAAGGATTCCTTTTAGGAAGAGTGTATCTGGAGCATTTTGGTCAGACGCGCCATCGATTGAGATTCACTTGGCTGTGTGTCTGACGATTGTTCGCTGTTTCTACTTCCGGTGACCGCGACGTTTGTTTCTCGTCTGGCTATGATACCATGATTAGCGATCTTTTATGGCCTCCACCTGAGGAAATTTTGATATTTCCGATATTTATTTTCAATGATATGGTGCAACCAGTTGTACTAAATATTATGTAGCATAAAAACGAATTTTCCACTTCTCCATGTGATGCAAATGGTTTAGTAACGCGTTCTTCAAATTTTCAATTAAAAATAAATTTCCAATCGTGACGTGTCGGAAAGGATAAAACCCCTTTGTGTGCCCTCTGTTTTCCAGCACCGTCCATCCAGCTCGTGGAATCTCTGCTTGGGTGGAAAAAGTCGTCGTTCGGAAATTTTAATGCCGAAAATGAAGGGTAACGAGGGAGTACTCCCCGTGCTCGAGAAAAAGCTTTGAATAATTCACGGTTCCTCTTACTCCTTTAGCGGGGAGGGAGGGGGGGATGGGGGTGGGGGGCGCGGCACGTTAACGATAAGACTTCAAATGACAGGTTTAACGATCGCTGCCACGGTTCAAAGAGGCGTCCTCGCGTATGCGTGCGCGTTCCATTAACTATGCGATCGAACTCTGCTCTGCATATTTTGTCATTCGCGTGCAAACACGTACGTGCGCGCGTGTGAGCGTTTTCATTGAATCTCCCCCCTCCCCCTCCCCCGCCCCCCCCCCCGGCACCTTGGACGAATAATGAACTTTAAGCACTAGCGTAGCGAACATCCTTTCTATGGCAACAAAGGGGAGGAGAGATATTAGCATCGCGCGCGCGAACGGAATCGACTGAGACGACGCTTTGAACGGAAGGAGGCTGCAAACAGAAAATTACTCCAAACGGGCGAACAGCTCCCGCTGCTTTCGTTTATACGCTTTATCAAACGCCGTATCGCCGAGACGCCAGACACGCTGATAAGTCCCGTAGACAGTCGTTAACCCTTTGAGCGACCGTGGGCGCATATATCCGTCCAGGGGAAGCCATCGGTGGGGACTATGGACACGTATACGCGTTCGTATCTTTAATCCCCTGTTCGAGGTGATTATCAGTGTTTACCATATTTTAGTGTTACGTTTATCGAACTCCAGATGATATTCAAACCAAGATATGTTTTACATTTGCACGCGCCTTCTATCTCATATTTAATAAACAACGAACCCTGAAGCTTCCCGTTGAAGAAGCGCTCCGAATGTTCCACCAATTAATTTTCTCCCACCATCGCCACCTTTTTCCTCGATGAACGTCGCGGTTGCGCGCTGGTTTTTTTTTTTTCCGGAAAAAAATTGGGCCGGAAACGTCGAGGTAAGTACGCGCGAAAGAAAGACGGGGCACAAAGAAAGGACTGAACTTGATCCGAGGGACACGTTCTCAGGAACAAAAAGGTTTCCCCGTAAGCGCGTGTGAATCGAGCCTGGGGAGGTTGCACGCGCGCCAGGGCTGTACAAGTCTCGCGCACAAAGCGCGCGCGAAGGCGCGAAAGAGGAGGAACGCGGCGTTGGGGGACGCTGGTCGTCGTCGGACATGGTTTGTTTGCATTCCGCGACCATGAAGCGGTCGTCAGTCTTCCATAGAAATTATCGTCGCGCATGGGGCCCAGCTCGGTGCCCTTCGCCCCCTCCTCGACTCATCTCGCGGTTCTTTCTCTCCTCGCGGCGTCCCTCGGACGATAAAGGCATTATCGAGCCTGCACGGTTCCGACATCGATCCAATCTTGCCTTTGCATAATGGTTTTCAGCCTTTTTCGGTTGGGCCAAGTCGGAGTTAGTGAATACTCCTTCGCGTGCAGTCAATTATTTCAATTATTTTTGCAAACCTTTGCTCCAAATATTCATCTGAATTTTGTCCATCCCTGGTCCCTGGTATGGAAAGGTCTCAGTGACAGGCCAGACAAGGAAAAGGAAAAGGGAAAGGAACAGCCACGCGACGAGTTCCCTCGATGGTCGCGGCCAGGAATGGAAGGAGGAACGAGCGGAGAAAACAGTGAATTCGATCGAGTTCGAGGAAGAGGATTGTCGGATGGAAGGGGAGGGTTTCTTACACGGGTCCTTCTTATTTATGCAGCAAAGATGCCAATCGATATCCACCGATATTGCCATTCTCGAGTGGCGCGGTGTCTGGTCCACAGCCGAAACTTAAACTCCATTTCACTATGGTATTTCAAGTAGTTGCCGAACTCTCGAGAAACTTTAATATCCCGCGTCGCGAAAGATTAAAGATTCAACCGCTACTTGTCATTCCATCGCCACGTTCCAGAGCGACACCCCCGATCGTGTCCCACCCCCGCAGAGCGTTCGCCCTTCTCCTTTGTCGCGCTTTTAACCGGGCACAGCCAGAGTTTCCCCTCTCTTTTCCTTTTTCTCACGCCACTTCGCGCCTCTAGAGCGTTTCCACGGTAAATCGTTTGCACAGTCACTCTCGACGCGGGGGGGTTTGTCGGCCCATTTCTCCGGGTTGCTCCCTTAAAGGGGACTCCTAAATACGGGGAAAAGGAACGGGGTAACTCCCCTCTCTACGTACTCATTTTTGTATATTTTTCCAATTTTAATTTATCGGAGAAATTTGTCTATTTCGACTGTTTACATCCTAGTATCAGATTGCTCGAATCTCATAGGAAATATTATTTTCCATCCCTTGCACCACCATGTCTACAATGACTACATTCGTTTATATTACCTATACCCAAATGGGAAAAAAAACCTGAAAGCAACCCTAGCACACTAAAGAACACCTTCATCCTTTCATTCAACAGAAAAAGGACTTTCAACAAAAGTCCTACAACTCTACCTTTTCAAGTGCATCGCACTGTGAAAATTGTTGCGCTCCGAATAAAACGTTTCATTTAGAATTTTCTTTAATTAAATTTTCCTTTCGAAAAAGAAAACGCACAGGGTAGTTGCAAAGATTCCAGCCGTGAATATTTCATACGCGGTTGTACGTTCAATGCCGACTGTACGCAACATTGTGCCGCGCTCTGGCGGTAGAATGGTGCGCCAGTTCTACGAGTTGCAGCATCTGCACACACGATGCTCGCCTAGTTGCACCATGTTGCAAACGCAGAGGCGTGCGACGGAGAGTTGCATGCACTTATGCACGCGCGCGTGGCTGTTTCCTGCGAGGAAACGAGTTGCACGAATAAAAGGAGGTGGGGAGGAACGAAGAAAGAGACCGAGAAAGACGCGTCTTGTACACACACGTGCACCAGTGTCTGCCGTATCGCGATGAAGTGACGGCGAGACACTGCTTTGGGTCTTACTGCGAAAATGCACCGTCATGAAAGTAGCCATGCATGGCGCATTTGCATACGTAGATTGACTACCGACCGCTGCGCCGAGATCTTGGGCTTTTATGGGCTCGTCGAAGCCTATACTGCGTTTAACGCGCGCCGTCTGCCAGGTTGAGACTCGCGAAAACCTCCACAAGACATGAATTTTTATTTTAACGTCACTCGGAGGTATTTAGTTTTGTAATCTTATCAGAATTGGAGATTCATCCGAGCTAGTGAATTAATGGAATTAATTATTCCATGTATGGGGTAGTTCTATCCGTTGCACTAATGCTACCGTGAACGCTATCGATACTATTTTGCGATAATGCTCGCAGTGGCCACACCAGGACCACTCGACGTGCTTCCATTCGCGATTGAATTAATTTCAATACGCGTTCGCGAGTATCAATCAACTCGATAACCAAGTATCACTTCACTGGAATCGAGCGATACTCGCAGGAATAAATGAATCATTTAATGCACTCGCCGAGTGCTTGGCATCGATACCTGCGGTGCTTACGTGCCTGGGAAGATACTTCAAATTCATTAAACATAGAGTCTCTTGAAATAGAATTTCTCTGGAATATACAAAAATTGAAGACAGTACACGCATCGTCAGAATTGCATCGCTACTCCAGAACTAAGGGATGATATATCTACAGTTGCGAAAATTTAAACGCGAGCCCTCCTCGTTTTCCCTGCGTATGTCAAAGCATAGCGAAAAGCCTCGTGCACAAGGGCTGAAAATTCCCTGGATTTTTGCATCCCTTAATTTCTCGTCTACGAAAATACAGAATGGATCGAGAGAACGGCGACGCTGGAAATCGATCCAACGGCTCGATCGTGCGGCGAACGATATGACACACGGCGTGTCTGTCCGTGGAACCGCGGATTCTATTATCAGCCAGCGAAAAGTTATTTTTAACGTCGATTTTCTGAGAGCCGCCATCGCAACAGCGCAGCGCCACTGACCTCGCCAACCGCCGACTGTGGTTCACCGCGAAACTCATATCTGAAACGTCGCCTCTTGCTCGCGCAGCTTCTGTTCTCTCCGCCAACCCCCCAGCCCATTTTTCCCCGTCACTTTTATTTCGTGCCTTTTATACAGAGGGGACGGGGTCTCGCGTTTCATCGGGGACGCGTACTCACGCGTATCGCGCACACTGGCACGAACCAGCTCACCTGCAATCTCGAGGGGGTACTAATCCGATCGATTTTTTTTTTTTTTTTTAATAGTGTCTTAATGTTTCATAATTTGCAGGCGCGACGTGGTACAGTGGCGGTGAACAAGGTTATGTAACTCCAAGGTGGCTTGGAAAAGAAGCTCGACCCCTGAGATTTTGATAAGAACATTTGTAGAGGGAAGGGTGGTAGCACGGGGCGCTATGATATTTGTTTGCACTGCAGCTTCTTACGAGAAGATTAAAAGCATCTAGAGAAAGTGCACTTCACCCCTGGCTTTCTATTTTAGAAACACTCTGTAAGATTGCCATCATTGTTCAATAATCGCGTTATTTACGACAGTGCGAGATCGAGGCGATCCTGTTCCGTACTCCAAAGCTACAATTCAACGTCGCGACGTAAATCATCTCGGATAAGCGTTCGAAGGCGTCTGGAACTTGACGGACGCCAAAAAGGGCAACACGCGGAAGTTCCAGTTTTTGCGAACCGCACTTTTATGATTCAGAACTGGGACACCTGGTTTCTAATTTACGACGGCGATTTCACCGATTACCGGGAGCCTTAATTTCTCTCTAAATCGATAAAACCTAATATTCGTTTTAACGTAATTAAACGGCGGCTCGCGAGACACTCGATAAATAGAACCGATTAACCGAAGAAGACCACCAAATCGATAAATCTAATTCTGGGATATTTTCTTGGCATAATCGCAGCTCTTCTTGGCGTAATTGCAGTAATCCTCGGTCGATAAGCGTCGTTCGGAGAAAGAACATTGTGATTTGATGAATGAGTGTACAGAGCGAACCGGCAATCGGGAAGATTTCACTCGCCTTTCTGTTAACTGCTGGTTAAATAAAAGGGAAACGAGGGACCCGGAAATTTCACAGCAGAGTATCAAAATTACCCTGTGATTCGCCAG
>NW_026534949.1:0-55823 GCF_026225885.1 Hylaeus anthracinus
GAGAGAGAGAGAGAGAGAGAGAGAGAGAGAGAGAGAGAGAGAGAGAGTCGCGGAAGAAAAAAAGGAGACGGAAACGGGCCCAGCGAAGATTGCGCGTTTAACGTTCATTAATTAGAAGGTTAATCGGCGGTTTCTGCGATCCTCCTCGATGACAATGAGACGAAATTCGAGCGCGCGTTTTGATCGCTTGTCGAGAGTCATTGCGAGATCCCGAAGAGGATTGCATCGATAAAGGTATTTGTATCGCAGGGATAAGGGTGTTCACCGGTGTTTCGGTGCTTGATTTTAAATTGAAATGCGCTTGTGATGCGCGATTGTGGGCTTCGAAGGCATTCCCATTAAGGGGGGCGATGAATTATGTATAATTACTTTGAGTTCTCGCGTTTCTTGTGGGTGTATGTAGCCGTGCGTGGAATAGAATTTGACGTTTTGGTGGTCGTTTCTTTAAGTAAGAGTTAAAGGAATGCAAACTTTTGGCGTTTTAGTGAGTTCTCCATCGAGACAACTATTTTCACGATATTCCAACCCTTGGACCAACTACCCCTACTCGATTGAGTGGGGATTTCAGTGTGACAGCTTTAAAAATAAAAGTAATCTATTGATTGAACCAACTAAATATAAATTTCTGACAACAGTTGAATTAATTATTAAATATACTTATTATATTTTCGATAGATTCAACGAGCCTTCGAATCGACCGTCACGCGGTTGTTTACGTCTTTCCCCTTCTCTACTTCGAGAGGTACAAGCGAGCCTCGGCCGCGACATAATGTGACGGAGAGTCGCCTATCGAGCGCAAAGGATTAATCCTTGACTACCACCAGAACTTCTACTGTTAGTACCGCTAATCAATTAGCTATTTTAATTACCATCATTCCACAACCATAAGCAAAACCTACCACCAAAAAATTGACCACCAAAGCACTCCGAAGATGCTGTCGCGTCCTCAGTGGTGTAGGGTGTCACACCGCGTTTCCAACGAGGAAATTCTCCGGCGACGAGCGTCGGCCCGTGAATTTTCGCGTATTCGCCGTTGGAAAAGTAAAATGGCCGTTGGCGTACGGCAAGGCCGTTGATCGATAAAAGCGTCGCGACGCTGGGCGTGTCTGCTGCTGCAAGCCGCCTCCGCAACGCCCCGCGAATCGCCGCGAAACTGCGGGGAAAGTTTACCAGCGTCGTCGACAAACGGCGCAGCGACAAAAAGGCGAGAGAACCAAGCCGCTGACAAGCTCCGTTTCCCTCTGTTCTACTTCACCCTGTCCCTTCTTCTCCAATCGAAATAATCGCCATCCCCCGCGGCGTCCTCTTCGTCTACTTCCGTCCCAGACGCGGCGAAAACTTGGGAAAAACTTGTTAAAGGAAACGCCGCGGTTCGAACTGATTTCTCACCCCTCAGGATTTCGTTTAGGGTAAAAGTAGGTAAGACACTTTGGATTTATACAGTGACGCGAGTTTTGCCTTAAGGATCACGCGTGGTGTTTTGAATTTTGAATAGTCTCTTCGTTAACAAAGTGGAATATTGAGAGGACAAATTTAAAGGTAGGTGCACAAACTGTGAGAGTAGTATAGATTTAAAGATAGATAGAAAAGCATCAATTGTTACGATGCTCCTTATGTCTACCCTCCCAGAGCGAAATCAAGGCTGACCAGCGGGGTTGTTTCGGTAAAAGGCTAAAAGTAATTGGCGCACCACTTGTTGGGCGCGTATCGGTGATGTCTACGGGGGGTATTTTTGAGGTCCTCGGTTACCTCGGCGTTGTCGACGACGTGTAATTCACCGTGTAACCGTACGCGGGATCGAGTTAACGTTAAGATCAAATTGGATTTGGCGCCGGCGCTGGCCCGACTAAACTTAGTCATCCGGCAGGACCCTCCTAATCCGGTTACGCTCCTTCGTCCTGGCTGCTGCTGTCTCCGCGTCTCGTGAAATAAAGAGAACGGCTTTGGGAACAAAAAGAAGAAGGAGTTGGAGGAGGACGTGCTAGTTTCCATTTAACTTTCGTCCCGCGAATCTCAAAGGGCGGAAGAATACTGGAGAACAATACAAGACACGGCAGACAGTGAAAGTATTGATGTATGATAGTTTGAGAGTTGATACAAATACAAGATATTCCACACGTAAACGCTACAAATTTTCAACCACCTTACCAAATCATGTCTCTATTAGCTCACGGAATGTCTCGAGGATGACGCTTGCTCTGCTCGTCCACACACGCTTTAACGAGAGGCAAATATTTATTAGCGATACCGAACAAACTCCGTGAAGGCGTCGCGCAGTCGTTCCGAGGCTGCATGGAAACATCAAAGGGCTCGCTGGGCGTATCGTTGATCATCCTCAAAGGGTGGCTGGAATTACACCGTGTACAGGGCACGGTATAATCGTCGCGAATCCGATTACATTAAAGATCCAGGCGCTGACTTGGCGATTCTCGGCGATGATAACGCGACGTTTCCAAGTCGAGTTAAAAAGCTCTCCCTCCGTCAGGTTTCGTTCTCCGCGGAGACGAAATCTTCCTGCTGGAAGATGATTACGCCGCTTTGGAGGGGTGGACGCCGAGCCAGGGCGGACGGACTCGTGAAATTGGGGAGAACAAGGTGAAATTCGGCTCGCTCCGGTCCGGTTTATCGAGCTGGAACAACAAGCGGCAATCAGGCATAACTCGATCATTTCATTCTTCTACGTCCGTGCTCCAACCCCCAGGATCTTCGCTGGCCCCTTCCTGTGTCGCGTTCGCTATCCTCTGCTTGCGATACGCGCAGAGAACCGTTAAAAAATGCGGCGGAATCGCAGTTTCTACGCAGACGATGTGTAATAAATTCACAATTTATTTCACTATTTCACTTTTCACTATTTCAACACGAAATGTTTGTTGAAATCAGGTAACAACTTTGGAAATTCAACTTTAATTAAGCTTACACTCAACTGTGTAAAATAATCAACGCAAAACATTTAGTCAATGAATTTTTATACGCAAATACACCACTTAGGGTAGTCATAGTGGACGTATCAATATATTAAAAGAAAATATTGAAAGTTTTTATTTATCTGTGGTCGGTGTAACTGTGAATCGCTCTGTACCCTCGCCCAATATAAATAAAGACGTCGACGACTGCGCGAGTTACCTCCGTGGAATCCCACCCTCTATTTTGTCCCGACGGAATCGCGAATCCTAAAATTCCAAACAGTTTCTCGGCAACCCGACTGCACAGTTTCAGCCCCGTACGTGTTTGGAATACATCTCGGGTATCGAAAAGGCGAATACACTGGTAAACAACGAATTTCAATCCTGTTGTAATCTCGACGACGTCGAAGCAAACACGTGCAAAGTATTGAATTTACAACTGCATAACCAATAGCGCGGAAATTTTAGTCTGTTTCTGTAAAATCGAGTCCCAATATTTTTTAGATTTTTACTTGAAGCTCCATTTCAACAACCCTTTATTTAGCATTCGTGGTATGCTCGAATTCGAGAGGTTGTGGACTTTAAAAAATGTGAATTTGTCGATTGAAAAGAAAATCTGTACGTAGGCACACGTAGGTCCAGGGTGCACTCGCTAAATATTATGCACCCCCGTGGGTGTCTGCTCATTGGTCGATTCTGGTGGCTACATACCACGCAGGCGGGTTAGCGTGGAGAGGGCAGGGTTGCAAACCCCTAATTTCTGGGACAATAATTTCAGTCATCGTCGATGCGCGAATCGCGTTACCGCACGCTCAAAGGGCCAACAAGACTCGATTCCGTTGGCAAATTTCATCGTTCGAGTCATAATAATCGACCGAGGCGCATGTATGCTCGAGAACCGAACGGGGGCGGTCTGTTTTCATTGAGAAAAGCACACCTTCCTTTCTGCGGCGCACTTCTGTCTGCGTAATATCCATAATCGATGAACAAGAAAGGGTTGGCAGAAAGGAATGGGCGTTTTGGTATCGCCTTTCACCACGGTGAATTTCAAAAATCGACGTAGAGGCTCCGTGGAGCTGTAAGATCTTACATACGGTCGATCCCATAAATATTCGTACCCTTTATGTCTATCGAAGAAATTTGACCAAATTAAATAATAGTTTCGATACAACGTCTTTAGAGCTATCTGCTTGGAATCATCCTCAAAGATGAGAATCGCGGGGAGTTTGCAGTTCTCCCGTTCTGGACTGTCGTTGACATCCGGGTCGTCCATTGTTTTTTGCTAGACTGCGGGAACAAAGGGGGTAGGTGGTGGGCGAGTGCGTAGGTGCGTGGAATCGTCGTGCTTGGTAACAGGATTACGGAAGGGCGGCTGCGTAGGGGCTGCCACACCGAGGGGTGCCGACAAGTGGACCGAATAATGTTGCGAAATACAGGGAGGTGCAAAACCGGAGCGCACACTGAATTCGAGATATTAGAACGTTTCATTTCGATGAGTAACACTTGATAATGTAGCAAATGAATTGAGAGTAACAGTGGCAGTACAAGCTTGATTTGACCATCCCTTGTTGATTTCTATATATTTTCAGACGAAGAAATTCAATGGTCCTGATAATTTAATTCGTACTATTCAATTTCGTACCAACTCAAGATGCATGTAATATGCTTGTAAAGACTATTTCTGTTCTCTGTATCGACAGAGAGTTCACAGTAACCCTACACTGCACTTTTCCTCGACATTTTCCCAGCCATCCACGACTGCACACGAGCCACAGCGACGGTAGGAAGCAACGATCGTGAAAAAGAGTTCCACGAACGGGTAATAGGACGTTAATCAAGGGACGATCGTAGGAAACATCAAAGGCCGTCCGACGGAATTGGAAATTGCATGCAAATCGCGAAGAAAGAAAGGAGTTTATTTCTTCCTTTATCTTCGCGGGCTCCCTTCAGTTTCTGATCGCTTCCTTCCTTCCTTCCTGTCAAACCGAGCTCGCAGCCGCAAATTAGCCGCAACGGCCAAAAGAAAGTTAAAAGAGGGTTGCTCACTCGCCATTTCCATTTGCAACCCCTTCCATCGCTTTCCCAATCGGTAATCTTCTCTCTCTCTCTCTCTCTCTCTCTCGACGTCAGCCACGCTCTGGGAAATTCATGATCGAGCGACCCCCATCGATTGGTATTTTTTTTCGATAATTGTTGTCCCGGCGATGATTTGCATGGATTTGCATCGACTCCATTTTCTGGCTGGACGAAGTCACACGGGGAGAAAACAAATTCTTACCCCTTTACATTTTATTCGTCAATTATGAACTATGCTCTTATTTTTGTTGGTATTGTGTCTTTGAAGTTGCGTAACGTGTTCTTGAATGTTCACAGTATAGATCGCGATTCAAAGTTCAGGCTGCAATGGTCTTGGTTAAAAACAGAACTCTATTCAAACATATTACAAATACAAATGAATAAACATTTCCCTCCGGTCGCTCTTTTTTCAATCTCTCTCGTCGCAGAGAACGTATCGAGGATTAGATGTTCAACCCCCTGTTTCCAGCGTATCAATTGTTGCGCACAGGGTGCTAAGCACGTCCTAGGACGCGACATGTGCTACCAGCCACCGCGATTCACCCTGTGTCTTATGTAACGAGAGAATCGGGGTTGCGAACATGAGAAGAGAGTGACTCTTGATAGTTCGGCACACCCCTTTGCTTAATTTTTGCTCGCTCGCTCGATCGAGTGCGTCATTCGAGGATTAACCACCGTTCCACCCCTTGGGAGGCCTGTTGAGACACGGACAGGGATCGAGGAAGACGCGGAAAAACAGATTTCGGTGCAACAATTTGACGAAGCACATTTCCCAACGTGTTTTTACTGCGATGTATTAATAATGAAGACTAGGACGCAATGGAGTCTGGCGCAAGGGCTGGTTTCTTCGTTAAAATAGCACGTATCTTAGTTCCGTTCGAAAAACACCCTAGAAAACGGCGGTAGTCATCCCTAGTGTCTCTATTATTACAGTTGTAAGTGTTACTCTTAATCCTCCCATGGGGGGAGTAATGCACCCCAGACACAAACGTAATCCCGTAAAAATGTAAATGTCCCCGTTGGCCCCGAAAGCCAGACGGGCAGAATCCAGCCTAGACACAGGCTCTGTTTGCTGGTCTGGGTCTCGCGTTCGATGGCTGGAATCGTGGCAGACGAGAACGTAGTTAGAACGCATTACAACGGTGCATGTAATGCGCTACCCACGGGCAAATATTCACAGATGCGAGCCGGGAAAATTCGGCTTTGCGCCGCTCTCTCGCGCCCCGGCCACGGCTAACAGGATTTATTTGTGTCCGCGTGTACGTAGCCGTTCCGCGTTTTCGAGGCCCCTCTGTGTGCCTCCACAGTGCCACGGGTACATATGTATTTAGCTGTGTATGCAGCACACCCGGTACACGCGGCCACGCCGACGGGAGAAAGAGAGACGAACGGAGTTAGACTAACTAACGGACTACCAGTTCATTAGAGATCGCTAAACTTTAGGGTGCACCGAAAAGGGTGAGGATTTCGTTATCGTCGCACCGTGTACATTTTATACCCCGTATCCCGATGGCAATAAAAATCAGCCTGCCTTGGCTGTTCACGGGCAACTCGAGACGGGGAAATAATCTTCGAGGAGAACCTTCTAGCGCCAGTCAACGCTTTTTGGGAAACAATGCAAGGGACTTGCGATACGATGATTTCGTTGTCACAAGTCTATCGCATCATTTTCGGAATACCTTTGCAAGATTACTTTTTCTCCGTCCGAAGATCTATTTCGTTACCTATAAAATTTAGTTTTGAATACATGTAAAATGTTACAATCGATTCGGCAGTGCGCGCCATCATCGCTCAACGGAAGTCTTCGTTTTTGGAAAGGCAGACCATCGTAACGATGGTCGGTTCGTTTCACACAGGGGATACAAGACGCGTGATTATTACTGACGTGCGTTTAAGATTAATGCTACCATGGGAGAAATGGAAGAAGCGGAGGAGAAGAACGGACACGCTCATCCTCCGTGTACCGAGTTTATTGTGATATGCTAATGTAAATCACAGGAACGAAGCAAGAAGTTACCAGGACGACCACTTCCCTACTATTTTCATTAATACTGGAAAATTCAGTACAATACAGAATAATACAGCGTAATATATCGTACGCATCTTGTATCCAATATTTCTAAACGACTGCGGACCACTGATTACGTAAATTATGCACCTGTAATCATTCGTTTTTTTGTCGTTAATGTCGAAGTTAAAGTCAAAACTAGCTCCCTCTTCGTTCACCTTACCCTCGAAGCCCCCGTTCGGCTCCGATCATATACAAGGACTTTTATTCCCAAGTTTATTGTCCCGCTAAAGTTTGTAATACACAACACCGCGGTACCCACACGGTATTTCCTCTGTCGATCGATCTAAACATGCACCTGACGCTGCAAGGCGGTATTGCAAGTAAGCACGAAGGAAACGAGCATTGCATACCCGCAGAACGGATCAATGGCGGTGAGACCAAACGATACCTCTCGCGGCTCGATCTTTCCCCTCGGGGAGGAGGCAACGGTTGTCGGTGTAGATGTCTATCGATCGCCGATAATCTACGATCGAGCGGACCGATGGCAGCGAGTTATTATGTAATGGGACGACAAGCAGGAAATAAAATCGACTTGTAACGTCGTGACGCGTCACGGCGGCGAACCTGAAGTCGCGCACAATGCACGAAACGACAGGTAGATACGGGCGTACATCCACCGGCATAAATAAACGATTAAGATCTTCGATGCGACGCCCGACAACGACGGACCACCAATGAGCCGATCGTCGATCGCCAATGAATTCCTTCCGGTCGAATCTTTCAACGACCAAGGCTCGCGATGCTCCGACACCCAATTACTTTCGAGGCCTTTGATTTCACTAGCCGTTTATACCTCGGTGAACCTCCGTCCAGGACGCAGTTCATATTCATAATGGGATAATGAGCTCTGTGATCGTATACTAATTACAGAAAAGTTTCTTTAGGTTGGAGAAGTTATACATGGTGTTCTCTTGAGGAGACTGAAGCTCTCTTGACGTTGAAGATTCATCAGGATTTGTCGTTGTCGAAAAACAATTATTTGTCTTGAAATCTTCAATCCCTATGTCTCTGATGCTGAAACTGAACCCGTTTATTTTCAAATTTCATTCCCATAGTCTCTTCGTGATCTCATTCAAGGCGCGAATCCTTCCCACACACGATGACCCGTTAAGCAGAAACGCGCGAAGAGCGATAAATCGACGAAGCTGTATCGAAGTCCGAATCGGGTTAGCTAGAAATCTATCATTTTTCGAGAGGCGTGCCGAAGCGCTCGTTTAAGGTCAGGATCTATCGATCGGATCCACGGCGAGCGTGGACCACCGCTGAGAACGCTGGCGAACAATCTTACCAGTCACCCTTCGGTGATCTTAGCACATTCGTCAACTTCAGAGCCTCGCAGCAACGAGAGACGAGATCGACGAGGGACGCGGGAAACGCACACGTTCGCACACCGTGTATTTCAACCCCTTCGGGTTCGATTTTATCTTCACCTTTGGCGAAAACCCTCGATTAGGGGATTCAGACAGAATCAACGGAATAACTTGTTCGCGATCGCGAAGTTCAAGGGATTGGTAAGTTACTTCGAGAGTCGACTTTAAAAATTAATTCCAGAGAAAATATTTGTTCGATCGTGTGTATGTGTATTAAAAATGGCCCTAAACAGGGTTAAGTGTAAAGCTATTTTGAAGTCTTGTTGGTTTTGAAATGATCTGAGCTCTGAAAATAGACTCTCTTGCAATTAGTTCCAAAGGAAATGAATCTCGACTTTCCTTGGTGGGAACCAAAACATGGAAAACTTCGTTCCAGAAGGAGACGTATCCACGAGACAGCTGCGCAACCACAAAAAACGAATGAAGAACAAAAAAGTCATCCTTCACCTGTGGAGATGCAGTGCGCGTTTACGAGTTTCCTTTTAATGGCGCAGGTGGAAGCTTCCGCGGCGCCGTTGATGAGTCAAACGGACCTCGGTGGCGGCCATATTCGATCTTTAACGATCGCATCGACGATCGTAAAATCCGCGATCTCTGATTAGCCGAAAGCCTCTGAACCGTAGGGGTAGGAAGGCCGTCTGAGCGGCGAGGTAAATTCCAAGGTCCTGCCTTAACGACGGGGGCGTGTTTACGGTAGGCGATGTCCCCTAGTTTTTGTCCGCGGTTAGGGCCCCGGCATGGCGGTGCTCTTAATCAAACTTTGATCGCCGCGAGCCGATCCCCCCATTCTACCCCGCGCAAAAATCCACGGATATTAGCGAGACCGTCTCGCGATCCTTTATGATCGTCGTGGAGCCGACCTGAGATTATAAATCAAGCAATCAACCGCCATAAAAGTCCGCCCACGCGAACGCGCGAGCCTCTTCTTTCCGCGATCCTGCCAGCGATTTTTCTTCCTTTTTGTCCTGGGCCTGAGCACACTTCTCGGATGAAATTGATGCGTGGAAGTATAATAGGAGCTGCATAGAAGTGCGCTGATGGGTCGGTATGTGGAATATTTTTCTGCGGTAGAAGCAAGGAAAATGGTCGCTGGTATGAAGGCTTCTTCTTTAGAGTAGTTTAACGAGAGTTTGAGCTGTTTTGCTCTCCTAGGTGTTCTCTTGTACTTTCTTTGAAACTGTGCCACGAGCTTCACTATCCAAAAACGCATCACATAAATTACCAACTATCTCCAAATCATCCACGAGTATCTCAAAAGCTTCCCCACGTGCTTGAGAACGTTCGAATCCACTGTTTAGGAGGAGGACCGTGCTCAAAAACGTCGACCTAACCCACTGGCCTAAAAAAGTACATCACGTTTGCAACAATCTGCGAATCACCAGCTGGCCTCGTTCTCCACAAGGAGAGTAATCCATTCTCGAGACGCACGAGATACTATCGATGTCGCAAAGCCCGCTAATGGGACGTGGTTTGGACACCGTAACGTACGCTCATCTCGAAATTTGTTACCTCGCATTCCAAGTTATCGCCACCTCCCCCTCGTGCGGCCACCCGCGGCAACCAACCCTCGAAATGTCGCGTCGCGATTGCGATTCGCCATGGACAGCCTCGCCGCGGCGGACAAACCGACCAGCAAAGACGATTGTTGCGCCAACAAAATACGCGAGTCTGGCCGAGGAGAAAAGAAATCAGGACCAGTCAGGGGTGTCCCCCGACCATTGTCGCGGCTAGGACCGTCGCTTATATATAACCGAGGAGTTTAAGAGCACAATGCGCCATAAATCAGCGATCATCGCGCGTTAACTCGCCCCGGAACGCGTGGGCGTCTTCTACGCGCGCGTGCGCGCCCCGAATCGCCCAAATCGCGTATCTTATCGTCGATTTTCCATTCAGCACGGCAATGGTAACCGACCACGAATTGTCCCGAGCACGCGACGATTGTGATTCACGAGAGGCTTCAGGAAATCCGCGTTCGGGGGACAGATTTTTTTTTTTTTTTTTTTTTTTTTGAGGGAGCTTTTGAGGAAAATTCTGGGGCATTAGTCGGGCTTATTGGGATAGAAAATAGAAAACTAAAGGGAAGAATGTAGATTTGATCGAAAGATATTTTTTAATTGGATCACAGATGATACTAATTGATTGGAATTTTCCAATTGTAGACTAAATCCAATTTATCCACCAATTTTTAACAAATAACCGGCATATTTTGTTGTTCATTTTTGTCGATAACCGGGCACACGATATAATGGGAGATTTGTATTCTGTACGCGGCTCGACTATCGTATTACGCATGTAAACAGATAGACGTGCATCTAGTTCGCAAATGATCGAAACGTATTCTGATTTATATTCACCGCCCGCGCGGTCCCAATCATTCTATTTGCCGGTGGATGAGACGAAATGAAATGAAATCTAGAAATTCGGCTTATTCTGCTCGCGAACGCGCCGGCTTTATTACTTTCATAATAATAATCCGCTTCCTCTTCGGATAGAACGGTCGTTGAATATTTGATTAATTTGACCCAGCTTTGCAGGTGTTTCTCATAGAATTTATCGTACTTTACGTTTGTATCTACAATCGAATGGCGTTTTGTTCTGATTAAAATCACATTATTTTGTGTCATCACGAATACGTTTGCTTAAAACAATATTGCAATCTCGATGCAAGTTTTGCAGTAACAATTTTATATTAAGGTTGTGTGGAGAAAGTACAATTGGGGGCTAAAAATACCCACAATTTAAATTTAAATGAGAAATTATCAAGTATCAGAGTTTGTTTACAGTAAATTATTAACTGTGTTGTTGGGTGTCTACTTATAGTATTCATAGCAAGACTTTCAATATACCTTGCATCAATATACAGGAATTAATAGCCTATATTGATATGCGTATATAAATATAAATAGTTCTCTTTTAAGTGGTAGACTCTTTCTAAATAGAATAGTAGTTAGAATATTAATGATTCAAAGCATTTTGACCTTTGAACAACTTTGAAATGATTATGGAGCAATAGACACATCATAAAACATAGGAGATAATGTCTAAATAATATACAAAAGTTTGATAATACAAGCAAAAATGGCACAATATAAAAACATAATAACAAGGGTTAAAAATGTTGTTATAAACTAAGACGTCGAATTTACATTTTTCTTTTGTAAAGGATTTCTTAAGAAGTATAATAAACCAAGACAAAATCACATGATCTATTAGAAAAACTTATTATTCATTTATGTACTTACCACTACGCATCCTCTCCATTTGGTGACACTAGATAAGCTTCTCAAAGTCCCATTTATATTTTCTCACAGCTTCAAGTGCGACCTTCTTATTCCTCTTTAATGTAATAACACTACTTTTAGGAAAAAAAGCCAATAAAATATTGATATACGTGATCAACATACAACTGGATGTGGTATGGATGGTCTGTATCATCTGTCACTTGCAATAATATTAACAACACTGCACAGACGACTATTTAAAATTGACAATATAACTCTACCCAGTATTCTAGAATTTTTAATTGATATTTCCTAAACAGGACGCTTAACCCTTAAACTGGTGTAACAAGTGCACCTGTCACCATACTCGCAACTGTTCATAAAAATTACTCTCGCAACTTTCGAGTATCATTATACCAAGGAGCCATAAGAATAGTCGCAATTTAATGTAATAGAGATCACTAATGGCACAATTGACACTTATTAATTAATCATTTTCCACGTAAAATCATTCGCGCGTTTTTCACTTCGAAACTCCGCTAAATGGCGGCTACCTATCGAAAGATTACCACGAACGCGATCGATTCGATCAATAATCGGGCGACATCGAGAAATATATCGAACGTAACGAACAGTTGGTTCGTTCGATAAGACGAAGACGGTTGATTTATGCAAATATAACGTTGTTTTATTTTATAAACATAGAACGAACGACGGAGGTCATTACAAAAATAAGATTACAAAATATATTTCACTTAAACAGATTACGTGATTATTGCGCGTATAAACGATAATAATCTATTACTGTTTAATCGTTACAAAATGTATATCGAATCAGCCATTACTACGCACGCACTCGCGCGTCTTCGCTATTTTTTTTTATTGTTTTATATTTTTAGTAACTACTGGACTACCCTTTCGCATATTGTTTGTTACGAAACCACTCATTCTTATTTCATTCTTTTCTTTTTTTTTTAATATAACAAGATTTATATTTTTAATATGGCTGTATCATTCACAGCATTAACATACTTGTTTTAACCCCTAACGAGAAACAGTTCTTACTCATGCGATAATCGTTCCTTCTTCGTTCTACGACAGTGCTTATTAAAAATTTTCTCTCGTCTGCTGTTGTCTACATACGTTCTACTTGAACGAGAAAAAGGTAAAAAAATCATCAACTTACTTAATATTGACAATAGAGTTTAAATTGACGTAAAATTGTGACGATAGTTGGATTTGATAATGGTTCGATTACTATTCTCGTAAAAAATATATTAATTTACAAAAAAATACTTTCACTGGTACTTTCTTATTTGTAGTAATTGTCTATAAAATAATAATAATAATATTCACGAGCCCGAAACCCGCTTTTTCTTGTTAAGGGTTAATAATCTCTCTCCATCTTGATTAATAAAGAAATAGAGAGCAAAATTCAAATCCTTATGCATGTATAAT
The DNA here is from genome assembly GCF_026225885.1 of Hylaeus anthracinus. Taxonomy (NCBI): domain Eukaryota; kingdom Metazoa; phylum Arthropoda; class Insecta; order Hymenoptera; family Colletidae; genus Hylaeus; species Hylaeus anthracinus. The sequence goes on from NW_026534949.1 coordinate 13,100, forward strand.
CATACGTTATGGCGAATTTAAAGTTTTCCCTGCCAATGCTGCCGCTTTAGAAAGTACTATCTGAATGTCCATTGAGGGAAAATTCTGAATACAGAATGAATTACATAGTTTTTCGAACTAAAACGAAAGTTTAATATTTTACTTACTTGTAAAAGTTTCACGTTTGTAGCAAAATCACCAGCAAACAGTTGGTCCCTTAGTAATCTGAAAAATTGTGTGTATCGATTTATATTTATTTCAGGCCATACAGTTTCTCGAAACAAGTATAACTTACAAAATCATGGCACAGCAAATGTGTATCAAAAAGCTGAATCTGTTCTCATCAGCAAATAAAGAATCCCAAATTCTCATAACGTCTGGTAGTGGAAATTCTTGAGACAGGAGAAGCGTTAACCATCTGATAAAAAATTTTAATTCATATGTAAAACATTAGATATATAAATGGAATAAAAAATAAATTGTTATTACCTTACCTAAAACTGTAATATTGCGGGCATAATTCTTGTTGATGTAAACGCATCCACACTTCTGGATCATTAGTCTTCACTTGGGTTGTAAGTTTGCTCATCATCGAATTTATTCCAAATTCGGCTTCATCCAGTGATTTTATAAAAAAATCACGAATTTCGCTCATCAAATTGGTAAAGCAAAAGAAGGTGTCCGCCTCTGCGTGTTCTAGGAATAACGTTTAATTAGTTCGTGAATCGCTTAAAGATAGATATTTACAATTTACCTCTCCAGGTTTGATCAGGATCGCAAGCAAACGTGTGATAAATGGGTCCAACAATTTCGTTCATGCCTTGCACATAGCCCTGGCCTGGATTGAGTTTAGCATACAGGAAAAGTATTCTTTCCAAGACTTCCCAATGTGCCTCTCCACCTTCTGCAAGAGGTGCATAATCTTCTACAGCTTTCTTAACAGAAACTGCTATCTGCAAGAAATATACAATAATTCTTTAGGAACTTTATCGCGAGATATTTCATTGGATCAATTGAACAATGTTACCTGCTGCTTTCCATATCAGCATACGAATATAAGAAACAAAGTTAGTTTTATCTTTTCCTCGTGTTACTCATAAATTTAATTACCTTAGTGATGCCAAGTCCTTTCCTTTCCACATTTGCACTTCTTAAAACTGTGTGCTGCACTCTGTGATGTAAACGTTTCTGACCACTGGCATTCACAATATCCATACAGGGATAATCTGTACCTTGTTGAAAGAAAGATATATCCGGACAGAGCCTCCTAACATCTTTGTCTATCTGTAGAAGAACTTCGTTGTCTTTGAAATAAGTTTGCCACTTGCTATCAGGGTTTAAATTTAATGGATGATCATCGAGAGTGACATCTACTCTTTCACCATCCATGTTCATTTCACCTGGCATAACAATTAGATCCTCTGTAAATGAGAGTGTTTATATTATTGCTGAGTTTATTAGTTACCCTGTTACAAATAAGATAGAAGTCTGGATTTATACTGATAAATGTTTTATAGAGTATTCTCTTGCGTGTAAGTATTTCAGACCAACTAGCTCTTGTAGGAGGTAAATAATTTAACAATAGTTTCCAGCATAATGGTCTGAGCCCTCCTTCATCTGGTATTCCTAGAAAGAACACTCAATTGGTAAGTATACATTGTTTAATTACAATTTGAAGCACAGAGAGATACAAAGACCACAGCATCCGATTCGACAGATAAAGAGGATTAAAATAGACATACAGATTCATACCATGGAAGCATAATCGTTTCAGACTAACAAGATCTATTTCTTCAGCGTTCAGGACGTCATCAAACTCGTTTAATCTGAAATAGTAAATTTTTTGACTGAAACTTTACAAGCAGATTAGAGTACACGTATTATATTACCTTTTTTTCAAAATACTCATCGTTGCTGCGTGCGACACGTGCGATAATGGACCGAGAAATCCGTTTTATTCTTATCAGCATTCGATAGGCGTGTGGGCGTAAAATGATACACGTTTCTCACATTATTGTCAGCGATCTGCCGTATTGACAAACGGACTAACCGCCATTTTTTTGATCGCTCAATCGACAGTCTTTTATATTAAACAATGATTGAAAGTTCTTATCTTAGGGAGTGGAAAACACTTTCTTATCACTGCAATATGGCACTTAGCACTCGTGACTACATGCACACGAGCTATATATAGTTCCTGCACGAGTTAATATGATTCTAACCTGACCTATGCGACACAGATGTCTATTTAGGATACATCGAGAACAGGATTTTCTCTCCTCGTAGAGTCCTAATCTATCTCTTATCAGAGTATATTCTATTAGAATTATATTATTGAATATTGATTCTGCTAAATTATGCTAAAATTATTTCATGCCTGTAACATAAAATTAGGTTATTCGCGAAGTATGCACAGAATCGTGAAACGTAAATATAACAAACTCCTTGTTAAACAAAGCTTTGTATTCTACTCTAAAGTGTATTAAATTTAATCTAAAGAGACATTCTTTTATTGTTTGATTGTTTATATTTTAATGCTTGTTGTACATTAATTGTTATACATTCTTCTGTACAGATTGGAGCAGAAATATACGTTCCAACGGAGATTACGGAAACCAATTTTTGAAGAGACTGAATAAAATCTGTTTTTATTTGTATATATGCTCAATAAAACATACTGAAAGATTGAAAACAATTCATAGCATGGTTTCTTTATAAGCATTTCCTAAATATATCTGTCTTAAAAGTGTTTTTGGAGTAGTTGTCACAGGCTGTCCACATTTATTCGATTGTTTATTGACTTTCTACAAACAATTTAAGCACTTTATCTATTTATTATTTTAAATACAATTAAATACTATGTATAAAAAATAATAAAATGGTTAGCGCATGCTGTGATTATGCCAAATTTATCATTGTATATGCAGACATAATAGTTTAATTGACATACAAGTACAAACTTGCGATTAATGGACAGACAAATGGTATCGCCATCTCGCGGCCAGAAGGTCGAACTAATTTTCAAAATATATGTACATATATGACACTATTTCCTTATGATTAACTTGATGAAAAATTAAATAATAAACGTAGGGAACAATAAAATAGTTGGCGCATATGTAATTATGCCGATAAATAATTTTTAATAATATTTAATTTATTATTTTTTTTTAAGTGATAGTGGCGCCATAGGTGGCAAAGCGCCCAAGCTTGTCGAGACATAGTTCCAGTTTTCGCCGCTAGATAGCGCCACTACTTAAAGAAAAAATTAAAAGTTAAAAAACGTTATCCTAGCTCAATTTTAATACGCTCTGAAGCTCTGTTATGTTAGTAGTATAGTTAAATTGCTATTATTTAATTTAATAAAACAACTTAAGCAAATATACTCTAATGTCGGCATTAAGACCTTAGTGGCGCCATCTAGCCTCGAAAAAGTGGAACTATTTTTCGACCAACTTGGGCAGTTTGTTAAGAGATGGCGCCACCGCTAGGGTGATTTCTAGTAATATTTAAAATTCGCAAAATTTGCGTTAATATAATAAAGAACGACAGGTTAACAATACTACAAACATCGTAGAATTTAAAATCATTATTAAATTGAGTTTAAGTAAGGTTTTTTTGCATTTAACTTTTTCACTATGCTTTCATGTTGTGGCGCCATCTAGCGGCGAAGAGTTGGAACTATTTCTTGACAAGCTTGAGCGTTTTGCCACCGATAGCGCCACTATCACTAAAAAAAAAAATATTAAATTAAATATTTTTAAAAATGATTTATTGGCATAATCACACATGTGTTAATCATTTTATTATTCCTTACATTTATTATCTAATTTTATTTCAAGTATAACATAAGGAAAAATAAGATATTAGGGTATTAATAAGTATCACGTACATATACCTTCGAAACATTAGTTCGACTTTTCGAAATTAGTAGAACTGCAAATAATGATTAAGTCCAACAACAGTAAGGTTTTTTTGTATATTTAATATTTTTTCATAGACTTAGAACTGCTGGCAATTTATATACAAAATGTCCTGAACGTCATCTCGTCCAAAAATTATTGTTAATTACTTAATAGCATTCCAAATCATATAAAAAAAATTATCTTCAAATATTGTTATTAGTCTATATTTTATATCACGAGTAGCGAAATGCATAAATTGTTTGCAGGAAGTCGATGAAAAATTGATTAATTCGAGTATTAAGTGGGGTACGATATACAAAAGACGGGCTAACATTGTTTATTACTTTTTGTATTCAAGGTATCTCGAATTAATATTACAAGCAATAATATAATCGAAGTTAATGAATAAAAAGCGATGAAACTAAACATCAGACGTTACACCCCATTCGTTATTGGTCACAATTGTTTCATTCTCGAATGATTGATTTTTTTTTTTTTATTCGCATTTACGGTTTCTTTTTGTTTATCTCATTCACTCTATCTCACTCTCGTTCTCTCGTTAATAATTTGTACTTCTCTATTGGCGCAATCCCTTGCCTCTCTAGTTTCTAAGAAACCGGTCGATTGCTTCACCAACGTCGACAGATTTGCGAGGTTTTACTATACGTTACTCTTTCACGACGATAATTATGTTTGTCAAACGACACGACTCGATTCATCACGGATTACAGTCTTCGGCATTGCTCGACGAATTCGAAATTCGCGTCAAATCAACGAGAGATGGAGGAAGAATTTATTTATCCTTTAGTCGTATCAAAGAATTCCGATTTCCTTCGGTGAAGTAAAGAGAGTTTCAAAAGAATTCCTCTTTCGAACTGTATAACAAATTTAAGGGCATCAAGCGTTCTATAAATGGACGCATCAATCGTCGAGCAGAGACCAATTTTTATATTGGTTTATTCATGCAAGGAATCATCGAGTGAAACGGATGAAAGCGAGACGATAAAACGAGTCGCGTCGTCGCAAAGGCTGTTACGCCGACGACGAAGTAGTCATCTTCTTCGTCGTCCACGTAAACGCGTTTCAGTTCAATAAAAATCTGATCGATTAACCCTTCAGCTGCGGGGATCGAAGGTGACGTCGAATTTGCGTTATTCGTTATCTCACCGCGAACAATGTAAATGCAATATGTATATATCCCGTTCATAAATAAAGCCAGAAAAAGAGCACATCGGGAGCTCGTAATTTAAAAAATGCGATATTGCACTTACATTGTGAAAACCAAGGGAAGTGTTCTACGTCGATCGATGTACTTCGTCCATAAATAAAAACAGAAAGAAAACATCGCGTACTCGTCATGTAGAAAATTCAATGTTGCGCATGAATGGCAGAAAATTGGATTTCCTCCCGCAGTCGAGGGGTTGACAGTAAAATGAACGTTAGTCGTAGTGATTCTTTCTTTCTTTTATCAGTCGATAATTATACACAGTGTTTCAATGGATGGTTACCGGGGAATATACAAAGTACGTAGAAAAAGAAGGGAAAGTAAACCGTCATCCTATTAATCGAAATGCTCCGCCTTCAACCTAGCGGCGTAATAGCTATTACAGGCAGAAAGAAAGATTATTTCTGGAAAGTAGACACGGCTCGTATCGGATCAGACATGGAAAATGCCTGGACACTGTCTGCTACTTGTTCCTGGTAGCACGTGACCTTTAACCCTTCGAAGCATAGATTTTCGGTACGTTCTTGTCGAGTCTCGTTCGACGTAGGACCACGAGGGGTTAACCAAGGGGTTGGTCTTTCTATCTTCCTGTAATAGAATGCACACACCAGCGATTTCAAGACGCCTCTGATGGGGAAGCGGTAAATTCAATGCGTGGACATAACCAGTGCAGTTGAACGAGGATTCGAGATGAAGGGAGACGGGGATCGACCTATCGACCCCTCTCAGGTTCTATTTTCGTTGGCGACAAACCCTTTCACTATCGATATTCAATTTCGTTAGAAAAGAAGGATATCAAACGGAGCTTTGCTGGCGTGTAGCATTGCATAGTAATAACACCAGAAAAGAATTAACTGTAAATCTAATCGACATAACATCACTTTTACACACATTCGTAGAACGATTTCCCTAAATAAATACACGAACAAGACAATTAATCGATCAATTTATCAGAAAGATTCCACCTACTACTAGCGAAAGAGTCGATTCCAAGTTCACGTTCGTAGAACGATTCCCTAAATAAATACACGAACAAGACAATTAATCGATTAATTTATCAGAAAGATTCCACGTAATACTAGCGAAAGAGTTGATTCCCTTCAGTTCAGAACCCAAAAGTTGTTCGACGAGATCTCGCCTCGCGCAAATGGATAAAATACACGTGATCGTATCGAGGGGGCGCAATGAAATCGATGGGCACCGTCAGTTTAATATTCTCGTTACCTTTAATCTTAACGTACCGTTTACAATGTATTCGTATAACAATAAAGCAATACGCAAATAGTTACGAAGACTTCTTTTCTCGAAGGTGACTGCTCGCGTGGAGCGCGTTCCGTGCATCGCGCTCAGTGGAATTATTATTATTTTTTTTTTTTTGTAACAATAAAACATTGCACTCATTTTTGTTTTCAACTTGTCTCCGTACAACTATCATGCATCCTCCGTTTCGCGCTTCGTTTTCTTTCTTTTTTTTTTTTCCGTTTTTCCTATTTCTATCTATCGTTCGCTTTCTTTATTCCGAGAGCAATCATCTCGCGACGATTTTATTGCTGATCGACGCGGTGCAACGTTTCATCGCCGTCTATACAATAATACGCTATTTAATATAATAAATTATCTTTCATATATGCACAATACGTTATCCCGACGAGAGAACGTATCGTCTCGAATAGTATTCCTCGCAACGTCGAGTCGTTTTTCTCGCGAGTATCGACTCCCTTGCTCTCGCCTTCTTTTTTACTAACGTTTAATCAAAATGATTTGTATAAATGCTACGTCGCCGAGAAAAATCGTCACGTCTGCCATCGATCGATACGAGCGATTCTTTATTTCTAAGGATACCATCGTCACCGTTCCGTCGTTCAATTCCGAAGATAGAAACTCCAGAGGACCAAAGTTGGGTGGTCTTGAACTTGGTGTGATTTCGAACTTCGAACTTTTAAGCGGTAAGAAACTCGAACGAAATAAAAACCTGCTCGTAAATATCGACCAACGACACGTCTAATAATTCCTCTAACATTTAGCCGCACATTTTCCTCCGTTCTTCTTCGTTTACGTATATATCTTCAGTGTCTCGTTAGATACGACCAAACAGAGATGGGCAAAATTTCATTCGAATAACGAATAAAATCGACGCGATTTATTCGATTAAATACTTACAATCTTTTTAAAAATTTACATTCAAAATTTCATTCTCATTCGACGAGTGATGAACATACGTTTCTTATTCATTATTTGAATTGTTTTTTTTTTTTTTTATCTAGACGACAATTTTCCCCACCTCCGCTTTGAAGTCATTGCACGAAACATCCGCCCCGATCTTCCTCCAAAACGTGTTTACTATCCGTCGATGTAGTAACTAAATACAACTTAATTCTATCGACTCGAGCGAACCGTGTAATCGTAATTCGCGGTTCGACTCCTCGCGGATCGTCGTTAGCTGCGAGAGCTCGTCGATCACGTTTGGTTTCGGAGCAACGACCAACCGAAAATTCCCTTTCGATTCGTGTCGTCGCTTCTCGTGTTTTCTTCTACTATTCAGTCTCTCGTTATACCTCCTAGAACACATTTTTCATCGTTCGATCCCTTCGATGTAACGAGTGCAGTAGAACTCCGTTTATTCGAACCGTTATTCAAACATTTCGCGGGCTCTTATTATCCAAACTATTTGTCAATTCCAGTTTCACCATCCAGTTACATGTAGAACAAATGGAGTTCTATTGTACAGTCACGTCTAATCATTGGAAGGGCTAAACGAAACTGTTTACAAAATATCGTGACGCGACGAGTCTTGTTGCTGGTAAATTTGGAAGAGTTCGTTGATCGCTTATAAAAGTTAATCGAGCGTAAACGAAGTACAACGTGTCTCGTGGTTCGCTCGAGTCGTTTCGGTGCAGTCGGTGTATTTCGCTTCTTTTTCTTTTTTTTTTTTTTTTGCTTACAATAATTACGCTTAAAGTACGCGATTTTCGCTTACAGTGACACACACGCGCGCGTTCTTTTTCTTTCTCATCCGTTCATCTTGTTTTCTCCCTGTCTCATTTTCCAAACTAATTCTATCTAATCCGACTTTGGGATACCTCTGGTTTCCTTAAACGTTATTAGATTATTTTACGTCGCTTTTAATACTTCAGTGATTAAAGTAGCTCTCCTCGTTGGAAAGAAACGTTCATCGAAAAGGATACGAGCCAGAGGTGGGCAAAATTTCGTTCGAATAATCGATCGCGAATGAAAAAATTACTTTTTGCGGCGATTACTCGATTCGAATGATTCAATTTTTATTTCTTTTATATACTCTAGCTTGTTTTTTCTGGACTAGAATAAACACGAAGTGCGTCGCGCGTTTTCGTATAATTAATCGTTCATTCGTAATCGACGCGATAATGCCCAACCCTGTTCCGACGACTGGCACGATTCAATTCCGGATGATTTCGACAGTCTGACTTCGTAATGAAGAGGAAAAAGAACTGTATTTCTCGTCGAGCATACACATACACGCACGCAGGTGCACACAGACACGGGGCTAATCAAACGTTGAACGAAGACCAATTCTAAATGCTACTTCAGTTCTGTTCGCGAAACGAAATGCATTTCTTCCGGAACCTTCTCGCTAAAACCTAATCAACCGTTCCGCTATTACCTTTACGCGCTATCTAGACATTTTTTCCTCGATTTCTATCACTCGTCGTTAGACCAGGCATGGGGAACCTGTCTAAGGACCGCGTACCGACAGTCGACTGTATAAATCGATCAACTTCATCGAAGTTTTGCAATTTTTCCCCTCCCCTCGTGATTTGACGTGCTTACACGAGAAATAGGTAAAGTAACTTCCAAATCCGAAAGGTTCCCAATTTCTGCAATACCTGTCGCGTATCTCGGCGCTCCGTTTTTTATTTCGTTCGACTGTCGCACGTCTCAATTTTAATTAATTCTACGACTTACGGTCAGCAGAGTCCAAGTTAAGCTCCGTAGCTCGGACACCACAGTGCCTTATCCAGTGTCTTTCCCTCGGGCTTGTGGCGACCGAAAGCACGATGCCATAGAAAAATAGAATACGGAGCAATCGGTCAATTAATTTCGTCACCTTAGCCGAGGCACACAGCGGCCGCTTCTCTATCGAGCTATCGGTGTCTCCCACAAAATATTGCGCATTTTTAAGCTCTAATTTATAGATCGCTCTAATTTAGAAATCACTCTACATTTATGATCTCTACGATGTCTAAATTTTACATCTTTATTAATAATAATTTCTAGAAAAAAAAAAAACAGAATTATCGAGATTTTTAAAACTTAACTTTTTCTTAGCCTGAAACTAAAGGAAACGAGCAACGAAAACGCAAGATCGATTCTCGTACTCGGCGCAAAGAGAGGTTCACAACGATGTATCGATACGTATACTTTATTTCGATAGACGGTTTAAAAACAACAGGAAGAGGAGTGAATAACAAAGAAAGGACCCAGTCTGTCCATCTACCATTTTCATAGCCTTCTCCACACCACCCTCTACAGAATCACATAAGAATCAGAAGACGACAGATAAGGTTCTTCCCTTGCAAAATGCGCAATACTTTTAGGAATAGCCTAATTAATATTCGGTCTCGTCGTCGTCGGAACTGGATGGACCTGCAAACCGCGTGGAACAGCTTCGCGTTCTCCGTGTCACGTCAGGCAGAGATGGCAAAATTTCATTCTAATAATTTCTATTTCTCGAACAGAATACACGATATCATTTCATAATAAAAATCCTAATTTTTTATACTCGATCATTAATGAATAAATAATTGTGTGATACTCTTTTCATTGGCAAAACTAAGTTCTTTCACTTTCCGATATTCTCATCGATTAGTTTAACCATTCGTTATTTCAATGTCGACTAGAATTTTGCTCCACCTCTGAGATCAGGATAATCACGAGTCCCTGACGTTCTTGGGAATGAAGAAAGCGGACCGAGGATCCCCCGATCTTATCGGAAAGTCGGTCGTCCATTCGCGCCACGGACGAACGAGAAGCGCAGCTTTCAGTCGCCATTTGCCGCGTAAGGGTTACAAATCGAGTTAGTTTTAACAGTAAACTTGTCATCTAATTAATTTATAGTCGCTCGATATCCGCACAGCCACGCTCGCCTAAACATTAAAAGGATTCTTCGTCTTCGTCTTCCGCCTCGTCGTTCGCTGCTTCCCTTTCGGTGTTTCGCGATACACCCCCAGAGATGGGCAAAATTTAATTTTATCGGTGGTGGAAGAGCCTCTCTCTCTCGATTCACAGTTTATTATTTAATAATCATATTAGTAAGTATACGTAAATATTAAATAAAGAAGAAATAGTTGGTTTGGCTTCCGAGGGACTCATTGTTCGTTAATACACGATAGTTATAAACTATAGCGATTTATTCTCAACGTTTATTCCATCGAGTTCGTTATTCGAAGTTTGAATTCGGATAAGAGATTTGCCCATCTCTGATACACATACGCTCACTCGCACACACACACACACACACACACATTTTCTCTCTTTAATTAGCGTTTCTTTAGCAACTAGCCGTGATTCTTCGCGTGAACCATTAGTTCTCCCATTTTTATCCTCTTTCTTAACGAAACTGTAAAGAAGTTATAGGAGCCATTGTTTTCGCGTATATATTTCTATATATGTATATATAATTTATATATAGTCAACGATAAAAAAAGAAACTCGCCCCGATCGGGCGTCGTTATCGCGGGGGTGACAAGGGTCTTTTTTTTATTTTTTGTTTAATCATATTTCATTCTTCAATGGAGCGTCGGAAACGTCGAATTACGTAGCGGTGGTTCGAAAAATTTCCCATTAGTTCCATCGTTTACTTTTCTTTCTAAAAATTGACGCGAAACACGGTGTATAGAACCTGTCGTCACGAATTGAAAACACCATTCGATAAATCCGTCGTTTCTTCGGCCTAGTTTCATTTCTCTCTTTCTATATTATTATATATTCCTTTTTTTTTTTGCTTTTTTGTGTCTTTTTAACTCTTCTTGTTCAAACCATCCGACCGTACGTGGCATGCAAAGAGATCGATAAGAAATCGTGAACAGAGACGTGCAAAACTTTCGTCGAATTTACGGAATAGTTAAAATTTTCTTCGTTTAATGTGAAATCTTTCGTTCGCTAATTCAAATATTTATTCGACGAGTAACGAATAAAAAAGTGTTTGTCTTTTCTTCGTTGCTCGCGAACGCTTGTTTGGATAAGATTTTGCCCATCTCTGTATGGGAATCGGAGGGAGGACAAGTTGCTCGCGTAATTGCTCGTAATTGCTCGAAGCAATCAAAACGCAATTGTGTTCCTATGACTCAGTCAATATTTTAGAAACTCGTAAAAAAGATTCGCGATCACCACGTACGAGACGATCGACGCTGACGTGTATTCTCCTTGGACTTGAACACTGTAAATTTTACTTCATCCTTTAAAAAAAGTAATTAATTCTTAGCCATACGTTTTCGACTTTTCGTTGCAGAGTCATCTTTAGACCCAATAATGTCGCAACCTCACCGAGTTAACATATAAAAAGAATCCTAACGATATCGTTACATTTTTTTAATACATTATCGCATAATATAGTAAATTCTTTTCGTACGTTAATTTCAAAAATTTAACAGCAACATGGTAAGAATTCTAAAGGGGTCGTTGCGTCTTTTTACACCTTAATTTAGTAAATCCTTTTGCATATATTAATTCGGTAAATTGAATTCCAACATGTCCGTGCTCCAAAGATTTATCTTCAACGAAGAGTCGAGACGCATAGTAAACGATAGCTCGATCAAGACTGTGCAAAGGAATAATTTCATTATTTTTTTTCTGTGAAACGCAGTCGTCGACTTTGAATACACGTCAACGTGTTCCCGTGCGAATTGACTTCACGGCGTATAGGGATGAGACGCGTGATTGAGCCGCCCACGCACCAGGTCACGAAGTTACAGTCTCTACGCGTTCTTATCGTCCCTGAGGACTTCGTTTCGACGTCTTCTCTTCGCGAACGTAAGGAACAGAAACCGGCTGTGCGCGCGCAAGTGTCTGGTTTGGATGTGTTTGTGCCAAATTTAGACCTGTATGTGTCGAGCGTGCTTGTGTCTGTGTACGATTGTGATGAATACGTGTTTGTGTAGGTTTGCGAAGTATACGAATGTTCTGACGCGTTTTTACATGTTCGTATCGAATGGATTTGTGTTTGGACGTGTTTGAGCAGGACGTGGACGCGTTTCTGTGCGAATGCGATGAGTGTAGATGCGTTTGAACCTGTTTGCGTCAAGTGTAGTAGTGTTTACATTGAACGTACGCATGTTTGCAATGAATTTCGGTGTGTAGATGTCTATAGAGGATCAAAAAATCGAGTAAAGACATTCAGAACGAACAGCTCGCGAGAAAACGAGATCTGCTCGGGTTGAACGAGCTATTAGGTTCTCTTCCCCTCCCCTCCCCCCTCCCCCTCCCCCTAAACGCTCGCTAAAGTAAACCGTGTAAATACGCGTGGGTCTGCTTGCTTGTTTATTTTCTTACTTGTACGCGATGTATGCGCGCAATATTCTCGTATACATTGTACGCGCTCGTCCACAAACATTTATGGAAGCGCTCGAACACGTGAAACGTGCCAACACGTTCCTTGCCACGAGACATTTACGTGTAAGGTACATTGGTGTCCGAAAGCACCCAGCTCTCTTAAAATTGAAGCTGTGAGGCGATGACGTGGTTCAACGTCTTCGCGAATCTTACAATCATCCAACAATCGTGCACATCGAGTGAGAAATCACTGGTTGATCTTTGGCTTGCAGTTGTTATCACGTCAATCACTGTGAACGATCGTGGAATATGCAAGCAAGGTTAATGCTTCGCACAAAGTATCCTTTGAAATAATGAAAAAGAAATATTTAACCAGGTCAACGATGCATTCAATTTTTGCATCTTCGTGTCATGTGTACTTCGAAAGCTTTCGTAAATATTAGCAACGGGTAAATTCCTCTAAAATGAATCGTGGCAAAGAATACGTTAAACTCTTATAATTCAAATGATCATTCGTCTATGACAACAATTACACAATAGGACATCGGTGAACATTGACAACGGAATATTAATTGAAGAATAAATTTTAATAAAAATGAACCATTCAACATTGTATCCACAATGTGAGAAATTGTAATTAACAACTGTTCTGGTCGGTGGCCATATCGCTTCGGAGCTACAATGGCACCCATTGCTAAGAAAAATAAAAAAAAAAAAAAAAAAAATAGAAAGAAAACTGAAATCAGACTTTTAAAATATAGGTATACCGCTTCTTGGCATTGACAGAGACTGAACGTACGTCGATCCGGTGTTTGTTGCACAAATTTCATTGTGAAACGATACGAAAACAACTATGCCTCAAGAGTTGCGTAATCATCGAAGTGTTTTTAAGAAATGTAAACGTACAAAAGCTGGTTAAATTTAATTTTGTTTAGTTGCGTTTTCTGTGAACGCCAAGAAGCGATATAGGTGTGCGACGTCGGAGTGGCACAGGGTTAAACGATCAACGAAAAACCAAAACTGACAGTGTGATACGATTGTGTAAGAAACATGGCGTATTCGGAGCAAAATAAAAAGAGATTCGAGCGCGCGCATACACGCGACGACTGACTCTAAACGAAGGTGAAACGCTAGGAATTAGGATTGCCAACGATCCTTTCAGCTCTTTGTACTTTATCCTATTTTGGTTTGCTGATAAAATGAAATTCATTATAGCAAAAATTTGGGGTGTTTTATTTTTTTAGGAATAATCGAAGCGGAAAATAAAAGGCAAGGCTAATTTCTAACGAATAAATAAATAATATTGGTAGCTAGTCCAAGGTAAATCATTTATCCGTTATTCATTTATTCGCTAAAGATTATGCTTACCTAGTAAAATTGGAAATTTATTACGAGCTTGTTTTATACGCGATCCAGTTGGCAACCCTAGAAGGGGATGTTGATCGTTCGCGAAAGAAAGGCAGCGAGATTCGTTTGGAAAAGTAAGAAAAAGGGGAAAACGTAAAAGAAGACGGGAACGCCCGAAGAAACTCGTGTTTTGACTTCTTAGGCCCTCGTGCGTCCTCGCGCTAACATCCACGTCGAGATGCCGTTGTACGTGCCACCCTCGGGCAGAGATGGGCGAAAGATTCGAATAATTAATGACGAATAAAAGCCTCTGTGATTCATTCGCAAATTTCGTTCAATCGAACAGCATTATTCGAACAATATGAATATTTTTGAATTGAATATGGATCAACGTTGAGCTATAATTTCATTATACAGTCCAGATTGTAATTTTAATCCACCAAATAATTATTCCATCGAACGAGTCATGAAGACACAAGCTTTTATTCGTTCAACGTGAAATATAATTTCGTCCTATGATACAAACTCTAAGTTTTACTCGATTTTTACACAATTCCAGCTACGTTATTAGAAACGGTTCCTTCGAATGAGAGTTTAGCCCGTCTCTGCACCAGCGAGGGATTCCTCCAAAAACATCTAAGACGTTAATTACACTTTCATCGCGGATCTTAGGTTCGTAGCGTTCGCCTTCTCGCGCCTATCGCGACACAGAATACAAATGATCGCCCCCAAGGATTCGTCAGCGTCGCGAAACGTTGCTAGGGGGTTGAAAAAACGGGTCGAAATAGTCGAAAGTCGTAGAAAAACGATGAACGCGCGATAGAAAAGGGTTCGAGCCAGGCGCGAGAAAGCGATCGGTTTCTCGTTTCTCATTACTTTTTTTTTTTTCTTTTGTTTGCTTTGTTTAAACATTCGCAAGCATAATCCCTTCAACGTCGTACGCTCTGTTTAGGTAATCACGTGTATAACGTATGCAACATCGCTAAATAGTATATACACACAGTACAAGTTACGGATTAGCGTTCACATTTATCATACCGATAGACAATATTAATAACTTGGTTTTGTTGTATTTCATCGTGTATCTCGGCTAACAATTCCTACGTAATCTAACCGCTAAACGTTAACTAAAGGTTGCTTTTTTTTTTTTTTGCTTAACCATACACCTTGTTTTATCGGTCGTTTATGCCTGGCGTCTCGCTCAACTCTCTTACGTACATACTTAAAAACGAGTACCTAAAGATAAATCCATCGCGTAGGCATATGCTAGTGGGTCGTTTCCAAAAGCACGACGTCGGTTGTCGCGCTTTCGTTCGACGTCAGTTCTCCTTGGAAAGAATTCTGTCGCGTGCGATATTATAACGCTTGTAAGAATTGGTCTATCGGATTATCGGTGATTATCAGTCCTTTAAAAATCGACATCGTCGGAATTCGAATCGGACGAAAAGGATAAATTGAAAAATATGATGATAATGATGGTGGTGGTGGTGGTGGTGAATGCGAGCTCGTGTTAACATAAAACAGAGTTGTATATCCATCGCGCGTATGCGTGGAAACGGAATCGGAAACGTGTTCTGTCCCACCCGCGACATGGGTCGATCCGAGGATCGATCGTTCCTTCCCTCGAAGAACACGAAAAAATTCTGAAACATCCGTAGCTGCACGCGAGTAGGGAATTCTGGGCTGGAAAAGACTAGAAAAGTCTTGCTGGAAAAGGTTTCTCAGAAAATGTATGGAGTGTACGTTTTAAATAAATGACTGTGTCATGGTTCATCGATTACCGATCAAAAGGTGGTTCGTTTTCCACTCGTTCTAATTTTCATCTAGTTTACCCATCTTTGAGGTTATATCCTACAGGGGAGGGAACGACCCTCAGCTTCGATCCGCCATTGTAGCTGGTATTAGGCGTCTACGAAGGAACAAAAGTCTGGATACTCGATATTTGGCACAGATTAAACGGAATTTCAGTCCGTGGTCTCTCGAGCGATACGAGAAATAAAATTCGTCCTCGAAAAGGTCACTCCGTTATGCGAAACTCCGATCAGACGTCCATCGGCCATCGGTGCATATTAATGTGTGTCAAATATTAAGCAATGTATAACACATGTGTGTCTCGGTTTTAGTCGCGTTGTGTATGTAATTATGTATGTATGTATCATTAACTGTATTCTTGTTCGTTTGAATCGTTCCATTCTCTCATTGTAGCAACGTTCGAAATGGTAACCCCCGGTGTGTTGAATGTCGAGAAAAAAAAGTCATGCGCGTCGCGTGAATAGTGAATCATCGCCTAGCGTCGTCAAGTGTATACTTTTCAATCTTTTTGTTTTTTCATTTAATTCTCGTAACAATGTAAAAAAAGAACGTAAATAAGATTTTATGTATAATATATATATAATATATATATATATATAATATGTCCATTATATATATCTACATATACACGAATACACATATATATACACATACATGTATATACACTGGAGGATCGATATGCGTGTATATACGTATATACCGTGTGTATGCATGTATACATCGGTACAATACATCGTACGCAGCCTTAATCATCTAGGAATATTATTATTATTTAATATTAATATTATTATTGTGGTAGCAAGTCGCTTAAGTCTAGAAAAATGAAAATCCTGCCTCGTGTACGCGACGAGGGGAAAAACGCCCGCTTCGCTGTCTCGATTCGCGAAGAGGAGTAATGGAGGAAGGGTGAGAAAGGGGGGATATATATGAAACGGGGGATGGGTGAACAAGAGGGAGACCGAGATGATTCGAACCGGGATGCGCAGCAGGATTGGAGAATCGTTCGAGATTCAGAGAATTCGTCGACACCTCGAAGGGATAATATGTATATCGGTGGTATTTACAAGAAGAAGTAAAAGGGGGAGGGTGCTGGGAGACGTTTCGACGACTCGGTGGGGCGAGGATCCTTTCGTCGAGCTTCGACATGGCTCCACCTTCGTTTCGAGATCTCGCTCGATCCACAGTCGTGATCCAATCGTAGCTGGATCAAGATCCACCCGACCGCATCTACCGTCCATCGAACGCAAACAATGACGGGTTTCCTCGCGCGGCTCTTGGGTACCAGGGCTGGGCAAAACGTGGCGATCCACCGAGTGATCGGTAATCCTGGTTAACTCTGATGTTTCGAAGCAAGACGTTTAATAAAAACAATTATTTCTTTGATTTCTAATCGATGCTAGAAGGATTCACAGTGCATATATCTTCTGTAAAGAGTCTCCCACAGCTTACCAATCGTGAACAATAATTACAAGAGAAATCCAAGACATACTTAACCAACTTAGGACCACGTTCTTCGTCTTCGAATCGAATATCAATCAACGATCAACGAAGACCTACATTACGAAAACGAATCACCGTGGCCCACGATTACCGATCGACCCGTCAACCTGGCTAATTACAAAAGGAGTCGCGAATGAATCGCGATGGCTGCCCAACGCTAGTGGGGATCGATGATGGTCGAAACGAAGGCAGACGACGGGCAGTAGGAACATACGAAAACACCGGACCCAGACTCGTCGGACGTCCGTTAGGTCGGTGATCAACGGCAAACTCAAGGAGGCCTTCTCGAGCGTCGATTATCGAGGGGAACGGAGCTTCCGCGGCTCGAGCGTCCAAGGGTCGAACTGTCCAAGGATCGTCTCAACTCTTTAAAACAACGAACACTCAGATGATACGTCGTGTTCCGAGACGATCGCGGCTCGGACGCCAGTTCGTTCCCAAGAGGCCAGCAGTTTAGCGCGTTCAGTTTATTGATCGCGGCGCGCCTTTCGATCACGAGTGCTTCACCACGATCACGCCTGGTCGCTGCTGGGTCTGCTGTTGTCTGTGGAACTGGAACAACTCGGCCTGCAGTAACCGCTGCTTCGCCGTTGTAGGGCTGGTCGTCGACGTCGAGGACTTCACCGCTGGGTTCCCCGTTTGTTTGTTAGTCAACGCCAAGGGCACGTCCTGCGCTGGCTCGTCGCTGAACAGATGGTCCCCTTCGAGGTGACGTATCGCCTCGACGATGGTCTCCAAGTTCTGCCGCGAGGTATTCGCCAGGTACAACCTACCCTGAGGCGTACCGTCGTCTAGAGTGTTCGATGGAGATGGCAACCTGCAATTAGAGTGGTCTTTCGTTAATTTGATTCCTTTTAGAAAAGATGAAGAGTTTGTTGGTGAATATGACGGATTAACTGATACACGGAAACTCTAACACTTTGAATAATGGGTTGACAAGCTTACCTCTCGACTTCGACCTTAGGTTCCGCCTTTATCGCCGCCTCCAGAACACTGGGCAACCGCTGGGGCTCTGCTACAGGCGAGAACGGCCTGCTAGGGCTGGCTGTGATGTACTGTGGCGACGAGTTCTTGAAGTCTCCTGTACTCGAGGCGTACGTGACGCGACTCGAGGAGGAGAAAGAGTCAGCAGTGGTGGGCTCTTCGATGGTGGCAAACGTTGGATTCTGGCTGAACGCGACGATCTTCGGGCTTCCTGGGCACATTTCTTCCTCCTTGATGTCCACTGCCACCATGTCGGTGGGCTGCGGCGACAGGGGCGGCGAACTTGGTTCAGGACTAGACGTTTCCACTGTTTGCGTCGAACCCACCGGTGGCAGGGACACCACAGACACTACCTGAAGCGCTGCGACCGCTTCCTCCGTCTCCTGAGCGATCACGTTGTCCGTGTGCTCGATCACCTGCAACGACAAAATTTCAGAGCATGATTAACTCGGCGAACAAACTGAATTCCATGTCAAATTTAAAGGGAACTCATTCTACTTGGTATCATCCAGAGTTCGTGGATGTGGTTTTTTTTTTTAGAAAACAGATCACGAGGATTCGTGAATTTTAAAGAGAAACAAGGAATTTTGACGATTACTGATCTGGCAGTCAACGTATTAAACGACTCGTCAGAATTCGCAGAACACTCGCGGTTAGGCGGAAACGGTTTGCTCTAGAGATGAACTCTGACAGCTATCTGTGGATGACGCGAGTCCATGGGATTCTAGGTGTCAGGCTTGTGCGGTTGATACGACAGTTAAATGGGTTAAGCTATTATCACATTGACTGCCAGGTCACTCGTTAAACGAAGGTGTCAAAGAAAATAAATCCAGATAAAGTTGTCTTTTATTTAAAAATAAGAAGATCGAATATAGTGCACGCTATTCGATGTTTCTAATCGTTTATTAATCTGGCGATCAATGCGATGTACAAATGATTTTTAAGTAACGTAGAGCGAAGCTGTACATACCTCGTGCGGCTGATAAGTGATCAGCTGATTGTCCCTGAATCTTTCCGGGTACAGTTGACTTTGTATAGCTCTCATCTGCTTTTCCAGATGTAGCCTCGTGTGACGCTCCCTTTCCAACTGCCGTCTGAGCTCCACCACCTCGCTGTTGACCACGGAGTGTCCCTCTGTGGTCACTGTTATCACCGACAAGGGTTCCGGGGACATGCTCCCCAATCCCTCGTCACCGCTCTCGCTGACGTGCATTGGTAGACTAACGACAACACCTGCTGGAACAAAGAAATTTTTGTCCAACGTTTAATGCTAGTCTGGACATTATTCCCTATATAAATTTAATTAATACTTTCGTAGAGATTATCAAATCTTGATCAATCTCAAAGAATAGCCTCTTTTTTGCTTTGATGTCACTTAAAAATATTCAAAACCTTGGTACTACTTTGAAATACTTTCTTTTAGTTTTATATACTAGAAATAAAAATTCTGTGATTTTACCGTGAGTTTTTCATGTACACAAAAATTCTGTTCGTTTCATTTGTAAAGCTCACACGGTAGCAAAGTACAAATAGCTTTCCTAATGATGTGTTTGCTCGACAAATAACGTTGGAAGTAAAAATCACTTTGCCACCCCCCTGATACTTATGAAGAAAGGAGTCTGCAACACTTCAAAGGGAACGCCCAGTGTAATGATTTTTAAAGCAAGGAGCTATCCCCTTTCCGGGTGACTGGGTAGCCTGAAATTTTAATGGCACCGCGAGCTAAAGGAGAGTAAACGAAGTTTCGATCCTATCGATCGGATTGCGACTTTTTTCCCTACCGCGAACGGAACGGAATATCCGGCGCGGGAGGGCCGACCACCAGGAATGTAATTACTCTGGCGAAAATGACGAACGACTCCGCTATATTAATTCTTCGCGCTGCTTTCGGTCGACAAATTAAAAAATTCCCCGACGAGTCACCGCGACGAGACGAGTCACTGGCGTAAAGTAAGTTATTCCTATCGCCGGGGGTAAATTAGGGCCTGGGGGTTGGTTCATCCCGCTGATCCGCGAATTGCTTTTTTTCGCGAATGAAAAAGTGTATTAACATGCTATCATGGAAGTGTTATAAGCTTGAAAAGCTTGGCACCACTCTTAACATTTTTATTTTTTTTTATTTTTATACAGTACTAGAGGGTGAAAATTAATTCTGTGATTTTAGATTCAATCATCTCTAGTTTTGAATAGAAATATTTTGACAAATCCACGAGTTAATCGAGTGATTAAGGTATACTTTTATACGAGACTTCGTTAAACGTCTGCTTTTAATCAACCCTTAATGATTACCCTTGACTACCAAATTCGATGTTCGAGTATCCAACATTATCGTACGTCGACAAATTTATACAAATATTTTCATTTTGATAATTATTCCAAGTCTTACCTTGGTTGTCTGGCTTGCGTTTCTTGATGGGAACATCGCCACCCTCGTGCTGGTTCACCAATCTCTTCAACTGACAGTTCTGTGACAACAGCTGGGTCTTCTCCTGCTCCAGCTGGTATATGTACTCCGCCGTCTGCTGAAGTATCGCGGCCTGCAAGAAGAACAAAATATTGTCTTAGTAAACGATCCATCACGACGCTCTTTTTCTGCCGTAGGTTATTAATAATTTCGCATTGTTCTCGATCCACGCTCCTCGTCTCGTTTCGCACGCTGTTTAGTCTCCCCCTGACATCTAATTATCGCGGAAGAAATGATCAACGGTGGGAGAGCGGTTTACGAGCGACTGCGAATTGGTAACTGGAAAACGCAGGAGAGAAAAATGTTATCCCATCTGGACGCCGTAACATTAATCTCGCCATTTAAAGTAATTTATATAGGAGAAAAATAAATTGTACCTTTCTATCGAAGTTGTAATATTTCAAAAATATGAGTGTACTAAGTAAGGAATGATAAGCAAAATTCTCAAACATCCCCATCGGTCAAGCGATCCTGGGCGTAAAAGGGCTCGTGACTAAGATGGAAGCGTTTCGATCGAGCAGGATGACAAAAAAGAAAAAAAAATATAGAAAAAGAGCTCCTTTAAAATCCAAGAAACGGGAGACGAAGTGAAAGCAGACTACACGTTTAAAAAGAATCGAGGATAATGATACGTGCCAGACGCAGGTGTTTTCTAAGCATTATTTGTAACCTGCGTCGGAGGATGCAAAGATGGCGGGGACGGCACTTCCTGTTTACGTGGCGCGGGCTTAAAGGGTTTTACTCGAAAGGGTGGAGGGGACCACCATGGTCTGGCTCGAGTCGATAACATCCGGAGAGCCGACTATCGCGTGTCGCGCGTACGTACTACGCCGTAGTAAAACGGGAACCGGGGTCCCGTGGAAAGAACCAGTGAAAACAAAAGGGCCAATTGATACCGACTTCGAAGGTAACGGGCTCCGCTCGTACGTTTCGCACCTGCCGACAGGTGGCCAACGGACAGATGCTCCTAGGATCGTAAAGCTTCCGATCCGAGAACAGGCGTCTTTGCCTCTTTCTGGAAAATAACGCTGCTCGATGTGCTGGAATTTAACCTTTTCAGAACTTTACAATCTATTTTATTTTATTGTATTATTCTTATATAAATAAAATACTAAGAGTCTAGTACATTTTCCTTGATCATATCACGTTTCTTTGTCACGTATTGAAAGGAAAATCCAACGTTCAACGAACCCTGACGAAACGATCCATTAAATTTAGCAACAACGATCAATTTTTATGTTACGAATTGGATGCAAATTTTCGAGCTATTGGAAGCGAAATCTCGCCGGATGTTTTTCCGCGATACGTAAAACGACCAAGGAGAATACGATCGCGGATATCGACGACTAACGTCGTTAAATTAATTGCGGGTCAGGGTGATTTCCAACGATGAATCGGTAATACAATTTATGAGCCTCGAACGTTGTATAAAATGGAGGAAATTCGGGAAATCTGCGAGTTCGAGGAACGGTACGGTGCTCTGTCGTTCGACCAATCGATAGGTATCGTTATTTATTTATTTGGTGGACGGTAACCGTGTTTGTATATCGATTAATAATTAAACAGTGCAACAACTATTTAACAGGAACAAATCTGTGCAAAGTAAATTTACAATTTTTATTCGACTTTTTTTTTTTCTTTGAAAAATATAACAGCTGCGTTCCACAGACATGGAGACCGAAGTTAGTCACGAGAGCAAGGATGTCTCGTACGAAGACGAAGACGTGCACATAGAGAAATATGGCACCGACATGAATTACAAGCATAGGTATTTGTGGATGCGCGTGGTTGTGCACGCTACTCTTCAAATAGGATGGCTGATCGGTATTTACACTGCATTTTTCCACGCTAAAGCGATCACCATCGCATGGGGTAAGTGAAACTTCGCGATTGAAGGAAAGATATTTACGAAGTTTCAATGAAATAATCCACCGCCACGATTTTTGTAAACCACCACATTTTCAGAGCACAATTTCGAATTTCTTACAGGAGTCTTCGTTGGTTTCCTGGCTATCCAAGGGATAGGACTTGGCGCGCATCGTGGATCGACCCACAAGAGCTTCAAAGCGACGCCTCCTCTCAGAGTCGCTCTCATCATCTTCCAAACCATGGCTGGCCAGGTAATTTTTCTAGTTACAGAATTTTTCTAGAGTTTTCTTCATTTCTCTCTACTATTTCCATTTTACTAGTACAAGTTACGTACATCCTTAAAATTTGTAAAAATGTTGCTCTATCTGATTTCAGAACAGCATGTTCACGTGGACAAGGGACCATCTTCTTCACCACAAATACAGCGACACCGACGCGGATCCCCACAATTCCAACAGAGGATTCTTCTTCAGCCACATGGGGTGGTTGATGATGAAGAAACACCCGTTGGTGTTGAAGAAACAACGCGAGATCGACGTTTCCGACTTGCGCGCTGACAAACTCGTCATGTTCCAGTACAGGTGAACGCAAATCAATCAACACGTAAAAAGTTTGAAATTCCATAGGGTGAATGGGAGCAGTCTTTTCATCTGACATTACATCTTTTTTGTGACTTTAGATTTTAGATGTAGAAGTCCAGAGAATAGGAGGATCGCACATGGAATTCTCTACTTAAGTCTCGCAAAAACTCGAACTCTAACTGCTCTCCCGAATTTCAGGCATTTCCTGCCGCTCTATTTCCTCGTGGGCGTGTTGTTCCCAGTCGCAGTGCCAATGTACTTCTGGAACGAGACCTTCTGGTGTTCCTTCTTCGTGCCGTACTTCCTCCAATACGTCACCAACCTCCACATCACCTGGTCGATCAACTCCTTCGCGCATCTTTGGGGCTCCAAGCCGTATGACAAGTAAATACACCTCCCAACAACATCTCTTACGTGGGAAGAATAGACTGAACTCGTTTATGCTCGCGTTTCAGGCGAATCAAACCGTCAGAGTCGTGGGTAGCCTCGTTTTTGACGTTGGGCGACGGCTGGCACAATTTCCATCACGCCTTTCCGTGGGACTATCGAATGGCTGAGAAGTTCAGTATTTCCGCCAAGACCCTCGAACTCCTCGCGTATCTCGGATTGGCCTACGATCTGAAGATGGCATCGCCAGCCGTCGTTCAGGGGCACATAATGAGGCATGGGAAGAAAACCGACGAGCAGATGCTTGTCAAGGAAGTCATCAAGTCCAAACGCGAGCGAAAGGACGCCAACGACGCTGCGCGCGCTATGTAAACCGAACAAACATAATTTTTAAAGCTTCAGCTCGCTGTCGTACATTGCTGCTCCAACGCGGCCTTTTTTAAATTATTATTTTTTTTTTTTTTTAACTTAACTCCTGGGCTACTTGGAAGAGCTTGCAACTTGGAAAAGAATCTTCTACATTAGTATATAATAAAGTAGGCTGGCATGAACCTGTGCATGTTTTTTTCTGTTTCTATGTAATCTTGATGTAACGAAAACGTATTATTACGACTGTACAACGCAAAAATAAATAAAAATAATTGGACGTTAAATGTTGATCGTTTGAGTTCGAAAGTGTCCCGTGTCAGGTTTAATTTTAGTTTCTTTCTCCTCTAACGCCTAAGATATGTGGTTCTCTTAACACCTTGGGCCTTTTGCTCGAAGCTTTCCTGGTACGAGTCCACTTGAACCTATTTTTCTACTACAAAGTACCGTTCCCAATAAAATCATGCGGTTCGCCACACGAAGGGAAACATAAGCATGCACGCGGGCAAAGCAAAGGGAAGAAACAACGCGCGAAGAGGGGGCATCGCGTGCAACGTAAGAGATCTCTCGTACCGTGCACAAAGGCAAGGAATATTTCTCGAACAAAAAAGGCGACGGGATGAAAGGAAATCGCAAAATACGGAAAAAACAGCAGGGGACTCCGCAAGGAAGGAATCGAAGAATTCTTTTGCGGCGTGGAGAAATATTCCACCAGGAAGGAAACGCGAAGGATTTCGCTGAGGATGCCAGGCAAGAAAAACTTGTCAAACGTAACAAGATAGATGGAAGCGACGCAGGAAAAGAAATTGCAGGAAATGCGCGGAGAGGACAACAAGAGAGAAAATATAGAGGAAAATGCAAGCGTCGTCCCGGATGGAATTCAATAAAGGGAGGGAAATGGAAAATGATGTCTCGAGGGAGGACGAATCGAGAGGAAGAGATGAAGAATGACGTAAAATCAAGACGTTTGGAAGCTGGATGATACGTGACCTAGGACAGAAATTTCGACGAAGGAAAGCGGAGATGGTGTAACTTCGAATCACATGTTTCTAAAGAAAATCATCAGACGTACCAAAGACTTTTGAACAATAAACCTGGAGGTATCCCTCGCAAGGGTTGTCACTATTCCGACGAGACGTCGAGAGAGCAGACGCCGAAGAAGATCAAGGACGAGGAGGCTCCTTCAAAGAGACGAATGAAGGAGAGGGTGCGAGGAAAAGGGGACGAAAATCTCCAAAAACTAATCGAGGAGAGGTAAAAGGAAAAGACGCTCCCGTGGGAAGGGTGGGAGTTGAAGGTGGGAGTTGAAGGCGGGCGACAGGAACAAGGTGGACGTCGCAAGAAAGGGAATAAGGAAACCACAGAGCGCCAAGCGGAGTCTTAACGCGACAAAGACGTGCAGGAGAGAAAGGGTGTCCCGGGCCACCGACAATAATATCGCCAGACCGGATGCGAGTCCGGCAGTTCTTATTATTGCGTTTGCGTGCACGTAAGGCTGCTTCTTGGAGCAAAATCGCGAACACTCGGCATCTGCCGTCTCCACAAAGGGCTTAAACGAAAGGACCGCCTTCTGCGCGCTCTGTTTTCTTCGCGACTCCCCTAACCGCGCAATTAAAACCTCGGGCGGGGGGGGAGGGGGGGGGGGAGCGTCTAAGAACGCGATTGGAACACGACGCAACCCGTGCAACTTAGACCAACGAGAAACGGAGAAATTTCTAGATGATTCGATACATTGTTTCATTTTTCAATATTAACAATTATACGACTCTCTTTAAAATACACTTTAAAACTGCACCGAAAATTTTTTAGAGAAGCGGTTAATTGTAAATCTGAATTCCACTCGTGCACTGGATAAAAATTTAACGTTCAGATAAAATTATTTTCTCATTTCGTTATTTACGAACATTCCTGATACCCCCAAGCGTATGGCTGAGCTTTTGAGAGGCGGTGTACGTCTAACTGTTGACAAATGACAATATAATAATAAAATATAATCGAATGAACGAGCTCGTGCCTGTTACTCGATGGAACAAAAGGAAGCAGACCTCGTGGCTGGGTGTTACGACGATCAGGAGACCGGAAGGCTACCAAGACAAACGTCGAGGCTGATCGGATACAGTCAGCTCGGCCAGAGTTCCAACGCACGTGCCGAAATCTTGCTAATATCATTCTGCAAACTCGAGGTGGGCCAAGGTCGAAGCTCAGTTTCTTAAACGACCTCACGGAGCGATTTATGACTGGGAGAGAAGCTGAACACAGCCGACTGACCGGCGATCTTTTTAAATAACCTGTTCCGAAAAATCACGAGAACGTTCACCGAACACCTACTGTACATATGAAACATTATAGAAGAGCGTCGAATTAATTTAAAATTAATTTTCTAGTTCAGTAGTCGTCGCCGAAAATTACGACGAAAGCGTTGGGAACCCTTTTCACCCCAGATTTTCTTCGGTGCAATTTCCTCGAGCCTAACTGGACTTGGAACTTCGAAGGCTTGGCGGAGTAATTTTAATAAAATTTTCAAAATGTAGACAAGTAGCTTGGAAGTCGCGGTGTTAACGTCTTCGAAGACGTGTTACTCCGATCCTGGTCTCAGGGAAGCCGTAGATTACAGTTAATCCTGTCATTGTTTGGCGCAATTGCCATTACAATCTGAGACAATAAAGTAAGCGTAATCTGAAGTGTGTTCCTTGGAGTCGTTAAGCGGGCAATTTCTTGACGGGAAACGCTTCCTGCGCGGGGAATTGGAAGCGAGCAATGGAGAACGTCCGATACTCGTCTTGAACTGATTGCGACTGATCCAACGTGATTCGTTGGTGTCTGAAATTTCTCAAGGAGTCTTAACATAGAAGAAGGCGTCACCAAACATCGTCTCTTCGAGAATATAAGGAAAATAAATGAGAATAAAAATTGAGACGTGCTCGTGACACCCATCAATCTTCCAATAATTTTTTTTTTTTTTTCCATTTAGAGTCACATCGAGGAGCTCTCGAGCAACTCGCCCATTTTCCAGAGCGCTCCTCGAGCTGGAAAAATCAGGATACGACAGCTGTGACCGTGGCTGAATGGGCTGACGACACAGCCGATCGATGAGAGTAAAAGACTAGAGGGCATAATGCCGCGCAGCTGGCGATCAAAAGAAAGGAAAGTTCACAGCCGTGAAGCGTGGTCTGAGCACGTGACCCTACCTGCCGAACTCATTTTCACGTGTAACCGACTTCGTATCCTTTGCTTTCGACACCGAATCGCTGCTTCGAGCCATACTAGAAGTCGTCCACGAGGAAAATCGAGCGATTTCGAAGTTCGCGAACTGCTGGAGTTTTCTTTCAAGTGACGAAACGTGGACCCTAGCTTCGCACGAAAGCTGGTTGACAGTGCGAACTAAAAAATAATGTTTTTATCTTTGGGTGCCAAAATGGCCAAGCACAGGCCTGTAAAGGGATGCTGGGAGGGAAATGAAAGAGATAATAGAGGCGAGGAGGGAGCGGTAGTAGTAGTAACCAGTCGTGGAATGCCACGGCTACGAGTATTTACTACGCTGCGTGTAACAAGGGCATAGAATCGCTGCTCGGGTTTATTCCTTTTTTCTTGGTCGCTTGTCTCCAAGTATCTTTCTACGAAAGTACCTGACGCGAATGATTAGGTTAGCCTTGTCCTTTCAGGCTTTTAATACGCCCTTTGCCCTATTTGTTTCGACGTAGACACAGGGAATCTTGTCTAAGAGGCGCGCGATCATCACTGCTTGGAACTAGACCTCAGCATCTCTCACACGGACTACAATTTGGGTATTTAAAAAATTTGAAATGTTCTGAATCAACCCACTGAAGTCTCCTGCATGTAGAATAACAATAATTTAATAGCAGAAGAGTAAGTGACATGGCCTCACAGGGTAACCTAATACCTCCCACGTTAATTGTTTGCGCTCGCAGGCACTTCCTTTTCGAGGAATAACGGCGACAGGGATTTTGGAGTTACCGAGCACTTTGCCAACGTACGTCGACGTGCCATAATATTGGAGTACTTCGCGACGACGGAGCAGTGAAAGCAAGCTGAGCCGAAAGAGCAACATCGGCAATCGGTACGCTTCCTTGAATAATTAAGAACAAAGACACACAGGATCAGATGTGTGTATTCAGTCGGTTATAAACCGGAATTATTTTAGCACTTGCGTTTTCGTTTATTTAGTTTATTTCGTTTGTTTCGTTTATTGGATCCATTATTTAGGATTCATTTCAAGCTTGGAAACGAATACATAGAAAATGATGAACTCTCGAGGAAGTAACGTTTATTAGTGTTTATTGACGTTTTTATTGAATTTAAAATTATTTGAAATAACACATTCACGAATTCTACCGGTTCAAAAAGCGTCCATTAAGAAATTTGTTAGCAATTCAGCTTTCTAATGATCAGGTAGGACTCTTGGGTCATCCTGTACGCAGGTAACAGGATCTTGCCATAACACGGTAAACAGCATAACTCGAGTCTTGACAGTCGGGCGTCTTGACGGATTTCTAACTGTAATTGACGCTAAGTGGTATAGACACCGAGCACCATGTGACCGAGTACCAGATAACTGAACTAGTAAGCAACTAGACTGCAGGTGAAATTAAGCCGAGCAAAGTTTTCCAAGAGACACACAGTCGATCACGCAAGTCCTGAGTACCACGCGATCTAATTTATTATGAAAATTCAACCTACCGCAGGGCTACACGCTGCCCCAAAGATTCTCATACTTTTGTTCGATCGTTGTTTCTTCTTGGATAGCTTATGAACTTTTTCAAAGTACGGAAATTCTTTCCTCTTTGATACAGTGAATTTCAGATTTGATTTCGATGCTTGGAA
Organism: Hylaeus anthracinus; assembly: GCF_026225885.1. Lineage (NCBI taxonomy): Eukaryota > Metazoa > Arthropoda > Insecta > Hymenoptera > Colletidae > Hylaeus > Hylaeus anthracinus. Next base: position 41,888 of record NW_026534949.1, read on the forward strand.
ATTAAAAAATTAGCAGATAAGCAAGTTCAGGTAAATCTAAGTAACTTCAAAACTGAAAATTGATAACCAACCGATTGGTCGACCGTGGGTGTCTCGAAGCCATCGCTCGACGCGGGAATTCGCTCCCACCGAAAGTCTACTCGGCCTTCGCGAAGAATCGAATCGTTTTGTTCTTGTTGTGTCGGCGTCGGCGGCGTCGGCATTCCAAAGACCGAACACGATGCAGGAGAGCGGGCTGCCCGGCCGCCACCTATCGAACTCGCTCTCACTTCGCTGCAGTTTCGCGTTCCTTTATGACCCTGCGTGCCATCGATAGTCCAAACGTTCACTTCTCTCAGCATCGAGGTTTGCTATTGTCTTCGTCATTCGCGCGCTCCACAGATCCATACCCCACCACTACCATGATTCCTGGAGGAAGCTTCGAATTATGGCTCGAAGTTGTCTTCCATAGGTTTCGTGGATTTTTATTTAAAATGTTCACTTAAGGTCACGATCCAAGCCTGAGCAGGTTGGAATCTGTTTGATGGAAGGGATCTTCAGCTAAGAAAATTCTAATAAACCATATCTAATTGTGAGATTGCGTCAGGAAGTAGAAAGTGTGTATAATTGCACGCTCCAACATAAAGATGGTAAAATTGATAACCAAGCAAAGGGCACTAAATTAACTGGAACCAAACGAATCCGAGATTGCTTCACCCGTAGAGAATGTACGGGAATACTGAACGCGATCATCCGAAAGTCAATCAAGCTCTGTCAAACTTTCAATCAACTGCCATGCCTCGGACAATGTTGGCAAAACTTGGAAGTCTAGCTAGAAATTAGATTATTCATGGCTACGTCTGTAAATATACTTCTGGGGTGGCATACTTGCCCTCGAGAGCCACGCCTCTATGGGTCTCTGGGAAACCAACCTCGTCTATCTCCGTTTTCGTGAAATTCCTCCATTTTAAGGCGTTGGGGAAAAATAAACTAACTGTAACTAATTGTACCCTGAGTCTAGTCTAATTCTATTAATCGACTCGCTCCAATTCTAAGTTAAACTCATAATTTCGAGGCCCACCTGCAGCCAAGTTCAATGTAAACGTCCTCCAGGCTCGCAAATGTTAAACAACCGACCAATTAGACTTTCTCGGTTCGTTCTGTGCATACCAAGACCGATGTTGCTGTTGGCAAGATACGATTCGTCGGACACGTCTCGAGTCCTGACACGGAGGTTCTCGAACGACTGAAATAGACCTACGCGAATCTAGATGAGGCTTATTATTCGTTCGAGTCCCCTCGAATCGGTCGAGTAGTCGCTCATCCTTAGCTGCACTCTGTCTGGGCATCGCTTCGCGACCGGATCTCGAGTATTTACAGAAAATTGACAAGACCACGAAGACGTGTACACTTGTTTCGCCGTGGAATGTCGGTTTCGTCTTTCAAAGAAACGCTGTTTGGACGCGAAGTGGCTGCTGGCCAAAAACGACTCGTTGTCCCTACCGTCAGCGTGTCATCTTTGCGAATATTTCTGCCATTGCCATGTAACTGCCTTTACAAGAGAAATAGGTGTTATTGAAATAAATGTTTCTTCTATTCACTCTGGTATAAACGATGTAACTTGAAGGTAACGCTAGCAAATACGCTCTGAATCGTGGAATCGTTTATGCAGATGTTCCTCTGCGTTACCAAACGACATGCAACACATGTTTAATTAGCCTTGATACACGAAGGAGGAAAAGAAAAGGGAACCATACTTTAAATTCTACAGGACCATTTATAACAGCTTGGAACGCGGTTGCAGTTTCGAGGATAAAGTCCAACAGATTTCCATGGCATTTTTGGGTAAACCCCTAATTTCCCCGTAATGCGCGGATTCGCAATTAGCCGTAAATTTCCAAGATAAAACGCATTGCTGCAAGGAGGCTAGTATTTTCATATTCGAGATATACGTTCTAGGAAAGAAACTGGAATTAAACTCGACCCATTGTTACCTCCGCTTATAAACATTCATTTATAAAGGGTTTAATATCCACTAAAATCTACTACGATCGTTCGCCAAAAGTATCTTGTCTAGGTGTAACTTCACACGCGTGAAAATTACTCCCGTCCAAAACGGGAGAGCACGATACATTCGAACGTAATTACAGGGTCGATTTCACGGTTCCGTTAGGGCTTTCGCGTGTTTTCTTAAAGGCGGCCGCAAACTGAGACGAAAGGCAATTAAAATTCCCAACGATGAGGTAACGAGAGGCGAAATCGACCTTCCTGAGAGAAAAACGAAAAAAAAGAAAAAGTGACGCGTCGTCGCAGTTTTAGAAGCACCTTCCAGGAAGGAAGGTATTTTGTATCCGCGGTGTATGCTAAACGGATCTACCTGCGAGAAAGGTGAAACGCGAGACACCAGAAACGCGAGCCGAACGACCGTTGCGAACAGTCCCTGCTGGGCCCCTATCCGATATTAATTTAGCAATGTAAAGATTGATAACTTTACAATTTAAAAAAAAAAAAAAAAAAAAAAGAAGAAGAAGAAATAAAATAAAATGCACTAGTCATTTTCTTTTCCGTTGGAATGGATAGATTCTTTCTCAAATATCGATACGCAATCAAAATATTTTCACGACCCCTGTGTTTCCAGAGAAAAACAATCTTTGGTCGGAACGCAATCTTGTTATCTAACTAACGTAAACGCTTTACTCGTCACTGCACGGTCTATTAATGCGAACGAGAATTGCAAATTCCCCCGCATTTGTTCGTCTGTCATGGCACATTGCGGTCAAGCGTCCCGGCGCCTGACGACGCCGCAAACGTGGCTCGCCTCGGTGCTCCAGCGTCGGGCGGAAACGCAGGAATAGGTTTTTCGAGGTAAACGCTTTCTGTTTGCCAAATTTCGCAACGTTATATCACACCACCTGAAAATAAATCTTTAAAATTATATCTTTAACTAAATAAGGTAAGGAAGGACTAATCGTTCTCCATACCTTCGATTCGCGTTCGAAAGGCGTGAAAAAATCAAGGTTGGCTCATGGTTCGCGTGATGTAACAAAGATGGACGCATTAGAGGCGCGAGTGGCACGCAGAGGAATAGGTATGAAAATGATCGTTCTCGATATATTATTATCAGTCACGTGACTTTCTAAGAACTCCCTTTGTCTTCACGAGTACTTCGAATCATTGTTAAAATTCTTACAACGCGAAAATTTAGCACCGCTAATTCCAATTTCTCCGTTTCATTCGCGACTCTAAAGCACCGCGCGTGTCTTTGGAACCCGATAGCCGCGTCTGAGAATTGGTGGGGACACGATACACGCTGAGAATCAGCATTTGATCGGTGGAACACGGGAATGGGAAGCCTAACTAGTTCGACAAATCGTCTAGGTACTCGTATGATTTCATCGAACGATACGACAGGAGAGGAGAGTGGATGATGGCGCATTCCAACGGTTATAGTATTAAGAACACGTATCCACGCGATCGGAGTGCCTTTGCTCGGCGTATCTGAAGGAGTTGGCATGAAAACGCCGGAAAGAAAAATAACTCGAGTGCATTCGGGTTCAGGGGGGTTGGGAAAAGCTGGACACCTTGCCAAGGCACGAAGCCGTACATTATAACCGCGGGGGAGGAAGGAAGGACTAAAGTGCGCTGGACTCCTCGATTGATTGCGACACGTTCGGGAAGAAAGGGACCTGGAGACAAGGAATGGAACTGAGGTAGGGAATTGAGAGGATTCTTTAAGTTTTGTTTTGTTTTTCCAAGAGGAAAAGATGGAAGTATGAGACTACAGGAAGAATTGTTGAATTAAAATATTTAGTCTCGGGGCTTCAAATTACAAAGAATGTAATATATTATTAGTAGTTACAACGAACGCTCTACGTGTGTACTAATATTAGGAATAAATTCTCCCAAGTCAGAATTCTTCTCCTTCCTTCTTCTCCGTTTCGGTTATGCCACCATCGATGCCAAGACATCGGAGATTGGGGATGAAATTGACAGAGACCAGAGGAGGGGAAAAAAGAAAAAAAGGGGGAAAATGGAAAAAGAAAACTGCCAAAACGGAGAGAAGAAAACGAAAGGAGAAACTGAGAGAGAGCCCCGAAGGGAGATCGGAATGAAAGACTGCGAGGGGGGGGGGGGGGCAAACCGCGGGGGGCACAACGTTACGCAACTGCATTCTGAGCGTGGCGTACTCTCGTACGTGCACTCGAGGACATTACTCCCGAGCGACTAGAAGCCGTTTCCGAGTGGCGGCCACGGCTCGATCGAAAAAGACGGGGAAACTGCGACGATGGCCAAAATATCTCGTCAAGTCGTGCATATAGCCCGCCATCGTCGGTCCGTAATCGACGTGACCTTCTTACCAGCCCGCAGTTCGATGCACTGTCCCCAACGGTCGAACTCGAATTACCTGACAAAAGACCTAGACTCGATTCGGACGTTTGACGCTTCGAACGTCTGGCGCCGTTCGAATGTCCCGCTCGGTGCTCGTTCGCGACGGGAATTGGGTCGTTTCACCGGCTCCCATTCTAATAAATTAACCTGGAATTAGGGTGGAAACCATTCGGAAAGTTCACTATTAGACTGGTCCGTCGGCTAGGGATAAAGTTGGTGTATTCGAGGGCTAATGTTTGATTAGAAGGTCCAAGTTTTTCAAGATTCGTAGACGAACGAAATTCAAAGTTCGAATAAAAATTGCAGAATATTCAGATGCTCGTTTAACCCATACAATTTATTTTTGGAATGGTTGTTTGGATAAATCTTCATGGTTACCTGAATAGATGATTGCAATAGCGACGCAAATAAATTTTACTTGAATTATTACTCGAATAAAACCTTCCTCGAATGAATTTTCGTTCGAGCGATTATTTATACAAAATTTTACCGAAATAACCGAACCGAACGGCGCCCAACTGTTTCCTCCTCTGGCGCAATGCATCATCGCCTCGGAAGATGCATGGATGTGACGAATGGTTCCTTTCGGCCTTGCGCGAAAGCACCGCAATTACGTGCCCGAGTCGTGTTGCCGTTGGTCGTCTTAGAGGGCTCATTAACATAAATACATAACGTTCACGTAACAAGTTTGCCGCGGTTCAACATACTCTCGGCGAGCGGCCATTAGACTACGAGCTCGCTGGCTATAAAATGCAACCGGCAGGAATGCGCGTGGGAATGCCCGTGCAGGAGATAGAGACGGGGAAAAGAGAGAGGTGGATCGTGTCCGATGAATCGATTGGCAATTGATCGTTTTCATTATTTAAACACTCCAGATACCATTCGTTCCCTCTACCATCGAGCTACTCGTCGTGTTCCTCGAATGGAACGTTATGACTGTTCCTCCTGTATCCGGTACGTTTACCTTTTTCGCTCGAATCGGTATGCGGTACAAGTTTCGAGGAACACGGTGGATTAACACCGTGCACTGCGTGATCGAAAATGTCAAACAGAAATAATAGATACCTCGTTACTGCAGCCAATATTATTGGAAACGAAATAAGATTCGATAGCTTTGCAAAAGTGGTAAACATATTTGGGATTGCAATCCCCTAGCAAGGGGTTGAATGTCGCTGGTCGTTTATATCTGTAATGGAAATGCTTCTCATTGGTTGTTTCGGGTACAAAGAAGGAGGTAAATATTGAGAAGGGTCCGCGAAAGCGATTAGGGGACGAAATTAAAAGAGAAAACAGCGGGAGGGGAATGCACCTGACATTCTAATCCAACGGCGACCGCGGTGGGACAGCTGTATTCCCAGGAGAGTCAACACTGATAACGACAGCCATGCAATTACCGGCTTTAGCCGGAGCCATGGAAAAGCCGGTAATTAGTTAACGTGCTCCAGATTCGATGTTTGAGCAGATAAGCTGACAGCCTGACTGCGGCTGCATGCGATTCATGTGGTTGGTTCACGGTCACGGTCAAGGCCACTTAACGAATTCCACGCTGCACGAAACGCATCGAGACCTCGTACGATAATAACAGAGGATCCATGGAGAGGATTCGCGGGTGATGCGTTTATTTTATGAAGTAAAATTGTTTATCATAAATACCTGTGAGGAGACATTTCTCTGGGGAATTCGGCTACGTTAAGTTTCAGTGTCTTACCTGAAACAAAAAGAAAAAAATCACGTTAATTTCATCCACGATATTATTTTCATTCAAAATCAGAGAGAATCAAAGTTTCGCCATTCGAAATACTTTTCCATCCCCTAAATACCAAATCTAAAAATTTACAAAAAAATTCATGTTCTTCATCGAACCTTCCTACGTCATACTATCCCATCATGGTTAACCAAATTTCTACGAATAACCAGACATCTCAGAAGACAATTCTCGAAGCTTCATCGCGTGCGTAGTGAGGTGTCGCGTAATGTCGTTTATGAAATAACAGCTTCGAGTTGTACCGCGCAGTAAGTACCAGGTGTAGAAGGCGGTCTAGCGCAACTCATCCTCGCGAGCATCCGATTTCTTATGGCAGATTTCACGAGTTCGATCGAGTGTCAACCGCGATCGCGTGAGAACGGATACGGAGCAGACGAGTCGATCGACTTTTCCTTGACGCAGCCAGCATGAAACACACGCTGTCTCGAATTAAAAGGCTGGAGCCGTCTGACGAGTCATGCCTTATCCGAGCAAAGACTCGCTAAGCATGATCTACAGACAACCACTTCAGTGCTGGACAGAATGTTATTCAATTTGCGACATCAATTGCCCATTGATTTTTCCAAATTACAATTGACCTATTCTTCATTTCAAATTGTAATTTTGTAATTGCTTCATGCATTTCATTTTTGCAATTAAAATTGGTCCATTCTCAAATGCAGGAAGGAGTAAATCAATTGCCAATTGCAGGTGCAATTATGCGATTGTTCCACCCAGTCGATTTGTTAAATTTCACTCGAATTCCTAACAGTTTCCAACGCACCTAATTCCAGAGTGTTAAAAGGATGTTGGCACTGGTGTCGTTGGCGCGTCGTGCCTTATCTGAGAAAAGAGTGGCGTCGCATGATCTCACGTCGCGACGACCGCCACAAGCTGACACACGGAGTCAGCGATCCTGAAGTTTCTAGTACTGCGTCGCGAAAAATCCGCCTCGACCTCGAAATCCGAGTAGCCAACCGGGTCTATGATATCGCGGATGAATAAAGAGACAAGTACGTTCGCGTACGTCGATGTGTTGGTGAACGGGAAACACTTAACGGGAGGAGTGGTGTAGGTTAGCGTCGCAACACCTTGACAGAGTTTAAGGTTACGAAGCTGGTCTGCGTGGCACGAGTCGAGGAAAAGCAATGCGCCAACATGAGAACTATTCGTACATCTTGCAATTATAATTTTATTAGAACATTCCTTTTATACTTATTTCCATTGAATATATAAATTAGATAAGAGTAAAGCAATCAAACCCAATTCCTCTTTAAAATTTCAATTTTTTTTTTTTAGTAATTTTTCTGATCAGAATAATACCATAAAAGTTGGAAACTGTGTACATGGAGAATTCGTTCGCTAACCGTCGCGTGGCCATCCCCACCACTTCTCTGACCCCTCAGCTTGCTCTATCCCCGCGACACTTATCGAAACCTTGCAGCGTAGGTCTCTAAACACAAAGAACGCTACTTCTTCTTTATTTAAAAAGTGCGACGGCTCTTTTTTTTCAGGACTCGCGACGATATCGTGAGATCTAAATCGCGAGGAACGTCTCCAAGAAAACACTCGGCGCGCCACTCCGAGGCAAGCGTTAATTAAGGTGTAATCCCGCGTCCCTGACGTTTAGAAATAAACCTGCCGCAACACGAAATGTAACGTGTACGCGATATTATGCGAGGACCATGGGAACATCCGTGGGGATCGAGGCGGCGTGCTACTGCATCGCGTCCGTGGAAACGGATGGCCCTGAGACCGCCAGTCAGTCGGGATTTTCAGGGAACCGCGATTCGCGTGTAAACACGACCACGTCGACCTGGCAGAGAGAGAGAGAGAGAGAGAGAGAACCGGGGAAAACTGGTCGGTATTCGTCGTCTTGGAATCGCCTGCGTGTATAGCACAGCTTGAATCGAGGAGGCCTGGGTACCCAGCACGTGGCCGTTTATGGGAGACGCGATGTCCATTGGATGCCAGGCTACGTAGCCGACTGGACGTGTGGACGACCCTGACCTTGACTGTCGGACAAGGACAGCGAGACGCGAGCAACCTGCGGCCACGTTCACAACTGCGTTCGACTGGCAAACCTGATGAATTGTTCTGGATGGGATGTTTGACCTACATCCATGACATATAAACGATAGCGCATTGACAGTCCATCGATAGTGTATTTTTAGATAGGTAAACGCATTGGACAATAGTGGACATTGTAGAAAACGTGACTTTTTGAGGCACGTGATCTGAAAAAAGAAGGAGAATGGTATCAACTACTTAGTGAATTTGATTTGTACAAATTCTATCTTCGCTTGAATGACTTTTTCTTGAAAAAGTAACTCGAAAATGAAGCCTGAAATGATTTGATACAAGGATTCCTTTTAGGAAGAGTGTATCTGGAGCATTTTGGTCAGACGCGCCATCGATTGAGATTCACTTGGCTGTGTGTCTGACGATTGTTCGCTGTTTCTACTTCCGGTGACCGCGACGTTTGTTTCTCGTCTGGCTATGATACCATGATTAGCGATCTTTTATGGCCTCCACCTGAGGAAATTTTGATATTTCCGATATTTATTTTCAATGATATGGTGCAACCAGTTGTACTAAATATTATGTAGCATAAAAACGAATTTTCCACTTCTCCATGTGATGCAAATGGTTTAGTAACGCGTTCTTCAAATTTTCAATTAAAAATAAATTTCCAATCGTGACGTGTCGGAAAGGATAAAACCCCTTTGTGTGCCCTCTGTTTTCCAGCACCGTCCATCCAGCTCGTGGAATCTCTGCTTGGGTGGAAAAAGTCGTCGTTCGGAAATTTTAATGCCGAAAATGAAGGGTAACGAGGGAGTACTCCCCGTGCTCGAGAAAAAGCTTTGAATAATTCACGGTTCCTCTTACTCCTTTAGCGGGGAGGGAGGGGGGGATGGGGGTGGGGGGCGCGGCACGTTAACGATAAGACTTCAAATGACAGGTTTAACGATCGCTGCCACGGTTCAAAGAGGCGTCCTCGCGTATGCGTGCGCGTTCCATTAACTATGCGATCGAACTCTGCTCTGCATATTTTGTCATTCGCGTGCAAACACGTACGTGCGCGCGTGTGAGCGTTTTCATTGAATCTCCCCCCTCCCCCTCCCCCGCCCCCCCCCCCGGCACCTTGGACGAATAATGAACTTTAAGCACTAGCGTAGCGAACATCCTTTCTATGGCAACAAAGGGGAGGAGAGATATTAGCATCGCGCGCGCGAACGGAATCGACTGAGACGACGCTTTGAACGGAAGGAGGCTGCAAACAGAAAATTACTCCAAACGGGCGAACAGCTCCCGCTGCTTTCGTTTATACGCTTTATCAAACGCCGTATCGCCGAGACGCCAGACACGCTGATAAGTCCCGTAGACAGTCGTTAACCCTTTGAGCGACCGTGGGCGCATATATCCGTCCAGGGGAAGCCATCGGTGGGGACTATGGACACGTATACGCGTTCGTATCTTTAATCCCCTGTTCGAGGTGATTATCAGTGTTTACCATATTTTAGTGTTACGTTTATCGAACTCCAGATGATATTCAAACCAAGATATGTTTTACATTTGCACGCGCCTTCTATCTCATATTTAATAAACAACGAACCCTGAAGCTTCCCGTTGAAGAAGCGCTCCGAATGTTCCACCAATTAATTTTCTCCCACCATCGCCACCTTTTTCCTCGATGAACGTCGCGGTTGCGCGCTGGTTTTTTTTTTTTCCGGAAAAAAATTGGGCCGGAAACGTCGAGGTAAGTACGCGCGAAAGAAAGACGGGGCACAAAGAAAGGACTGAACTTGATCCGAGGGACACGTTCTCAGGAACAAAAAGGTTTCCCCGTAAGCGCGTGTGAATCGAGCCTGGGGAGGTTGCACGCGCGCCAGGGCTGTACAAGTCTCGCGCACAAAGCGCGCGCGAAGGCGCGAAAGAGGAGGAACGCGGCGTTGGGGGACGCTGGTCGTCGTCGGACATGGTTTGTTTGCATTCCGCGACCATGAAGCGGTCGTCAGTCTTCCATAGAAATTATCGTCGCGCATGGGGCCCAGCTCGGTGCCCTTCGCCCCCTCCTCGACTCATCTCGCGGTTCTTTCTCTCCTCGCGGCGTCCCTCGGACGATAAAGGCATTATCGAGCCTGCACGGTTCCGACATCGATCCAATCTTGCCTTTGCATAATGGTTTTCAGCCTTTTTCGGTTGGGCCAAGTCGGAGTTAGTGAATACTCCTTCGCGTGCAGTCAATTATTTCAATTATTTTTGCAAACCTTTGCTCCAAATATTCATCTGAATTTTGTCCATCCCTGGTCCCTGGTATGGAAAGGTCTCAGTGACAGGCCAGACAAGGAAAAGGAAAAGGGAAAGGAACAGCCACGCGACGAGTTCCCTCGATGGTCGCGGCCAGGAATGGAAGGAGGAACGAGCGGAGAAAACAGTGAATTCGATCGAGTTCGAGGAAGAGGATTGTCGGATGGAAGGGGAGGGTTTCTTACACGGGTCCTTCTTATTTATGCAGCAAAGATGCCAATCGATATCCACCGATATTGCCATTCTCGAGTGGCGCGGTGTCTGGTCCACAGCCGAAACTTAAACTCCATTTCACTATGGTATTTCAAGTAGTTGCCGAACTCTCGAGAAACTTTAATATCCCGCGTCGCGAAAGATTAAAGATTCAACCGCTACTTGTCATTCCATCGCCACGTTCCAGAGCGACACCCCCGATCGTGTCCCACCCCCGCAGAGCGTTCGCCCTTCTCCTTTGTCGCGCTTTTAACCGGGCACAGCCAGAGTTTCCCCTCTCTTTTCCTTTTTCTCACGCCACTTCGCGCCTCTAGAGCGTTTCCACGGTAAATCGTTTGCACAGTCACTCTCGACGCGGGGGGGTTTGTCGGCCCATTTCTCCGGGTTGCTCCCTTAAAGGGGACTCCTAAATACGGGGAAAAGGAACGGGGTAACTCCCCTCTCTACGTACTCATTTTTGTATATTTTTCCAATTTTAATTTATCGGAGAAATTTGTCTATTTCGACTGTTTACATCCTAGTATCAGATTGCTCGAATCTCATAGGAAATATTATTTTCCATCCCTTGCACCACCATGTCTACAATGACTACATTCGTTTATATTACCTATACCCAAATGGGAAAAAAAACCTGAAAGCAACCCTAGCACACTAAAGAACACCTTCATCCTTTCATTCAACAGAAAAAGGACTTTCAACAAAAGTCCTACAACTCTACCTTTTCAAGTGCATCGCACTGTGAAAATTGTTGCGCTCCGAATAAAACGTTTCATTTAGAATTTTCTTTAATTAAATTTTCCTTTCGAAAAAGAAAACGCACAGGGTAGTTGCAAAGATTCCAGCCGTGAATATTTCATACGCGGTTGTACGTTCAATGCCGACTGTACGCAACATTGTGCCGCGCTCTGGCGGTAGAATGGTGCGCCAGTTCTACGAGTTGCAGCATCTGCACACACGATGCTCGCCTAGTTGCACCATGTTGCAAACGCAGAGGCGTGCGACGGAGAGTTGCATGCACTTATGCACGCGCGCGTGGCTGTTTCCTGCGAGGAAACGAGTTGCACGAATAAAAGGAGGTGGGGAGGAACGAAGAAAGAGACCGAGAAAGACGCGTCTTGTACACACACGTGCACCAGTGTCTGCCGTATCGCGATGAAGTGACGGCGAGACACTGCTTTGGGTCTTACTGCGAAAATGCACCGTCATGAAAGTAGCCATGCATGGCGCATTTGCATACGTAGATTGACTACCGACCGCTGCGCCGAGATCTTGGGCTTTTATGGGCTCGTCGAAGCCTATACTGCGTTTAACGCGCGCCGTCTGCCAGGTTGAGACTCGCGAAAACCTCCACAAGACATGAATTTTTATTTTAACGTCACTCGGAGGTATTTAGTTTTGTAATCTTATCAGAATTGGAGATTCATCCGAGCTAGTGAATTAATGGAATTAATTATTCCATGTATGGGGTAGTTCTATCCGTTGCACTAATGCTACCGTGAACGCTATCGATACTATTTTGCGATAATGCTCGCAGTGGCCACACCAGGACCACTCGACGTGCTTCCATTCGCGATTGAATTAATTTCAATACGCGTTCGCGAGTATCAATCAACTCGATAACCAAGTATCACTTCACTGGAATCGAGCGATACTCGCAGGAATAAATGAATCATTTAATGCACTCGCCGAGTGCTTGGCATCGATACCTGCGGTGCTTACGTGCCTGGGAAGATACTTCAAATTCATTAAACATAGAGTCTCTTGAAATAGAATTTCTCTGGAATATACAAAAATTGAAGACAGTACACGCATCGTCAGAATTGCATCGCTACTCCAGAACTAAGGGATGATATATCTACAGTTGCGAAAATTTAAACGCGAGCCCTCCTCGTTTTCCCTGCGTATGTCAAAGCATAGCGAAAAGCCTCGTGCACAAGGGCTGAAAATTCCCTGGATTTTTGCATCCCTTAATTTCTCGTCTACGAAAATACAGAATGGATCGAGAGAACGGCGACGCTGGAAATCGATCCAACGGCTCGATCGTGCGGCGAACGATATGACACACGGCGTGTCTGTCCGTGGAACCGCGGATTCTATTATCAGCCAGCGAAAAGTTATTTTTAACGTCGATTTTCTGAGAGCCGCCATCGCAACAGCGCAGCGCCACTGACCTCGCCAACCGCCGACTGTGGTTCACCGCGAAACTCATATCTGAAACGTCGCCTCTTGCTCGCGCAGCTTCTGTTCTCTCCGCCAACCCCCCAGCCCATTTTTCCCCGTCACTTTTATTTCGTGCCTTTTATACAGAGGGGACGGGGTCTCGCGTTTCATCGGGGACGCGTACTCACGCGTATCGCGCACACTGGCACGAACCAGCTCACCTGCAATCTCGAGGGGGTACTAATCCGATCGATTTTTTTTTTTTTTTTTAATAGTGTCTTAATGTTTCATAATTTGCAGGCGCGACGTGGTACAGTGGCGGTGAACAAGGTTATGTAACTCCAAGGTGGCTTGGAAAAGAAGCTCGACCCCTGAGATTTTGATAAGAACATTTGTAGAGGGAAGGGTGGTAGCACGGGGCGCTATGATATTTGTTTGCACTGCAGCTTCTTACGAGAAGATTAAAAGCATCTAGAGAAAGTGCACTTCACCCCTGGCTTTCTATTTTAGAAACACTCTGTAAGATTGCCATCATTGTTCAATAATCGCGTTATTTACGACAGTGCGAGATCGAGGCGATCCTGTTCCGTACTCCAAAGCTACAATTCAACGTCGCGACGTAAATCATCTCGGATAAGCGTTCGAAGGCGTCTGGAACTTGACGGACGCCAAAAAGGGCAACACGCGGAAGTTCCAGTTTTTGCGAACCGCACTTTTATGATTCAGAACTGGGACACCTGGTTTCTAATTTACGACGGCGATTTCACCGATTACCGGGAGCCTTAATTTCTCTCTAAATCGATAAAACCTAATATTCGTTTTAACGTAATTAAACGGCGGCTCGCGAGACACTCGATAAATAGAACCGATTAACCGAAGAAGACCACCAAATCGATAAATCTAATTCTGGGATATTTTCTTGGCATAATCGCAGCTCTTCTTGGCGTAATTGCAGTAATCCTCGGTCGATAAGCGTCGTTCGGAGAAAGAACATTGTGATTTGATGAATGAGTGTACAGAGCGAACCGGCAATCGGGAAGATTTCACTCGCCTTTCTGTTAACTGCTGGTTAAATAAAAGGGAAACGAGGGAACCGGAAATTTCACAGCAGAGTATCAAAATTACCCTGTGATTCGCCAG
>NW_026534950.1:0-6351 GCF_026225885.1 Hylaeus anthracinus
TTATCCCTCTCTCGTGGCCTGCGTCTCTCTCTCTCTCTATCGGATCCGTCGTGTCCGCGTGTGGGTGAGGGGCCCTAAGTATACATTCACACGACTCGACGACCCGCATACGCCCACGCTGGAAGATGAATATGAATTTTTCGTTTCGTTTCGTTTCGTTTCGGGACCCAGGAAAACTGTCAAACGGGTTCTCCTCTCGGACCCTATCTTTTTATTGCTATACCGAAACCGTGCGCGTGTGTACGCATCCGTGAAATCCACTGTTTCTTGAATTATGCCCCAAGCGAGGCGAAAAGGGATCGAAGGAAGAAAGGGCGCCAATGCCTCTCAAATTATACTGGCAAAGTGGTCGCGAGTGGAACGTTTGGCAACGAAACTTTACGTATTTCGTTGGGTCTTCGTCAAGCCGATCTATCTTATACAATCAAGCCGTGCCTAAGAGGCTAAGGACGACTCGATTGTTTACAAGTTTCGTTTAATTCGGTCCTGGGATTCCCCATTGAATAGGAAACACGGTGGAATACATCTGCATGCGGTTTCACCGCAGGTGTTCCAGCGTTCCTTGGCTGGCCTGAATATCGCACTTTACACCCGAGGAAATTTCTATCACCCCTGGGGACGCAAGGGTTTTGTCGATGCGGGCTTTTTTCGGGGAAAACAAGCAAGTTTTTCCTTTCTCAGGAAGATCTGGTGCGCCACGACGAAAGTCGAAAAGAAAGGTGTTCCACTACCTCGTGAATGATTCCTGCACAATGAGGTCGGTTACCAAGAAAGAGGTGACTTCTTTCGTTGGTAGAAAATATCATGAAAAACGATCGAGTTTCTTTTTTCGCGTCTCTTATTCTTCAAGATATTCCATTGTCTGGGTATCTCGAATATTTCGAAAAGGAACTTCGAAAAAATTTCCCTCTACTTTTTCGAAGCATCATCTTTTACGTTTAATTGTAACGATGTGTACTCACGAGACACGGAAAGGGTTGACGTCCACGATATTCGAAGCGAGAAAGGACGGTCAGAATTCGGCCCATTTGTTCCGACCATTTCTGCGGTATGCGACCACGAGGGACCTAACATTTTCGAGACAAATGCGCGTTATATGTTCTCGATGCGCAGCGGTGCTCCTTATTTATTAAGATGGTCGCATGAACGCGTGCAGAGGCTCAAGAGGGCACACGTGCACGAACGCAGGGTCGGGTCTACCATGAAATTAACGATGCTTCGGTCTTGGGCCCCTAAACAGCTCCTCACTTCACGATTCTTTAATCTATCCACTCAAAAGCGTCGAAAATTTGCCATTCTCAAAGAACGTTACCATTAAAAGTTATTTTCGATGTGTTGGACTACATTCCATATCATTTTCGCTGACGTGGACAGCTTTCGTTGAGGCTCACCAATTTCATAAATTAAATAAAAGGTACACAAACGACCAAATGGACAAAAATTAATTAAAACAACTCTGGTGGGGAGTAACTGGTGTTAAAAACTAGCGTAGTACTAATTCGTGCACCTAACAGATCCGCCACTGGGCGTTTACGCCTTCAGGAACAAGAATCGGCGAGCAGGGTCCTGCGATCGGCAGGGGAACGGGGCCATTAGTAACGCTTACCCGGCATAAAGCGAGAAAAATGGCGGTGGAATTATTCCAGCGGTGGGACCGACGGTGGACAAAGGTCCTACCTCGCGAGGACACTCGGAGGATCCTCGAAAAAGGAGCCACGGGGTTCCACGGTGCCGATCCTGCCGAAGGGGACAGCTTGGTCGCTGGTCTCGATGGCATTAATCGATACCATCGAGAATCCTGTTCGCGATCGATGTCCCTTTCTCCAGGAGGCACGAACACTTCGTTGCAACGTTCATATGAGGCTTTTAAGGTATTCTTTGTTGCTGTCTTCGGTAAGGTGAAATTGCTCGTTGTTGGGAGAGCAGCAGGTGCATCCCATGGTTAGGTCATTCTCGGACACTGGAGTTGATAACAATTTCTGAGCAAGAATCTTGCAAAACTTGAAGGCTGTTACATTGTGTATTCTGCAAACTCTTGTGCACCCTGAAGTCCGATAACAATTTCTGAGCAAGAATCTTGCAAAACTTGAAGGCTGTTACATTGTGTATTCTGCAAACTCTTGTGCACCCTGAAGTCCGATAACAATTTCTGACCAGGAATCTTGTAAAACTTGAAGAGCATAAATTCCGTCAGAAAAGACCCTGTCCCTTCTTCCTTTGGTTTTGGACTCGCGGTTTCCCTCCAAACATTTCCCCAAGAATTTCCCAAGCGTCTATTATCATGATAAAAGTGCCTTACAGACCTGTTCCCATATTCGTAGCCATCTTCCATTCCAATTCCATCTCGACGAACTTTCGAGGGGGCCCATTGTCGTCAAGCCCTCGATACTCCATAAAAGAATACGAATTCGAGAAAGCAGACGTGTCAGCCTAACCGCCTGCTGTGCAAACACGCAAACTGGTGTACAAATCCGAAGACGCCGGATCGTCGACGTAACCAGGCTAGTTTCTTCCTTCCAACCGTCGTTATCGACTAAATGTAAGTGACGATAATTGACAAGTTCGATGAATTCGAATTTCAACGCTTGATTCTCGTATCTCGGATTCACTACAATCCCCATAAGACAAATATCTTTCGCTATTCCCAGGTGTTCATTAGCCAGAGGTATCGTCCTTCGTTAGCAGGAAGACATCCGAGGTGTCTATCTCGAGGAATTGCCTTGCACAGTCGGAAATTTCGCGAGATATTTATGCAACGGTATACGCGGCTGCAACGTCTACGGATGCGTGCAGTCCTGTAATTTCGGGATTTCCACTTTCCACCGTTCTCGACGGGGGTTGCAAAGGGGGTGGTGTACGCGAACAGCGACGGCACGAAAGCCTCTCATCCGCCGTCTACGTCGCGCTCCCAGCTTCCTGCTCTGTGATCTCAGCCCGTCTGAGTTTCATCCCTCTTCAAGTTAGCTAACAGCAGGATCCTGCACAATGTAGTCGTGATTGCAAATCCGCTCGTTATCATCAAAACTGCGCTCGACCTAACGAAACCCACCCCCTCTTCGCCGTGTCTCCTCCATCCTTCCACGCTTCTGCGCGCTGTATCATCCCGCTCGTCTTCTTTGACGCGACAAAGTAAAGCACTTTCGGTCCAGTAAAGAGATTCCTCGCTTTCGCGAACATTTTTCCGCCGCGGAAAGTTCAAAAGTCCCCCATACCCCGCGACGTTCGCTAATTCAATCGCCAATAACGGGGAGGAGGAACGTTCAAACTCCGCGCTCCTGGCTGTTAGATTCGTTGTGCATAATGCGAAATTCAAATCCGAGGTTTGTTTGCCAGCTCTCGAAGGCTCCTGAAGCGGGAATTATTGGCGGGATATACTTGGCTTTTGATAAACAAAATCCTGAGGGTTCTTTCGAAAAACCCTCATTAATGATAGAATTAATCTTCTCAGGCAAAGGTTAAAAGTTCTTCCACGTAAAGGATCTTAACATAAAGAATACACCAATTCACAGCAAGGTCGCGCTTCCGTCGAAGTCAGTGGTCCACCGCGTGATCGATCTTCACGAAATCAAACATAATAAAGGAACGGTTTTGATAGCGGATGCCTACGATCCTTGCTCACCTGCAATAGCACAGGTCGTTTCGTCATCTCGTGGGAATGTCGTGAGTTTTCTTAGTATACCAGGGATATGTCACGGTCGAAAAGGTCCCAATAATGTTTATCTAGCTCCAGCGCGACTTTCCTCGAGTCATAATGGACGTTTAGGAGTGACTCTTGATTTTTGATTTATTACTCCTACGAGGCAACTCATCGGTTTTTCGATATTTCCTTCGACTATTGTTTAATCAAAATGTGGAATTCTTACGTAACAGTATCGAGTCAAAGGAGAACACAATGGTAGATTTCGAATCTTCCTACAATTTATTTTATATCGATTCCGGCACCTACTGGTCCTCTCTTGTTTGTTAAAACTCACTAGTCTCGTACATCTTCGTTGTTCCACATCAATCCTTGACTTCTTTCATTTTTCGCGTGTCTGGTATGTGCCCACTATAGCTAGGGTACCTCGGGATCGCTAAGCCCGTACTGTAGCTACAAAGAAACATAGCTACAGCCCCCGAGGAGATCGAAGGCGCGTTTGAAATATTAATTTGAGAACAATAAGTGTCGCGAGCCTCAGCTACGACCCAATATTTATCCTCGGTTGGTCGATTACGTGGTTGTAGGTAGAACGAAGGGAAGTCGCGCGAGTGGAAGCACCGATCATCCCACGCATAAAGGAGATCATTGCTAATCCGGAGCAGAGGCGAGACGGTGAATGCGACCACAGGGCGTAAGCTTGTTACGCGTATCTCGTTTCGAATTCGTGGGATCCGTAGGATTACACGTCTCGAGCTTATGTGCTAGACGCATGCATATACATGCGAGTCGGAGGCTGGTTTCCTATTCGAGCGATTCCATGGGAACAGGTCGTTTCCGCGGGGAGGGATCAGGTGCGCGTAGAGGATGCACGCGATGCGCCCTCCTCCCCTCGTTCGAATGATTCAGCTCGATCGGGCGACACGGCGATAATGTTCGCGATAATTAGTCGGTGGATAGCGATAATATCTCCCGTTGCCGTTATCCCCCGGCCAGGAACGTCGATTCTTGTCTCGTCGTCGACAGATTGACACTTTCCACGAGGCCGAAGACGTCCCTCGTGTCACGCTTGGGAAAAGGGCCTGAAAAAATCCTTCATGTAAAAATGGCGGCAACAATGTCATTGCTCGTCTTCTTTTTCGCTCGCGTCTTGAATAAGAACCTAATTGCCGGGACGTTTAATTAAGAGTCAAAGGGTGGGCTGGAAGCGCCGTTGGAGACTGCCGTTTTGGAAGGGAGTAAGACTAGGTGTTTGGCACTGGGTTCGCGTGCTATTATGTTATTATTTATAGTAATTGATATCTGATTTCTTACATTTTTATTTTGAATCCTAGACGATCCAATAAATAACAACCATTACTTTCTAGGCCTGACAACCTCGTACATTTCACCCTTAAAAGTGTTTTCTTCCATGAAACCTGAACTTATCCTAGGAACCAGGCAAAAAAAAAAAAAAAAAGAACAAAGCCATCGTGTTAATCCCCTTGGTCGTGATCGATAACCGTCACACTCGACGTGGTCGCGTGGGATCGGTATTCGGCTCAATCGCCAAGAAAAATCGCAGTCGCAGTCGATGGCGAAACAGTGGTACTGCGACGTCCTAATAAGAGGGTGTGAGGGGGTGTAAGTCTAATATTATGTAATAGGGGCCACGTGGCGGGCACGCGGTCCCTTGGAATCGAGTTCGGTCGGGTCTCGAACTGGCTCGCTCTCGATTGTTCAAGGAAAAAGGAGCGAGCCCGTATTCCGCATAGCTACGTGGGTTTCATCCCTCTCGAGTCAACGTTCACAATGAACTGCAACCCCCCCGCGCTCAGTATTCAAGCTTTAATCCGATTATTCCTTTCGAATCAACGAACACCGCTTCGTTTCATCCCCTCTCGTGCCCACTTTACAACCTCGACCTATGTAATACGGGTTGCACGCTGGAAAAACCCGTGTAATAGGTCGCATCCCGATGAGAACAGACCTCCTGCTATTTGCGTCACGACGAGTATCCGTGAAAGTGGCTTCGATAAATGCGCAACCATTTTTAATAGACGCAAAGTGTCTCGGACTGTATCAGAAATGTTACGAATGTTAGAAATATTGGGCCAATCTAATACTTTTCTGCTTAACCGAACAAAAATAACAGTAACCTAATACAGGTCTACTTAAGGCATAGGTGGTTCCAATTGGTTGCACACGTTTCCCCAGCAATTTTATCCGGAGGATTCATCTGTGCGATAAAAATTGTCTCCTTCAACGTCCGCGCGGGGCGAGGTCTTAATGTTCTTGGAGGAATAATCTTCGCGAAGCGAAATTAAATCACCCTGGCTCGATTGCCGTGTCGATTGAGTCGTTCTCGCAGGGACGAAAATTCCCGTCCCACCCCCGCGGTTCGTCTCAGCGTTGGGACGAGCTCGGTAGCCGTGCAAAATAAATAACGAGGCCGAGGCGTATCGAGGATCGGCGCTGAAGACGAAAAGAAATCGAACGGCGATGCAGTGACTTGGTATTTAAAAATATGCACGCCGACAGATGCGGTTTCCATGTCGCACGCTTCCAGCGACTCCCATAAATATGATAAGGCTCTATAAAGAGATATACGAGCCTATAAGCCGGTTTCGCGTACCCGCCGACTCGATCCCGCTTCTCGACCACCGAGCAAACAACCAATAAAAAAAAAGAGAGAGAGAGAGAGAGAGAGAGAGAGAGAGAGAGAGAGAGAGAGA
>NW_026534951.1:0-6350 GCF_026225885.1 Hylaeus anthracinus
TTATCCCTCTCTCGTGGCCTGCGTCTCTCTCTCTCTCTATCGGATCCTTCGTGTCCGCGTGTGGGTGAGGGGCCCTAAGTATACATTCACACGACTCGACGACCCGCATACGCCCACGCTGGAAGATGAATATGAATTTTTCGTTTCGTTTCGTTTCGTTTCGGGACCCAGGAAAACTGTCAAACGGGTTCTCCTCTCGGACCCTATCTTTTTATTGCTATACCGAAACCGTGCGCGTGTGTACGCATCCGTGAAATCCACTGTTTCTTGAATTATGCCCCAAGCGAGGCGAAAAGGGATCGAAGGAAGAAAGGGCGCCAATGCCTCTCAAATTATACTGGCAAAGTGGTCGCGAGTGGAACGTTTGGCAACGAAACTTTACGTATTTCGTTGGGTCTTCGTCAAGCCGATCTATCTTATACAATCAAGCCGTGCCTAAGAGGCTAAGGACGACTCGATTGTTTACAAGTTTCGTTTAATTCGGTCCTGGGATTCCCCATTGAATAGGAAACACGGTGGAATACATCTGCATGCGGTTTCACCGCAGGTGTTCCAGCGTTCCTTGGCTGGCCTGAATATCGCACTTTACACCCGAGGAAATTTCTATCACCCCTGGGGACGCAAGGGTTTTGTCGATGCGGGCTTTTTTCGGGGAAAACAAGCAAGTTTTTCCTTTCTCAGGAAGATCTGGTGCGCCACGACGAAAGTCGAAAAGAAAGGTGTTCCACTACCTCGTGAATGATTCCTGCACAATGAGGTCGGTTACCAAGAAAGAGGTGACTTCTTTCGTTGGTAGAAAATATCATGAAAAACGATCGAGTTTCTTTTTTCGCGTCTCTTATTCTTCAAGATATTCCATTGTCTGGGTATCTCGAATATTTCGAAAAGGAACTTCGAAAAAATTTCCCTCTACTTTTTCGAAGCATCATCTTTTACGTTTAATTGTAACGATGTGTACTCACGAGACACGGAAAGGGTTGACGTCCACGATATTCGAAGCGAGAAAGGACGGTCAGAATTCGGCCCATTTGTTCCGACCATTTCTGCGGTATGCGACCACGAGGGACCTAACATTTTCGAGACAAATGCGCGTTATATGTTCTCGATGCGCAGCGGTGCTCCTTATTTATTAAGATGGTCGCATGAACGCGTGCAGAGGCTCAAGAGGGCACACGTGCACGAACGCAGGGTCGGGTCTACCATGAAATTAACGATGCTTCGGTCTTGGGCCCCTAAACAGCTCCTCACTTCACGATTCTTTAATCTATCCACTCAAAAGCGTCGAAAATTTGCCATTCTCAAAGAACGTTACCATTAAAAGTTATTTTCGATGTGTTGGACTACATTCCATATCATTTTCGCTGACGTGGACAGCTTTCGTTGAGGCTCACCAATTTCATAAATTAAATAAAAGGTACACAAACGACCAAATGGACAAAAATTAATTAAAACAACTCTGGTGGGGAGTAACTGGTGTTAAAAACTAGCGTAGTACTAATTCGTGCACCTAACAGATCCGCCACTGGGCGTTTACGCCTTCAGGAACAAGAATCGGCGAGCAGGGTCCTGCGATCGGCAGGGGAACGGGGCCATTAGTAACGCTTACCCGGCATAAAGCGAGAAAAATGGCGGTGGAATTATTCCAGCGGTGGGACCGACGGTGGACAAAGGTCCTACCTCGCGAGGACACTCGGAGGATCCTCGAAAAAGGAGCCACGGGGTTCCACGGTGCCGATCCTGCCGAAGGGGACAGCTTGGTCGCTGGTCTCGATGGCATTAATCGATACCATCGAGAATCCTGTTCGCGATCGATGTCCCTTTCTCCAGGAGGCACGAACACTTCGTTGCAACGTTCATATGAGGCTTTTAAGGTATTCTTTGTTGCTGTCTTCGGTAAGGTGAAATTGCTCGTTGTTGGGAGAGCAGCAGGTGCATCCCATGGTTAGGTCATTCTCGGACACTGGAGTTGATAACAATTTCTGAGCAAGAATCTTGCAAAACTTGAAGGCTGTTACATTGTGTATTCTGCAAACTCTTGTGCACCCTGAAGTCCGATAACAATTTCTGAGCAAGAATCTTGCAAAACTTGAAGGCTGTTACATTGTGTATTCTGCAAACTCTTGTGCACCCTGAAGTCCGATAACAATTTCTGACCAGGAATCTTGTAAAACTTGAAGAGCATAAATTCCGTCAGAAAAGACCCTGTCCCTTCTTCCTTTGGTTTTGGACTCGCGGTTTCCCTCCAAACATTTCCCCAAGAATTTCCCAAGCGTCTATTATCATGATAAAAGTGCCTTACAGACCTGTTCCCATATTCGTAGCCATCTTCCATTCCAATTCCATCTCGACGAACTTTCGAGGGGGCCCATTGTCGTCAAGCCCTCGATACTCCATAAAAGAATACGAATTCGAGAAAGCAGACGTGTCAGCCTAACCGCCTGCTGTGCAAACACGCAAACTGGTGTACAAATCCGAAGACGCCGGATCGTCGACGTAACCAGGCTAGTTTCTTCCTTCCAACCGTCGTTATCGACTAAATGTAAGTGACGATAATTGACAAGTTCGATGAATTCGAATTTCAACGCTTGATTCTCGTATCTCGGATTCACTACAATCCCCATAAGACAAATATCTTTCGCTATTCCCAGGTGTTCATTAGCCAGAGGTATCGTCCTTCGTTAGCAGGAAGACATCCGAGGTGTCTATCTCGAGGAATTGCCTTGCACAGTCGGAAATTTCGCGAGATATTTATGCAACGGTATACGCGGCTGCAACGTCTACGGATGCGTGCAGTCCTGTAATTTCGGGATTTCCACTTTCCACCGTTCTCGACGGGGGTTGCAAAGGGGGTGGTGTACGCGAACAGCGACGGCACGAAAGCCTCTCATCCGCCGTCTACGTCGCGCTCCCAGCTTCCTGCTCTGTGATCTCAGCCCGTCTGAGTTTCATCCCTCTTCAAGTTAGCTAACAGCAGGATCCTGCACAATGTAGTCGTGATTGCAAATCCGCTCGTTATCATCAAAACTGCGCTCGACCTAACGAAACCCACCCCCTCTTCGCCGTGTCTCCTCCATCCTTCCACGCTTCTGCGCGCTGTATCATCCCGCTCGTCTTCTTTGACGCGACAAAGTAAAGCACTTTCGGTCCAGTAAAGAGATTCCTCGCTTTCGCGAACATTTTTCCGCCGCGGAAAGTTCAAAAGTCCCCCATACCCCGCGACGTTCGCTAATTCAATCGCCAATAACGGGGAGGAGGAACGTTCAAACTCCGCGCTCCTGGCTGTTAGATTCGTTGTGCATAATGCGAAATTCAAATCCGAGGTTTGTTTGCCAGCTCTCGAAGGCTCCTGAAGCGGGAATTATTGGCGGGATATACTTGGCTTTTGATAAACAAAATCCTGAGGGTTCTTTCGAAAAACCCTCATTAATGATAGAATTAATCTTCTCAGGCAAAGGTTAAAAGTTCTTCCACGTAAAGGATCTTAACATAAAGAATACACCAATTCACAGCAAGGTCGCGCTTCCGTCGAAGTCAGTGGTCCACCGCGTGATCGATCTTCACGAAATCAAACATAATAAAGGAACGGTTTTGATAGCGGATGCCTACGATCCTTGCTCACCTGCAATAGCACAGGTCGTTTCGTCATCTCGTGGGAATGTCGTGAGTTTTCTTAGTATACCAGGGATATGTCACGGTCGAAAAGGTCCCAATAATGTTTATCTAGCTCCAGCGCGACTTTCCTCGAGTCATAATGGACGTTTAGGAGTGACTCTTGATTTTTGATTTATTACTCCTACGAGGCAACTCATCGGTTTTTCGATATTTCCTTCGACTATTGTTTAATCAAAATGTGGAATTCTTACGTAACAGTATCGAGTCAAAGGAGAACACAATGGTAGATTTCGAATCTTCCTACAATTTATTTTATATCGATTCCGGCACCTACTGGTCCTCTCTTGTTTGTTAAAACTCACTAGTCTCGTACATCTTCGTTGTTCCACATCAATCCTTGACTTCTTTCATTTTTCGCGTGTCTGGTATGTGCCCACTATAGCTAGGGTACCTCGGGATCGCTAAGCCCGTACTGTAGCTACAAAGAAACATAGCTACAGCCCCCGAGGAGATCGAAGGCGCGTTTGAAATATTAATTTGAGAACAATAAGTGTCGCGAGCCTCAGCTACGACCCAATATTTATCCTCGGTTGGTCGATTACGTGGTTGTAGGTAGAACGAAGGGAAGTCGCGCGAGTGGAAGCACCGATCATCCCACGCATAAAGGAGATCATTGCTAATCCGGAGCAGAGGCGAGACGGTGAATGCGACCACAGGGCGTAAGCTTGTTACGCGTATCTCGTTTCGAATTCGTGGGATCCGTAGGATTACACGTCTCGAGCTTATGTGCTAGACGCATGCATATACATGCGAGTCGGAGGCTGGTTTCCTATTCGAGCGATTCCATGGGAACAGGTCGTTTCCGCGGGGAGGGATCAGGTGCGCGTAGAGGATGCACGCGATGCGCCCTCCTCCCCTCGTTCGAATGATTCAGCTCGATCGGGCGACACGGCGATAATGTTCGCGATAATTAGTCGGTGGATAGCGATAATATCTCCCGTTGCCGTTATCCCCCGGCCAGGAACGTCGATTCTTGTCTCGTCGTCGACAGATTGACACTTTCCACGAGGCCGAAGACGTCCCTCGTGTCACGCTTGGGAAAAGGGCCTGAAAAAATCCTTCATGTAAAAATGGCGGCAACAATGTCATTGCTCGTCTTCTTTTTCGCTCGCGTCTTGAATAAGAACCTAATTGCCGGGACGTTTAATTAAGAGTCAAAGGGTGGGCTGGAAGCGCCGTTGGAGACTGCCGTTTTGGAAGGGAGTAAGACTAGGTGTTTGGCACTGGGTTCGCGTGCTATTATGTTATTATTTATAGTAATTGATATCTGATTTCTTACATTTTTATTTTGAATCCTAGACGATCCAATAAATAACAACCATTACTTTCTAGGCCTGACAACCTCGTACATTTCACCCTTAAAAGTGTTTTCTTCCATGAAACCTGAACTTATCCTAGGAACCAGGCAAAAAAAAAAAAAAAAAGAACAAAGCCATCGTGTTAATCCCCTTGGTCGTGATCGATAACCGTCACACTCGACGTGGTCGCGTGGGATCGGTATTCGGCTCAATCGCCAAGAAAAATCGCAGTCGCAGTCGATGGCGAAACAGTGGTACTGCGACGTCCTAATAAGAGGGTGTGAGGGGGTGTAAGTCTAATATTATGTAATAGGGGCCACGTGGCGGGCACGCGGTCCCTTGGAATCGAGTTCGGTCGGGTCTCGAACTGGCTCGCTCTCGATTGTTCAAGGAAAAAGGAGCGAGCCCGTATTCCGCATAGCTACGTGGGTTTCATCCCTCTCGAGTCAACGTTCACAATGAACTGCAACCCCCCGCGCTCAGTATTCAAGCTTTAATCCGATTATTCCTTTCGAATCAACGAACACCGCTTCGTTTCATCCCCTCTCGTGCCCACTTTACAACCTCGACCTATGTAATACGGGTTGCACGCTGGAAAAACCCGTGTAATAGGTCGCATCCCGATGAGAACAGACCTCCTGCTATTTGCGTCACGACGAGTATCCGTGAAAGTGGCTTCGATAAATGCGCAACCATTTTTAATAGACGCAAAGTGTCTCGGACTGTATCAGAAATGTTACGAATGTTAGAAATATTGGGCCAATCTAATACTTTTCTGCTTAACCGAACAAAAATAACAGTAACCTAATACAGGTCTACTTAAGGCATAGGTGGTTCCAATTGGTTGCACACGTTTCCCCAGCAATTTTATCCGGAGGATTCATCTGTGCGATAAAAATTGTCTCCTTCAACGTCCGCGCGGGGCGAGGTCTTAATGTTCTTGGAGGAATAATCTTCGCGAAGCGAAATTAAATCACCCTGGCTCGATTGCCGTGTCGATTGAGTCGTTCTCGCAGGGACGAAAATTCCCGTCCCACCCCCGCGGTTCGTCTCAGCGTTGGGACGAGCTCGGTAGCCGTGCAAAATAAATAACGAGGCCGAGGCGTATCGAGGATCGGCGCTGAAGACGAAAAGAAATCGAACGGCGATGCAGTGACTTGGTATTTAAAAATATGCACGCCGACAGATGCGGTTTCCATGTCGCACGCTTCCAGCGACTCCCATAAATATGATAAGGCTCTATAAAGAGATATACGAGCCTATAAGCCGGTTTCGCGTACCCGCCGACTCGATCCCGCTTCTCGACCACCGAGCAAACAACCAATAAAAAAAAAGAGAGAGAGAGAGAGAGAGAGAGAGAGAGAGAGAGAGAGAGAGAGA
>NW_026534952.1:0-2880 GCF_026225885.1 Hylaeus anthracinus
ATTCTTGCAATATAATATTTGCATTGCAATTGCAAATTAATATTGCATTTCGTAGTTTCTTGCACATTCAAATTTCCTACAAATACATAAATACATTTCATATAAATGCATAAAGATCCGCAGTTTAGTTGTAGTAGTAGTTAAAGATAGTACCATTCCCTCCGGAGTCAACGAAAGGGGCACCTTGCGATCGTCCTGAATGCCGTAATCGAAGCCGAAAGTATCTCTGGCGTGATTCTAAAAACGAGACCAAGTTCCTGCCTTTCGATAGCTTGTCGAATGTATTGCAAAATTTCTTCATTTTTCAATCATATTTACCTTTTCAGGGACGGTTGCGTTGGAGATTTGGAAATTCGTGGTCGAGTGGCCATCGTCCTCGACGAACGCGGCGTTCTGTCTTCCTTGCTGCGAAGATAAAAACAATAACAACGTTAGAATTAACGTAACTCTTGGTACAAGTCGATAGACGGACGCATCTTGATTAACTTGTCAGAGCATATACAGGGTATCCCAAAACTCGGGGAGGAGCCGGAAATGGGGGGTTACTGAGACGATTCTGAACAACAATTTCCTTTGCAAAAATGTCTGATGGGGCTTCGTTAAGGAGATATTAAGAGAAAACCCCGACCAATCAGAGCGCGAGGATGCCGATGCAGCGCTCGCGGTAGCCAATGAGCGCGGCCGCCTAGAGCGTAGCCTTCGCTACCGCGGCCGCTCGAACGGTCTACGCGCGCTCTGATTGGTCGGGGTTTTCGCTTAATATCTCCTTAACGAAGCCCCATCCGACATTTTTGCAAAGGAAATTGTTGTTCAGAATCGTCTCAGCTACCCCCCCGTTTCCGGCTCCTCCCCGAGTTTTGGGACACCCTGTATAATTTCAACGATCGATGGTTCTGCCGAGTTCAATTGTTTCGGTCGTTATTCTCCCGCAAAGGACGAGTTTTGTTAGTCATCGGATATTCTCTCTATTTCAGCGTTACGCCGACGCTTGATGTTTATCCGCAGTGAACGAACCGCGCGACACGTAACAACTTAATTCCTCTACACAGCCGGTGTTGTTGTCGTACGCAAGGACACTTTCCAAAGTCTGCAATGTTGCACGCTATGCCAGTCGTAAATTGCAGATCGACATCCTCCTCGACGACTCGCTATACGGGCCGTTTCGGGAAATGGTTTCGAGCAACGAAACTTCGCTTGCTAAAACTCGCCTCGTTTTAATTATTAACAGACTTCGAAAAGGAAGAGGTTGCTCGATTCGGCATGTATATCTTTTTTTTTTAATTAACATCAAACCCTAAATAAATGCCAACGACCTTCAATTTAATCGAACGAAAAGAAAATATAGAACTGGAAATTATAATCGAACGAACCGAATGAATTCTGCGAGACAGAAAAATGCGCGAGAATCGACTTCCACAATGGTCGTACGCTATACGGATCGAGCAACGATCACCTGCTGACTCGCTGTTAAACACGATTGTCTCTCGTCCCGTTGTTTTCAAGCGACGTAGAGTGATTCTCATAATTATCGACGCGCAACGAGAGCAACAGGAACGCGAAAGACAGAAGAAACGAATCAAAGATTTTGCCGCGCTTTTTGTTTTAGAAACGTGATATTTAAACTGCGAATACATTAAACTATACGAGTATCCTAAACGATAATATTCCGTTTTTTTTTTTTTTTTAAATTTTATTATAAGCTCGTGGTCCGAATATAAAACTTCCCTGACGCATCGAAAGAGCATCGAAAAGCATCGAAAACTCTTTTATCGCTTTTCTTGCGTTTCTGTATTCCCGTAACCGGTAGCGTGCGCTAATGATTTTGTAATTCGCTGCAGTGCGATCGTTATTGCGCGCGAATACGCTCGAATCATTGTAGAACGCACGAGACATTCCCGACGTTTTCAGTCGGTCAGAAACGTTCGCGTGTTACGGCAATCTAACGTTGCAACAATCGCCTGATGCAAGTTGCAGTCCGCGACCGTTGTTGCATACAGAACAGGCTATCGAATTAACGGAAAAATCGAGTTTCCAGACCCGTCGCGGCCTAACCATATTTCCACGCGTAACCTCAGAAAACCGCGAATGTTAATTAAGGGAAAACGACGAATCTGCTCTTCGACGCGAGCGAAAATGCGTCAGCGTAACGCTCGACATTAAAAGCTTGTCACAAACGTACAGAAATGTGTGCATTCTTTTTTTTAATAAAGTCAACGTTTTCGATGCCACTTATCGCAGGGCTATAACGGACAATTCTATGATACAATAATTAAATATTAATTAAAGCGTCCAATGGAATTGCGTAAGATGAAATTCGATCGTTCGAATATCACGCGTGGCGAGTTGTTTGCAATAATTGAGGTTCTACTGTTAGACGAGCGTGTGCAGGTAAATTAGGATGACTCATTGGAAATATTATGTTCCGTTTGATCCAGCAGTGAAACGCTTGAAACGCAAGATCCTTGAAGGCGTTTCAAGTGGAATTGCACACGCCAACTTGGAATTTATCCTCGTTTCACAAGGATCTACGGGAACGTCCGACATACGATGGCGATTATTACCTTTTTGTTGCGTAAGAGAAGCCGGTTCTACGGCTTGGATCGTTTTATGAACCTAATACCACGTGTTACCAGTCTCCGCGCTCTCTCCCTCTCTCTCTCCATCTCTGTACCTAATCGCCCTTAGCGCTTCCGGTTGGACTTCTTCCGAGCGCGTTGCCTTTATCTTTCTACCCGACTTTGTTATTTCAGACATTTCTCGCGTGTTTTCGGCGCAATCGAAGGGAAAGACGCAAGAGGACCTTAATAAATACATAAGATGAGCTCTAAGATACTTTTTAATAACAAAATACTCATCCGTCGCGTATACTTCTATCGAGAA
>NW_026534953.1:0-9504 GCF_026225885.1 Hylaeus anthracinus
CTCTCTCTCTCTCTCTCTCTCTCTCTCTCTCTCTCTCTCTCTCTCTCACACAGTACTCTTCGTGTTTCCATGTATCGTCCTCGTCATTGCACATAAACGATCGATGCACGTGTCAGGTGTAGTTCGTCTTACGACCAGAGAGATAAAAGCCTTTTGTCCGGTACGACTCGACCTACGATCGAAAAGGTGAATCGTTTTATCGTAACTAATAGCACCGCTTGTTCCGATACTGTCCTCCGGTACGTAATTTTGTGTACTCGTGCAATTAATTATGATCCATCGGCTTCGCGGAAAATAGCATCAAGAAAATCCGATAGTACAAAGCCGATCGTTGAAAGAGAAGCCGTGGAAATGCGTTTCGAGTACCTATCGTTCAACTAAAAAAAATGTTTCAGACGGAATACTTTGATAACGGACTTTACGATACATTATATTACGCGTTACGAACTTCTTTATCGCATTCCAGGTGAAATCTGTCGCATTCGTCGCGATTCTCCTTATCGGTTCCCTTCGTTTTCTCTTTGTTCTTGTCTACCGCTCGCGCGTCTTTCGCGAACGAAACGTTTCGGACTAACTGGCGAACAAAAGGAAATAGTTTACGGGAACTACGATCATTTTCTGCGTGTCGAGCATCCGGGTCCTTATCGCGATAACTCGTTCTTTATTTGAATACTACGATACAAAGACGGATAACGAACGACGTGGATCAAGATGGATTACGTCTGTATGTACAAGAGCGGGTAACAATTAGGCACCGGTGTCGATGACTCGCGATAATGTCGCGTACGCTTTCGCTCATCCATCGTTGTAACATCCAAAAGCTAGGGAAAAGATTACGTCGATAAGTGAACCTCGGCAGAAATTCAGGAAATTAATTTTCCTTCGTTAGTTTCTCTCCTCCGTTTTATCCTTCTCGCGACCGTTTACTGGATTCTTTATTCTTCCTTTATTTTATCGATGGATTTGTATTCCAACGCTGTATACGATACAATAATATAACTTACGAACGTAAAGTCACCGCATCGAAACAACGAAACTACATTTTCCACGGTAGAGTATTTTAACAACACCTTTTATATTACCAGTAAATTTCGGCTAATCGAGAGACAAGATAATCCAACGATCATGCCTCGACCACGCGAAAAGCCTTTGATAAAGAAACGTAATCGTGTGTTTTTTCACCTCTTTCCTCCGAGAATAGGTCAGGATCATAAAGCAATAAAGAGCAGCGCGTCGACTCGATACGAACGGCTTTCGATTAGAACTGGGATTAAGTCGATTAATTCAATATTCGAATATATATACATACGTATTAGAATACCGTTACTCGAATATTATTCGAATATCGCAATATGTTATAGGATTCGAACACTTTCAATATTCGAACAAGAAAATATTAATAAAATTGTTGAGGTGCACCGGGTAGAGTAATTTTACACTCTCGGGATGCGCGATAATAAAAGGAACAACTCATTAGAATACTTTATAATGCACGTGTCTCGCAAACGAAATACGTCTGAAGTAAGTAACATAGAATAATTTGTTTGCAGTCTGCCCAGGGAAAATCGACGGGTCCAGTAAAGAGAATCTCTCCAAGAAAAGTTCCATCGTTGAAGTACCGTGAATCCAGATGATCTATTTTAATACCATGTCTCATCGTCAGCTCATTATCAGGCCATAAGAGAAACTTGCGACGAGTGGAATCGATGATTCTTGGAAAACGACGAAGAGTTTTAGTCGGACAGCTACACAACAGAGTTTTCTGTCAATTGAAACGGATAAATATCAATTTTATTCCTTATTATACTCCTTTATACTAAAACATTTATTGTACATTCGATACCTTTTCCGGTATTGTCGAATCACTCGAGTAACCGAACATAAAAATAGTCGCAGGTTTAGTTTTAAAATCAAAGTGATACAATAGAATTGGAAAGTTCGTTAAGCGATCGAACGTTGCGAGGTAATACGAACGTTCTGCGTGGACGGTGATTAGCGTTTCCCAACCGCGTCGATCCGCAGGAAACCGAGGAAACTGCACCGATGGATAAACGTGAAAATATTGGCCATAACTGTTAGCTCGAGTGCCGTTCAAGGCCTTCGATTAGCCACGTGTGTACACTGTCGCTTGTTACTATTTGCTCGAGTAAAATTTACGTCTTGCACGTACGCGACAAGCTTTCGAAGAAGTGTTGGAATTACACCTATACCCGGCGCGAACGTCACCGGTGATTAACGACGTTAATTTAACGTCCGACTAGTTTTTCTCGAGATTTTTCTCGCGGCAACGTTTCCAAGACAGTTTCAGTTACACGCGTTTATCATCGGGGTTAATAGACTCTAAAAGAGGCCAGAAGAAGTATCGTAGATAAAATAGCTGCTCGACCGTGTTTGATCGTCGGTCTAAACAGGTGCGATGATAATATTTGACGAAAGTAAAATTTAATCGTTCGAATGGTTTGGCGAGACGTTACGCGGTATCCTTGTTCGCGCGGCGAGCAGGCCGGGTCTCAGGCCGGAAATGTTAATCGCGCGATCCTGCCTTCGATTAAACAAATATTTCACGAACAATAAGACAGTAAACGTCGGTTACCTTGAGAACCGACTCGAGAATCGAGTTTTAGGTGTACAACTAGGAATTAATTCGGTCTCTTAGTATAGCAACGCGCTACCGAGTATGTTTAAAAAATTGTAGGCAGGAAGTACAACTAGTTCTTAATCGCTAGAATCCTTACGTCACGCGGCAAACGCTGTTCCCGCCATCAGCAGCCCGAACGCGTCGAACAATAGACGAAGGTTCTGTCAGAAACGCTCGCCTTTGTTCGCTTTCGAATGCATTCGTTAACACGCCCGCGCACCGCGACAATTCGCGGAAGCTTAACGTTGCCAAGCGAGTTCGATCGTTGACGCGTAAAAACGTGTTTCTCTCAAAATTACTCGATTCACATTTGCGGGAAGTCGAATTCACGTAACACCTACTGTTATTTAAAAATTACAAAATTTTTGGAAAATCGACTATTTTTGTGTCGTCGAAACCCTATTCGAAGGGAAACGATATTCCCTTAAGCTTGATTTCCTTTCTTTCTGTATTCGAGAAAACGCGATTCCGCGCAAGAATTCCCGGGTCTGATCTGGATTCTTTCGCGAGAAGAAGTTTCCGCTCGAAGATCTACCAATTACAAACTTTTGGAAAATCGACTATTTTTGTGTCGTCGAAACCCTATTCGAAGGGAAACGATATTCCCTTAAGCTTGATTTCCTCTTTTTCTGTATTCGAGAAAACGCGATTCCGCGCAAGAATCCCCGGGTCTGATCTGGATTCTTTCGCGAGAAGATGTTTCCGCTCGAAGATCTACCAATTTATCAGAAATCTACCAGTTTCAATTTTTCTGGGAAAATATCGATCGCGGCAGGACAAATGATAGGCGACGATTCGAAGGAGCTTTTGTCAAGTTCCGAGCGGTGGTGGACGAAGCGTGTGATTTTTCTCGCGCTGGGATGGCGTAAGAAACGATTCACCGTGACCGATGAAAGATTGCTCGACGATCGATCGAAATGGCGATGATCGGTCAATTGCGATCGATGATGGACAACCTGAGCGACGTTTACTATCTCGTGCAGCTGATCGTTCGTCCTGTATTCGTCTACTTACGGGTAGGATCGCGCGATTAACCTTTCCGTTGGCACGCGCGCGTACGTTGGCGATTAGGATAACGAGATCGGGAATTAGGATTCAGTAGGACTCGTTTATCATGTATCGTACGATAAATAGGGTCACGTGACTCTCGTATCCTCGGAACCCTTAACCCTTTGCGCTCGGGTGGCGCCTCTAGGGCGACATATGTAATTTAAAAGTGATTCTGTCAGAATACAACTAATTACTCATTGAAATAATAATACATTGAGTCGTGAACGTTCACAGATATTTCTCTTCGAGGTAAAGTTTTTGGTTTCACAGAAATTTATTATAAAAGTTTCGTGGATGTACCCCTTTCAGGATCTGATTCTGCACAAATTCGTCTGGCTGGTCGCGACGAACGACGAGGTCGACTACTCGGACTCGAAGCAACGGGGAATCGCCACCAGGAACATCACCGGCGACGTCTTAGCCTTCTCCGTTCT
The DNA here is from genome assembly GCF_026225885.1 of Hylaeus anthracinus. Lineage (NCBI taxonomy): Eukaryota > Metazoa > Arthropoda > Insecta > Hymenoptera > Colletidae > Hylaeus > Hylaeus anthracinus. Next base: position 4,123 of record NW_026534953.1, read on the forward strand.
CTGCACCGTTCTCTTTCTCATCGCCATGCTCACGTCCAAGTGCGAGAAGGACGAAGAACGACCTTACGTCTCCGCAGCCATCGAAACGTGAGTGACGATCGTTCGTGTTTCATTTAAAAAAAAAAAGAACAAAAATAAAAATAAAATCCTCAAGTCCCTTGCACGAAACCCTTTAATCGCGATAACCCTTTCTCTTTGTTTCTTTTAATGCACGTTACTCGATTACGCCGAGATGGCTCGACCGACCGAACTAGTACCGGAACTAGTGCATTTACAGCAGAGATATTTGTCCATTTATGGAGACTTCGCCGTACTCGTATTCCCCTACACGGGGCAGAAAATCTAGCTTCGATTCGAAGATTCCCGTTCTTATCGTTTCGTTTACAGAGTATCCTCGGACGTCCAAGAAGGCACCCATCCCTATTACGTTCCCAGCGCAGCTTCCAGCTCGACGAACTGCTTCTACGCCTGCGGCGACCTGATCCGCGTCCCTGAACGTATCCCAACGAGGAGTCCCTCCGACGACAGCTTATCCAGGGTTCGCGTCGTACACCGCAAGCGTAGCAAAGGCATCCTGAAGAAGTCCATCTTCAGTCTAAGCTGCGCTTGGCCGCAAAATTCGCAGAGCACCCAAACCGAGAAGACGTTTCACAAAACCAGCCAAACTTGGCTGATCAGGCGAACCAGGAGCGGCCATATCTACGGGAAGTACCGCGTTTAGCCAGCGCAGTGATGGGCGAAAATCTGAAGTTTGCCGATATGTTTGTCTCCTTTCATCTTTTCTACATTTTCCATAGAAAGAAACGAGACAAACGCATTTATTCGAAACTTCAGAATATTCAGGCAAACTTCAGATTTATTCGAAGCCTAGAGTTTCGCCCATCCTGAGTCAACGGTGCCCGTCCAAACGGGACGCTACAACAACCCCCTTTTCCTTTGCTACCGATGTCGATCTTTAGTCTGAAATTACCGAAATTGCGCCCGTTGCTTCAAGGAATACTTGACGTGCAGCTGTTTCAGAATGTCCTAGGTAAACTTCCCGTCTCCCTCTCTCGCCTTTAATCTAGCCCCTATATAGCAAACGTTCGTTGTAACGTAAATGCAAGTTACCAGTGTTCTAAAACAATCAGTTCGCTCGTCCAAGGACGGAAGTCGCTTAGAAGCGTTCGTGTGATACGAAACGATTCCGCCGTTGTTTAGCATTCCAATCAATTAACGAGGCAGTCTAGCGTTATCACTCGCGCCTAATGAATCATTCCGCGAGATCGCTCGGAATCGATTACAACGCGAATTCCTCGCGCACGCGATCGCCAGCCTGTGCATCAATCGGTTACTTCATAGTCGTTCGAAGCCATCCTCGGGAGATTTCGCTCGTTAACGAGATCTCGGAGGTTCGAGCGACATTTTATTTGTATTTTCGAGCCGTTTACCGCTTTTTACGAGCTTTTATTTCGAATCGATCTTGTCGCCGCAGACTTTGTAATCGGTCTTTTGTTCGGGAGAATCATTTTTTAGAGGACGAACTATTTTGTACGTGCGCCTAACCCCCGATTCGGACGGAGAGCCGGTTTCACGGAACGCAGATGTCGAAATTTTGTATGAAAAAAAGAAAGATACCGGATCCGTAAACTGCGCGAACCGGTGGTTAGACGTATCGGGACCGATCGTCACCGAAGATCTTTGGTACGCGTTCTTTTTCCCCGTTTTTTACAGGCTGTTGTAATATTTTGTAGAGAAATAAAATCCTCGACATCGTTTGGCACGTCTCATCGAAATTCATTCCGACGTAGCATTAAAATTTCACGCCTCGCGCTGGACGTGTTATCGATAAATAAATAAAATGATCCAAACTCCGCGGGGAAATTTTATCTGGCGAATGTCGTAAACTTATTACGATCCGCGTACATACATCTACCGTCGTAAAAACTAGCGTGACTTTACGGCCGCGGACATTTTATTATATTGCGAAAGATCGGCCACGTATCGGGATCGATATCAATCAGCGGATTAGACGTAATTTAGCAACGAGGATAAGAGAAGTGTTTCGTTGTACTCCTCTTACGAAGGAAACAATGTTCCTTGCTGTCCTCAATGCAATCCTCCCTGTGCGATCTTAATACAGTAAAGATTAGAAGTTAAGTATCCTTAAATGCACGAGCTCGGGACTGAACTTGTGCGTTTATCGCGGACTTTGTAACACCGTATTCCTGACATTTTTCTGATTAACGCGTTGGCCGCCACGTCACCCAGACACGGGTGACAGAACTTTTCGTTAAGGAACTGAAATAAATCTGGTCACGATTCGTGAATTTTCGTTCAAAAATTCTATACTACGACAAATGCTAACTTATCTAATCTTCGACAGTCTCGAGACACAATTTTCACTTTGCAACAATTTTCATGAGTTTCAACTTGGCAGCCAACGCGTTAAAATGAGATCAAATACGATATATTTACCGTTCATCTTTTTTTTAGTTAGTGTTTAGCGACATATGATGCGTAATAAGTTGTTGCAAGTAAATATGTTGGGAATTAAGTCGTGTTTAGTGTTTTCGCTCCGTCCGCTTCTTACGTTTGCTGTCTTTGTCTATGTTTGAGGCTCCTCGGCAAATATCACAGAATATACGATCGTGTAAACAATGCTTGAACTCTTGGACCCCCCATGGTGTGTATACCCCCCAGTGGCGTGGATGGTTTCTGTGCAGTTACGGAGACGTTGCTGTACAAACAATAAGTACGAAAATAAGGAAATAGTTCGTTATATCAGACGTGGAAACGAACTCTGTGCCCTTAGATTCAATTATTTGTAACTCTAGGGAATCGTGAACGCTACGGTGGTCTGAAAAGAAACGTAAAACGCAGCAAATGATAAAAAGAGATTTTCGAGAGATTCTTTAATAATTCTCCCTCTCCCACGAAACAAGTTCAATTAAAAAAGCCACTGGTGAAGCTACCACTAAGTAACGATTATTAACGTACTTTCGTAAAATTACAAAAGAAAGATCGATCTTTTTCTTTACTCGACAAGTTTACCCTCCAGTTTACCCTCCGGTTTACCCTCCGGTTTACCCTCGAGTTTACGAACCAATATGGCGGCAACGAATCCTGCGCTCATCGAGCCGCAACGTCGCTATAGAAACGATGATCGCTCGGATACCAAAACAATTCGTTTCGCTGACGCTAGGTTCCGTTAGATTCTAACGAGTTCCTGACAGTTGTAGTTCTTCCCTTGGAACTTTTTTCTCGTCGCGAATTAGATAGCTATCGAAAGCTTACGCAGGAAGCGGGCGGCGGTGGCTATCGTAGGACGATGAACGTCAAAGACAGCAGCGACGAGGACGAATCGCACGATATTTCGGCGTTCGCCAAGTTCGACGAGACAATCGAAGTGCGTAACGCCGAGGAGATAAAGAGCCCGGTTAGCCGTAGGCCAGCGAGCTCGAGGAGGCCAAGGCAAACACCAAAAATGGAGAGTTTGAATTCCATGGGGATAAATTCCCCGCGAGAGAAGCTGAACTTTCGAAGGTAGTATCTACGAGGGTCGTTCGGAAAAGTAAGTTTAACGATGTTAGCGCTGGTCTTGGCGAAAAGGTACGACTACCGAATTTTAGAAACGTGTTCTCTCGTTTATTTTGATCGGTTCCGTGTGTCGTAGTCTCTGGTCGGTCGGATTGTCGCGCGTTTCGGTAACATTTTGTAATGGCGATTCCGTTAAAATTTGCGTCCAAGTGTGAACCGCGTGGTATAATAGGGTTTTTTTTCTTACCGCTAAAATACTTCACAGCCACAGAAATTTATCGACGATTATGTTCCGTTTACGGCGATAAATGCGCGAGCCTGCAGATGGTTACGCGTTGGCGAATGAACAACGTTCCTAAATGGCCGCGAAGAGTCGCACGATGAAGAGCGCGAACGACGACCAGCGGACGCAAAGTGGACGAAAATCATTACGCCTTTACGGAATTCAAAAGCTTGTTACTCGTTGTACGAAATGTATTGAAAGATGTGGCGATTACGTAGAAAAATAAAAAATTGTCTGAAAATTTTACAAACGACCTTGTTTCTGTGTTTTGACCACTCTTTCGCAACGTAATCAGACCGTTAAACTTACTTTCCGAACGACCCTCGTACATTAAGTCGAGACAAATGCTAATAGAAATGAAACTGTCGCGCATTAATGACTACGGTCTATCGTTGCGAAGTATCGAGATAATTTTGTTTGATCGGACTCTCCTAACGAAGCTCTTTAATCGCCAGATACTCCGACAATGACAATAGCATTGGAAAGTCATTGGGAATCAGCAGTGATCCCTCTGACAGCGAAGAAAGCGACGATGACGACATACAGGGGACGAATAACGCGCAGCCGATAGAAGTATACAATCCTAAGGACTTCGAGAACTTGGACGTGTCGATGGAAGTGAAGGAACTGTTCCAAAACATAATAAGGTGCGTAGGATAAAGATTAATTCATGGTGTCTCACAATTATTCTGATATAATCGTATGCTGGGAGTGTGTTCACTTGTTTATTGATCTTTATTTGTAACGATAAGGGATAGATAAGGGACAGGCAAGATAAGTAATACAAGTTTCCACTTGGCGTTCATTTATGGGGGCGGTGACGGTATCGCCATCTCGCGGTGAGAAGGACGAACTAAAATTCGTTGTTTGTTGGCGTTTATTAAAAAAAATAATAAACATATATAGACTTTAAACCTGTATTAGTCCTAAATATATAAAAGACAATACGAAAATAGAAATATTTACATCGTTACAATGTAATACTTAATATTAGAAGTCGTCTTAGCCTAAGTGTGTTTCATTGTACTAGATATGTTTTTGTTCCGAGTGTAGCATGTCTGTATATATTTCTGTGTTTTATTGTGTTGTTGGTGTCCTACTGTGATTCCGAGTGTCGCGTGTATTGTTATTTTTGATTCCTGTTAAATCTGCAAGTTATTTTCTTTTAGGAACTCTGTAATTATCCGAATCGTTGTTAGGTTAGATTCCTGTAAGAGTTCCTCTGCCTTGAAGGGAAAATTAACTAAACTTGTCCTCGATTAGTTCGAATTGCTGGCGTTAGATGGCGACACATAGTCGGTGGTGGTTTCCTTTATGCCGACATTTCAATATTTTCGCATAATCTACGCTTCTTACGAGTTCTACTTTATATTTTCACGTATTCTGTTTAACATTTACGTGGAAATAACGCTAAATTACGTAAATAATTCAATATGAAATCGTAGGTAATAGATCGATAAAGTGTCGCCATCTGTTAGAAGAATGCCCAAGCTGTTTGTTGAATAGTTTCTGCCTCTTCGTCTTAGATGGCGCCACTACTTTTTTTTTACCGACACCTTAATATTTTCTTAAAATCCTTT
>NW_026534954.1:0-25476 GCF_026225885.1 Hylaeus anthracinus
CCACCTGTCTCGAGGAGTGGGGAGACTCGTGCGTAGATTCAGGTGGATCCCGCAACAACACCGATGGGAACAGAACCGGCGAGAACAGAACCGGGATAATTAGCTCCGCCGAACTCTACTTCAGGTGAGTAGCGAGGCGAGGTCCCTCTTTGTCGAAAAAGCTACGAAAACCTAGAGCATCCTCTTTCTGTTTGAAGGTATCGCTATTACCATGAATAATTTGATTATTTCGTTAGAGAACGTTCCATTGTAGCAGCCTTGCAAGAAATGTCGAATATTCCGAAGAAGACGTCTACAGAGTGTCCCATAAATGTTGGAGGCCCTTGAAAGGGGTGGTTCGGGGGGTGATTCGAAACAACGTCTTCCTTGGCGAAAATGTTGTCCGAGGCTTCGTTAAGGAGATATTAACACTTTGCCGGCTCTGTTATTTCGCTTGTCGCCGGCTGTCGTCAGCCAATACTTTGCGAAGGTCACCACTGTGGTGTCGCCGGACGTCATAGTGTTAACAGAAAACCCTGACCAATCAGAGCGCGAGCGTGTCGTTGGAGCGCCCGCGGTAGCGTAGGCCACACTTTCTCATTGCTCAGGGTTGTCTGTTAGACAACATTTTCGCTAAGGAAAAAGTTGTTTCGAATCACCCCTCGTACCACTCCTTCCGATAACCTCCAACATCTTTCAGACATATCAATTCCTATATCACGTATCAATTAATCCCGCCAGTCCTCTGCTCGCGTCCCGATAATCCCAACTCGAACTCCGAATCCCAATCCGAACTCTTGTCTCGTGGAAACCAGCGCGAGACTCGTTCTTTGGCCGTAACGTGCGACGTAAACGCTTTCTCATCAGGAAAATAGTGCTAAAGGAGAAGCAGACGATCGAGGATGGTATCGGGTTGCCGGATTGGAAGCTGACGGTCTGCTTGCTGGTCGCGTGGGCCTGCATATTCGCGGTGCTGGCGCGCGGCGTGAAGAGCTCGGGAAAAGCGGCCTATTTCCTCGCGCTCTTCCCTTACGTCATCATGATCAGCTTGCTGATCAGAGCGGCGAGCCTGGACGGCGCCGTTAACGGGATCGTTTTCTTCATCAAGCCGGATTGGGGGAAGCTGTTCGATGCGAACGTCTGGTACGCTGCTGTCACACAGTGCTTCTTTTCGCTGTCGGTGTGCTTCGGTGGTGTCGTCATGTACTCGTCCTACAACGACTTTAGACACAATATATACAGGTTACTCTTTGAATATAAAATAATGCTTGAATAGAGAAGTTAACACGGTTAGAACGAGACGCTTGTTTCTCCGGTACCGTTACTAAACTTGGTCATGCGTTGACAATCGGGGGGGGGTTGTCGTAAGTCGCTATCGGGATTCGTTGGAGTATTACGGGACCTGAAGATTCAACTTTTGTCAGAGATATCGTCGATAAATCGGTTACCATCTCTGCCGTCGTAATTGCTGGCTATCGACGATGGGACGACCGCACTTCGCGTACGTTGTCCCGATACGGTAAAGTCTTGTTAAGGCTTAGCTGAAAGCAAATTTCTCCAGGATAAAAGCACAGAAACCAACCCCAGGGAGGAAAAGTTAGTAAAAGTTAAGAATAAAAAAGTTTCACCGTTGCATTAAATCCTTTCACCGCCATAGTTGGATGTTTTCGTTCCGTCCTCTTCTTTACTCGCTGTCCTTGTCTACGTACGACGCTTGGCGGCAAACATCACAGAATATACCAACTCCAGGTTATCTGTACGAGGTCAGTCCCGAGTTTGCGCGCTTAACAAGACTTTACTGTAGTTTCTTTGTCACTAAAATATTATTAGTAAATAATCCGTACGTAATAGTTTATGTTTCACGTTACATTACCGAGTCGTACAATGCCAAGAATTGTTCCGGCTTCCTAAAAAAATATCATTTCAAGCGCAGATTTGTATCGTTCGTTAACTCTTACGAACATTTTGCCTCTGCAGAGACGTGATAGTAGTGACCACCTTGGACACGTTCACCAGCCTCATGGCGGGTTTCACCATTTTCGGTATCCTCGGGAATTTGGCTCACGAGCTCGGCATAGAAGACGTCAGCAAAGTCGTTCGGGGCGGAACCGGTCTCGCCTTTGTCTCCTATCCGGACGCCATCGCCAAGTTCACCGTTCTGCCGCAGGTGAGAATCGAAGCCCTCCCATTGATTAGTCGTCGATATCAGGCCTGATAGTTTGCACGTAGATAAACGTTCATCCGGTCGCGTCGCTTCGAGATACTTTCTCGCTTGATCGGAGCTACGTCGCGTCGGTTCCGTTACAAAATAGAAACCATAGATCAGAGATCGGCAATCTTCGCTGACCTTTGGCCAGGTTTAACGAACGTTGTTCTCTTTGCGTAGTTCTTAACGCGTTAATAACGTTGACGTTAATTGTGAAAGTTGAAGCCGATTACGAAGGCAGACGGTCCAAACTTGTCATTTCCACGAATAATTATCGTTTAATTAAGAATATTAAAGTCATAGTCACTCGTGAAAGTTGGCTCGCTATGTTCAAAGCTACGCGCGAGAGTAGACGTCTCGAATCTCAAATCACTTTATCTAGATTTGCAATCCTGATTTACATTATCCCGTTCAGTCACTCGAACAAGCGACAAAAATAATAAACGTCATGTTACGACCAGCGTTATTGCTTTTAATATGTAAATCTCTATTCCACCAGCCATAAATACGACCTTAATGTAAAACGGTAGACCATGATCCAACTGTAGAGAAGTCGAGTTCGTTTCCTCTAACGCACCGTCCGCGAATTAATTCAAGGCGTTCAGGGTGATCGAGATAAGTCGAAGGATCGTAACAAACAAACCTACGCGAATTTTATCCATTCGTTTGCGCGCTCGAGGTGATCCAGATGTAATTCTCGTTGGAAGGAACGGCTCGTCAAGGATTTTACCGCTGTTCGCAGTTGTTCTCGGTGCTGTTTTTCCTCATGCTTTACGTGCTCGGCATTGGAAGCGCTATCGCTCTGGCGGGCTCGCTTATCACCATCATCAGCGATCAGTTCCCAAACTGGAAGCACTTGTACGTGGTCCTCGGCACGGTCACCTTTGGCTTTTCCGTCGGCACCGTTTACTGTACACCCGTAAGTATCGTGCGTGTACGTTACCGGAGTCCTAAAGCGAAAGACAAACATTTCCAAGTACGTGTATTTATTCCCGTTTCTCTACCTACAGGGTGGACAATTCATTTTGGAGCTGGTGGATTTCTACGCTGGCTCGTTCGTCGTGTTCATCCTGGCCACTTTGGAGATAACCGGCATCTTCTGGGTGTACGGATTGGAGAATTTCTTGGACGACGTGGAGTTCATGTTGAAACGAAGGCCGTCGGTGTACTGGAGGCTCTGTTGGGCCGTCATCACCCCTCTTCTGCTGGCTGTGATTCTGCTGTATACCCTCGTCTCTTTGCGACCCTTGACTTACAGCGGTATTCCATATCCCGACAGCGCGCACGGTACGTACGAATAATATTTCACGTAGGAATATTAAGCGTCCGATTAAAAAATCTAATTGCAGCCGTCGGATGGAGCTTATGCGCTATCGGCGTACTGCAGATTCCTTTCTGGCTGATTTACACCGTAATGTCCAACAGAGACCTGAAGCTGCCCGAGGTAAAATGAAAAGTCGATCTCGATAGCGGAACGAACGACTATAGTTGCGCGTTTGCAGATGATCAAGTCAGCATTCAGGCCCTCCCCGGAATGGGGACCTAAGAACGCCAAACAGCTGACCTCCTGGCGCGAATTCAAGGAAACCAGACGGAAAATACGCGAGAAACGAGAATGCTCGAGGATCAAGCAATTCGTTTATGTGATACTCTGCTGGGAAGATAAGCTTGTGTGACGAGAAGTCTTGGAGTCAACCATTGGAGCAGTTAGCGATGGTAGAACAGTTTTGGAAATGAACGATGCCAATTTCTTTTTTTTTTTTTTCTAAACTGCACATACTCAACTTACAAGGGGTGTAAAGCATTGATTTTGAAGTGTTCGAGTTAGCTTCAGTTAAAGTTAGCACGAGTTATCGAAGATGAAAAGATGGATGCTTTCTTTCTTAGCTTCTTCGTTCGTCTTCCAAAGATTCGTTCCTACTCGTTCGGTATTCCGTCCTGTAAATAGTTCTTATTGTTAGACGTAGACCGTCCCATTCTCGATGTTTCATCCTTTATCGCTCGTACGTTTTATACTCTTAGACTGAAAAGAAACGGCTTTCCGAAGGAAACGTACAATTCATCGCGGTGGAACAATTTTGTTTCTTTTCGTAGCGCCACGAAGCACAGTATTATCCATAAAATCGAGTATCGGCGTAGCTTGAACGATCAACGTTACGCTACTGCCACTAAAAGTATTTAAACTCCTTCTGTTATTTATTAATAGAGTCTGCCTTGTAAATGCCTACGATACGCTTTCGATAGCATTTATTAAAAACGTGCCACGTTTCGCGTAATATAAGTCGCTATAGAAATGTAACAAATCGTTGAATTACGCTTGCGATACTCGACGCGACCGCTTCTCCGGTGTGCAGATATTTCAATCATTCATAATCCAAGAAATTCCGATCGTCGACGTACCCCTCTTCCTCTTCCTCTTCTTCTTCGTGTTTCGTCAACACGGATGTTTCGTCTTCCAAGTCCTGTTTATAGAGTAATATGTGTGTTAGCAGTAGTTGCACCATAGGTACGCGAAGCAATTTATATAATAAAATAGAAAAATCATACGAACCCGCGGCTTGACCCTCTCCCTTTCGATCATCAGCTCCAGCTCGAATTCCTTTTGTCTCCTGAACCGTTCTTCGCATATCTGAAATCGTCATATTTTTTCTTTTTTTTTTTTCATTGCACGATTAATACAATTTGCTAATAATATTATACATTTTAGAAAATGATAAGTTCCGATAATCGAATCAGAAGTCTTCAATGCATCTATGTTATCTACAGGATGTAAAGAAATCGTGGACACAGGGGTCGATAGAACTGTTTGTATAAAAGTAAAGCGAGATACTTGATCCATAAAACAGATCGTTTTGTTGGTAACGCGGAATAACGCTGTGTCGAGCATTGGCAATGGGTTGTCGAATTTTGTATCGCTACTTAACTTTGTAATTCAACAACCAATGACCGAGGTATTCGATGGGGTCGATAGGCTTCTTTGCAACGATTTCACGAAGACCTTGCGACAGAGGTTTTCTCAAGAAATTTCTCAAGTAAAGCCCATCCGAGGATAGATACTCGTCGGAGGAAGAAGACACCGACCACGAGGAATCGACATCCTTGTCCTTCCGTGCGTCCCACAGTTTCTTCAGCGTTTCGACGTCCTCGTCAGCGAACCCCATCGCCGTCAGCAGTCTACGTAAAAAATAATCGAACGCGATAAGGTCACATACGCCAACCATAACTCGAAAGACTTTCTCACCTAAAGAACTCAGAGGTGGGCCCAGTCTTCAGCAAAGTCGCGATCAAGCTCCGACTTAAACATCTTTCTCGTAAAAAGCTCGCGATATCTTCGTTTGGAGACGAAGGTACGTTTGGTGCCACGTTGGATCGATCCTCTTCATTTTCTGCTTTCTGCAGTGACTTCAAGTTTTTCGTATCTACCGGAGATCTAACAGTGGCTTCTTCTTTCAGTACCTTTCTCGCTTCCTCGCCGATGTTGTGCAACTCCAATTCCTTCAGTTTCTCCAGATCCGCGCGTTTCCACCCGCATACATCCAAAATATCATGTTCCTAGCAATAGTGGTTAAGTTTAGCAATAATAACCAATAGGTATCGATTAATATCAGAGTTAGCAATTAGTTGGAGAATTAAATTAAACAGACGCGGAGCCTTTTACAAACGACCTTGTCTAATTTTGATACTCCGTTCGTTTCATGGTCCGGCTCCATTGTGAGTGTTAATTTCTTCTTACAATTTAGATCGTTCTTAACCATTCTCCTCCGCCTTGAATTGGAATTAAGAAAAAATATTAATTATCAGCAACTTCACTGTAGTTTACATACTGTGGTGGCACCTCCGCTCCTCACCTCCAGAGGGAAACCGCGCAGTCCGCGCGTTTCTCACAAGCACTCAGTTCCCTCTATCATTCCTATATAAGTCCCTCCTGACCAAACTCCAAATATCCTGGCGTCTAAGGCACGGGTCACGGTCCTGCTGGATAGCCTTCCTGAAGAGTCCAGACTTAGCAGGTCCAGGACGAAATGCTATTATATTGTAGTAGAATACTTACACCCACGATACTATATACATATAGTAGAAATTCCTGTCAGTCGAGAGAAATGAAGTAGTACAACGTTAATTGATATCCCAATATAATAATTGTAAATTCCGATTCTGGCAAAAAGACCGCGTTTGAATTGTTGATCGGATTATCAAAGGAGAGACAGTAACTCCATTATCAGTATTCCGCATTCATCCATTTATCGTGACCGTTTAATACCAGCAATTACGATAATTACAGCACTCGAGGACGCAATCGGAAACATTGTAAATACGTACCTTTTTTCACGCGTCGATCGCCGTTTTCCTTCGATCCTCGCGACCACGTCAGTAACGGTAATAAACGCGAGTTCCGGGGCTGCGCGCGCTGTTATCAACCGGAGCATAGAGTTGCAGTGCAAACTAATGTCACATTATCGTCGAAGTTTTTCGAGTGCGTTCGTCTGATGACCGATTGGATCGACGCCGGTTTCTCTATAAAAGCGGATGCACGCGACGATCGATCGCAGCTTGGCGGTCGATTTAACCGTTCCTCGAAAACCGCGCCGTTACGTTTCATCCCGTGACTGGTTCGTTCGACACTCCACTATCCGATGCACGAGGACATGGTGAGTCGAGGAACGTGACTTTTCCTTCGTCTTTCTGTCACGAGATCTTCCTAAAAATCTCCGAAACCAACTATCGATCTCGAGAGCGATCGGTTAGAAACTCTTCGAGCTGGATTGCACAGAAATACCAAAATTTCGAAGCTGTCGCGAATTTATTTAATTACTCTTTTAGTTCCAGAGATACAGTTACGCGAAAATTGACAAATTTTCCCAAAAAGCGAAGAGAAACGAAGTCGGCAAATTTAATTACCTTAATTTCAAGACCACAGCGGAACAACTCTGATTTTTTTTTTTTTTTTTTTTTTATTCGTGGAAACACAGACGATAGCAAGTTTTTACTCACGCGATAAGAGCCGGGCAACATAAAGAGCTTAAAGCTAATGCTTCGCTATCTCGAATGTAGCACACGATGCAAATCGTCTGATAATGAGTGACACTGAGAGAAAGAATGATTATTAAGCATCGTAACACATATACTTTGTTCCACGCGAACTATTAAAGGACAAAGAAAGGGGCCAATCGCCATCCGAGAGTTACGAGTTTGAAACAAATATATCGCATTTATCATCAGTTTCCTAAAGTTAATTTTTAGCAGAGTTACTTACGAATTTTCGCGAAATAGTAACGCGATGGACGTAAGACGTCTCCCCTCCCTTGGTCTCGCGATGGATGTACCGTGACCTTGACAGTTGGGAAAAGACGACACTGGAAATTGCTGCGAGTATCGAGACCGGCGGAGTTGATAAAATCAATGTTTACAAACGTGCACGGAGGGTTCCTTTGCTTTCGACCTTCTTCAAATTTATTTAATATTGTGGTCACCGAGAGTGTGAAATAGCGCGCTATCTTTATGCAATCTTTCAAACGGAAATTCGCTTTTAGCCCACTTATCGGTAACCCTCTCCACTTGCAGCTAAATTACTCCACTTACCGTTAAACCGTTCCACTATATCAACTCGTAGAGCGAGTAGAAACGTAGCTGAGAGATACCGAAGATACCGAAACAATTTTACTTACGTTCTCATCTGCGCGACAATCTGATATGTTGCCTTGTATTCGCAGAGCGGTGCAGTGGAAACTGGCCACCGGAACTCGGCGTTCGTCGAGGACGAGAAAGATCGACGTCGTCGCTCCGACAACGAATCCGGAGAATCGATATCGGGATGCTCGACATCAACGGAGGAAGTAAAAGCGACGAGCAGCTGGAACAACAGCATAGAGTTCCTGTTGTCCTGCGTAGCCATGTCCATCGGGTTCGGTAACATTTGGAGGTTCCCGTTCACCGCTTACGAAAATGGCGGCGGTGTGTTCCTGATACCTTACGTCATCGTCCTGCTCCTCGTTGGTAAACCGTTCTACTATCTAGAGATGATAATGGGACAGTTCTCCTCGTCGTCGTCCATCAAAGCTTGGAGATTGTCGCCCGCGTTTGTTGGTAATTTACAATCGATTTCATCGAACCTTTAAGATCCGGATCCTTCGTAATTAGACATTGCAATGGATTCTCGCAACTTTTATTTCGTATTTATTTCTATTAAGCGGGTCATCCCGTGTGACGGCCGTTTTTTTTAAAGGTTTTCTCGGTTGTTTTTATAGCGAAATGAAAGAACACAGTGTAAGATCAGACCGTGTATGCCAGGAATGCGTTATAGGGCGTGCGAATAATGACTCTGTGTAACTGTGAATTTGCTATATTTTCGATACGTCTCGACTCCACGAGTCTGAAACACGTCAGAAAAATCCCAACCGCGAGAACACCCTCGACGGTCCGACCTTTTCCTAAACGAAGTCCTCTGACCGAACGAACCTCCGTTGAGAGAGAGAGAGAGAGCGCGCGCAGAGACTAAACACATGGCCTGCTTCAACCATTTAACTATTTCTAATTTACTAACAACAGAGCTTCCAAATTTTTACTATATATTTATTCAGCCTTTAACTGTAACTTTGAATTCTTTCAAGCAAAAATATAACGCGTATCGCGAGACTTATCGCTCGTATGGCACCCATGTATAAAAAAGTTAGGTAAACGGCGTCCATGATGCCGACAGACTGGCTAATCCGAAATAATCTGTTTTCTGTTAATATCTCCTTAACGAAGCTTCGGACGACATTTTCGCCAAGGACACGCTGTTTCAAATCAACCCCCTCCCCCCCCCCTCCGCCGCCCCCGAACCACCCGATTGCTACCTTTTTCAAGGACCTCCAACATTTTTTCCCCATCCCGTGTATCTTGAAACTATCGTACAATAACAAACGAAATTATTTCAGGGATTGGTTGGGCCCAGTGTTGTTCGTGCGTGGCGCTAATGACGTATTACACTTACCTGATGGCTCTGACGCTGTTCTTTCTCGTCGCCTCTTTTTCCGCCGAGCTACCCTGGGCAAAGTGCAGAGAAGAATGGGGCGACCGTTGCGTGGACTCCGACAGAAAGATGAATACCAGCGCGAACAGTATGGACGCGCTCGAAGGAACGCACCAGGGAACGAACTTGTTCAGGTTGCTGGTAGACGACGAACACTACAGCAGCTCGGCTGAACTTTACTTCACGTGAGACACTTTACCTTCCCTTCGACTCCATACTTGAATGTACTTAATTATTTATACCGGAGAACATTTTTACCCACTGTTCGATACCAGGAAGATAGTTCTTCAGGAAAAAGACAACATCGACGATGGAATCGGACTGCCAGATTGGAGATTGACGCTCTGCTTGTTGGGTAGCTGGCTCCCGGTGCTCCTGGTATCGTTCCAGGGCGTGAGAAGCTCGGGAAAGGCTTCCTATTTTCTCGCGAGTTTCCCTTACGTAGTTCTGATCAGTCTTCTGATCAGAGCGGTCACCCTCGATGGCGCCGCAAAAGGGATATTGTACTTCGTCACGCCGAAATGGTCGAAGCTCTTGGACCCAACTATTTGGTACGCAGCCGTCACCCAATGCTTTTTCTCGCTTTCCGTTTGTTTCGGCGTCATCATCACCTACTCGTCGCACAACGACTTCAAGCACAACATCTACAGGTACACGAGGACAATATGTGTTACAATATACGATAATATACAGGGTATTTCAAAAATGTTGAAGGTCCTTGAAAGGGGTGGTGATTCGAAACAACTTTTCCCTCAGCGAAAATGTTGTCCGAAGCTTCGTTAAGGAGGTATTAACAGAAAAGACCGACCAGAGCGCGAGTATGCGGGTGGAACGGCCGCGCTCTAATTGGTCGGAATTTTCTGTCAACCCTTTGCACTCGAGACCTTTTTTTCTTCTATCTACCGGCAACTCGAGATTTCTCTTTGATTTTTCTCTTGAGAGGAGTTTTCTCTTGATACCTCCTTAACGAAACCTCGGACAACATTTTCGCCGAGGAAAAAGTTGTATCGAATCACCTTCCGAATCCTTTCCATGCACTTCAACATTTTTAGGACACCCTGTATTTGGACAACAAAAAGTTTAGAGTGTTCCACGTTTCAGGGACGCGATGATCGTGACAAGCCTGGATACGGTGACCAGTTTCATAGCTGGTTGCACGATTTTTGGGATTCTCGGGAACTTGGCCCACGAGATGGGGATCGCGGACATCGACAAGGTGGTCAAGTCCGGGGTTGGCTTGGCGTTCGTTTCCTACCCTGACGCGATAGCCAAGTTCACGTTTTTGCCACAGGTAAACGCGCAAATAGAAGAATTACAAAATTATTATGTACATAATTGTACCGTATCTGTGATTTACAGCTGTTCTCGGTTCTCTTTTTCGTGATGATGTTCGTTCTGGGAGTTGGCAGTACCGTGGGCATGGTATCGGGGATCGCAACCGCCCTGAAAGAGCGGCTTCCGAACGTGGAGATCTGGCAGATCGTTTTTACGGTGTGCTCGATGGGATTCGCCGTCAGCACAGTTTACGTTACTCCCGTACGTAAATATTTCTAGAAATGAATAGCCTTGCTTCGTTAATTTCTGCCACAAACAAAAGTTTTCTCTGATACAACCAGATCTGATTACAACCAGGATAAGAACTGTCGCTTATATATGACACAATAAAATTGCGCGAGTTTCTTTGTATTGTTTTCAAGCATCGTCACCTTCGTGGATATCAATGTTCAAGAGATAGCTTTCAGGAAAGTGGACGATACTTGAAAGATACCCGCTATCGACGCGAGTAAAGTGCGACACAACGTAATAAATTGAACGATTATGTTAATTTCCTATCGGAGTCACGATAAAAGATCAGGGAACAAAGTACGATAACGTTCGCGAGAGTTGCATAAGCCATGGTATCTCGTTAGCGTTTGTCCAAGGACTTTAAATTCTGTTCGCAGGGTGGCCAATTTATGCTGACGCTCGTCGATTACTATGGCACCTCCTTCGTTGTGTTCATCTTGGCCTCTTTTGAAATCACCGCGGTAACGTGGTTGTACGGTTCGTATTCTCGCGTCGTTTCTAAAGAATGTACATATGTATACTTGGAGAAGTGTTCATAAACAAAAGCAGTTTTCCTCATCGATCAACGTCGCAACTTTCAGTGGCTCAATTTTTTAGTGTTACGTAGAACTAAAGCGTTCCACAGACTACTCTTCGCGTAGCTCATGAAATCAACTAACTATGCCGTGCAACGGTTGCTTTTATGAGCTACGCGCATGCACCAATCTGACATCCCTTCGTGTCTGACGTGGGCCCATGTCACGTCAGAGCAGTCTGTGGCACTCTGTGGGACGCTTAATACGCTATTCTTTGTACAGACAGTCCCCTCCCCTCCCAATGAACTGCTTGAAATGCTCGGAATACCGGTAATTAAAGTAATCAAGACAGGTATAGAGAACTTGCTGAACGACGTCGAGTTCATGCTGGAGAGGAAGACGACCAGCTACTGGAGGATCTGCTGGTTCCTCGTGACCCCGTTGATTCTGATAACAATTTTCATCTACACCGTCGCCACCCTGTCGCCATTGACCTACGGAACCAAAGGATTTCCGACATCGGCCCACGCAGCTGGCGCGGTTTTACTCTGCTTTAGTATTTTCCAAATACCATTCTGGATGACGATGGAAATAGTAAAGAACAGGCGGCTGCCTTTGTTACAGGTAAAAAACTGTTGAAAATTTTCAGTTGAATTAAACAGAGATCGCATTTATACACAATTTAGGCAGTCGCGGTTAATTATCCTCTGTTTCAGAACTTGAAGAGGTCCTTTCAGCCGACGTCGGAATGGGGACCGAGGGAGGCCAAGTACAGGAAAGCCTGGCTTCTCTTCAAACAAGAAAAAATGAAAGAGAGGAGTCTCAGGACGCAGCCCAAGTGGCTTCAACTGATTTGCATACTGCTTCGTGTAAAGCTGAAATAAGACTGTCCCAGAAGACCGTTCTCGAAACAGAATCTCCTCTTGCATTCTCCGGACGCTCGTTACCAGTGGAAACAAATAAAAATGGTTGGCGCGATAACGCGGAAATTCCTGTAAATAATATTAGATTGTCCCATAAGTTCCCGTACATTTGCTATCAATAAATCATTTTATAATAACATTATAATCAAACGATAATTATTCTTCAAAATTTTCTTCTATTTCTGTCAATTCTTCAATTCCATAAATAATGTTAATGTCAACAAAATTCAAGCATCAAGTGTCCGGGAACTTATGGGACAACCTAGTACCGCGAGATCGTAACTGTTTAACGTATTTATTTAGAAACGAAGTCTCTATTACAATACAGAATAAGCTGAGATCTACGGGGTATCTCGTCAGCGTCATCGAAGCAGTCCGATGGTCAGATTCTTGATCGAATCTCTTAATGCTGCAGTTGCTATCAATCTCCTCCGATCAGCAACGTCACGATTCTCGACCTTTTCTTGCCCAGGTTCATCCTAGATATCCTTTTGGCGTCCTTGAAAGCCTTCCACTCTTTGTACTTGCTCGGATCTTTGGGCCCCCAGTCGGGGTCCGGTTTAAGGATCTGAAAGCATACGGACGAAAGTGAAAAAGGACTCGAAGATTTCATGAAAGAAGTGGTCATCTCGGTTGCTTACGTCCAACGCGGGTTTATCTTTGTTTTGCATCCTGGTGACGATGATCCAAATAGGGAACTGGATTACTCCCAGCACTAACAGTAACCACCCAGCAACTGGAACAATGCGAAGCTTACGTTTATCTCTGTAGAGGTCCAAACGGTTAATTTTATCGTCTACTCTATAATATAGCACGTAAGGTCAATCAGCGGTCGAGAGCTTTAAATCTGTAACCTCTCGTGCCCAAGGACACCGAACAAGTCCCTCCTACGAATAAAGATTTTCCTACCGTAGGCAGAAGTTGGATAATATTCGCCGTTGTAGGTGAGAGGCGTCAACTCGCTCAGAAAGTAAATCAGGATCGAGAAGAGAGCCAGGGGTGTCAAGAAACCCCAGCAGAATCTCCAGTAGAAGGAAGGGCGGTTGCCGATCATGAATTCCACGTCGTCCAAAAAGTTGTCGACACCTGTGCGATAAGAATCGATTGGAAAGCTGTAGGCGAAGTTGTGGCGGAGGCCACGGATAAATCGACTCGTTCGGAGTGTTTCTAAGAACGTTGATCGTTAACGAAGTCTTTTACTCGAGCAGGTGGGAATCTTTCCCAAAATCGATTTTCTCGTTGGCCTCGCCATAGGCGGTAGGAGACGCGAATTATTCATTTACCGTACACCCAAGATATCCCTATCACTTCGAAGGAAGCCAGGAACACTATTATGAACGTTCCTCCGAAGTAGTCCACCAAGTTTAATACGTGTTGTCCTCCCTGCAACGATAATAAAGACTCGTTCGATAACATCTGTAATTGTTTATCGGAGCGCATCAGTAAAGTCTCTCACTGCTCGGCCATCGTACTTCTGGACCCCTCAAGGGATACACACCCCAGTTGCGGGGACGGTTTCAGTCCATTTATGGAGACTTTACTGTAGTATCAAAGGGATAATTCGACACTTTATCTACCGGGCTATTTAGAAACACTGTTTAATTAAAGAAAGAATGTTCTACAGTAGCATATGCCAATCTAGTCTGGCAATAATTCCTTCATACTGTTACTAGGTACGTTGAAAGCCAAGTCTGTTCCCAAAAACTGAACATTGTAAATAGACAATCATCGGCACAGTAAATAAGTTCGAGTAACTAAATACTGGAATTAAAAAAAGTTTATAAATAGGCTCCCGGTAAATAAAGTGTTAAAAAAGCTGCGTGCCTGCGTGCAATAAACGATTCCAATGAGAAAGCCGATGCTCGTGACGCAGGCAGCAACTTTCCAGTTCGGAATCCGAGGAAACTTGTCTTTGATGATGCTGGTGATGACGCCGGTGAAGGCGACGGTGGTGCCGATACCCAGGACGAACAGCATCAGGAAGAAGAGCACGGCGAAGAGCTGGGGCACCACCGTGAACTTGGCGAGCGCTTCCGGATAGGAAATGAAAGCGAGACCCGTGCCGGCGCGCACCACCGTGCTGATGTCTTCTTTGCCCACTTCGTGGGCGAGGTTTCCCAAGATCCCGAAGATGGTCGTCCCTGCTATCAAACTCGTGGCAAGATCCATGGTCGTCACCACCGTGCAGTCTCTGGAATAACGATTCGAGTCCGTTACCTGATCGTAACTTTCGGTGACGAACGTTGACATTTTTCACGCCGGATAAAAAATGACGTTTACGCTTGAAACGTATCGCTCGAGTACTATACCGCGGAAGGTGTACGCGCGAGGTCTCGTGACCTCGCACGAGACCTCGCGCGTACACCTTCGAATCGCAAGTATAGTACTCGAGCGAACGCAGAAACAGTATCGTCAGCGACGCCTCTTTCAAATAAAAAGTTTCACGGGAAACTTGTTCCCAATACAAAAAAAAAAAAAAAGAAAAAATTACCTTAATACATTGTGATCGAAACGATTGTAGGACGAGTACATGGTGACAGCGCCGAAACACACGCCGAGGGAGAAGAAGGATTGCGTGACGGCCGCGTACCAGACCGAAGGGTCGAAGATCTTTTCCCAGGTTGGCTCGAATAGAAATATAATGCCGTTCACGGCTCCCTCCAGGGTCACTGCCCTCACCAGAAGGCATATCATGATCACATACGGGAACAGCGCGAGGAAGTAAGCGGCCTTCCCGGTGCTTTTCACGCCGTTCCGGATCACTACGAACACGCACGTCCAGCTGACGAAGAGCGCGACCACCAGCTTCCAGGATGGTTCTCCGAGACCTTCCTCGATCCCCGATTCGTTGAGAACAACGTATCTGGAACGAAAGACCTTCAACAATTTTGGGACACCCTGTACATCTTATTATACTTATCTTATTATACGTAATACGTATCGTATCCTTCTATTCCGTTCTTTCCAAGTCAATTAATATCGATCGTAGCTCGTCGAAATCGAACGATCCCCGTTTTCCAGGGATCGTGATACGATAGAAAGGAAGGAAAGATTCGTACGGTAAACGAACCAATTTACCAAGTATATCTTCGACGCTCACCGAAAGTACAATTCCGCCGAGCTGCTCTTGTTGACGTTCGAAGTGGCGTTGCTGGCCGATGTGCTGTCGAAACAAACGTTGCCCCATTCTTCCCAGCAAACAGCCCACGGAAGAACCGATTGGAAGCTGGCCAGCAGGTAGTACATCGTCAACGACATCAGGGAACAATAGTAGGTGACCACGGAGAAGACGGACACGGTCACGCCGTATCCGATTCCTCGAATAATGGACAAGTTCGTTAGAGCGCTAGAAGAGAAGCTAGAAGAGAAGCAACGAAGTTCGCGCGGACCTTCGTTCGGTCTCGAGGCTCGGTTACAATCATCCTTGTACAGTGTACACAAATATCAACAGGTCAGTCTTGATACGTTCGCATCTTTTAAATTAATAATATTAAAAGAAATTTTGTTTAGGTCACAATATACAGTCCATTTTATCGATTAAAGGTACCTTTGAAGCCCGGCACCACGGACCAGACTTCCACGCACGATCTGCTGCTGAATTGTCCGAGTATCATCTCCATGTAGTAGATAGGCTTGCCAATGATGAAGAGAACGACGAGATAAGGCACCAGGAACGCTCCGCCTCCGTTTTCGTACGCTGTACTGGGAAATCTCCAAACGTTTCCGAGGCCAACAGAAAACGCCACGCAGGACATCAAGAACTCTATGTTACTCCCCCATTGAGCGCGTGCCTCTTTATCTTCGGGTTTTCCTTCCACGGACTGCGAGACAAACGATTCGAATACAAATAATTTAAAGAAACGAAAACGAAAACAATTCTCTTAGTAAATTAAACGAAACTTGCAGTTTTTATCTCGCGCTCTATGAGGGTATTAAGCAAAAATATGATACCTCGAAAGAATATCTTAATGACCCTAAAACGTCGTAAACCATGGTCTGGAATTTATTGGGTCTCCGCGTCATTTTTATTAACGTTTCGAGTGAAATCATACCAATTCGAGCGACGCATCCTTACTTCTGATCTGTTCCGTGCGATAAACATGTTGACGAAAACGACATACGATCGTTGTTTCTTAGAATCGATTCTTTCTATCGGTATCACTACACCGAACAGTTCTTCCACACAGTAACGATATGAAATAATATCGATCGGATAAATGTACAGAAATTAAATCGCTTAATAGTAACAGGTAAACGCATTTACGTCGAATGAACGTACGTGTAACCAACTTACCCCATTTTCCAGCTGCTTCCCGTTCGCCGATATCACCGAGAGCCTGTACGATCCTTGCGTTTGCTCGTCGCCCGCGACATTATTCTACCGAGAGAAAACGTAATCCTTTGACTACTCTTTCTTCTTCATTTTTTTACTTATTATCTAACAAATTGCGCGCTGCAACGCGTTCCTTCGATTATCGCCGCGTTTACGTAAGGAACACATCAGCGAGTACTTGGTTCGAATTTGCCACGAGGCGTTATTAAAGCGTAATTACAGCGAGATCGCGTTAAGTCCGTTACGAGTCGCGAGCAATATTCACGACGGAACAATGTTTCATTTATGATTGCATCTGTCGCACGATGGAGGCGGCGAAGAAGATTATCGTTAAATACGTTAAACGACCCCCCGATTAATAGGCATTGTACAAATATGTAAATATTAGTACTCCGTATTTATCTAATTTCGTTCTTGGGGCATCTTCTTTATTCGCTAAGCCACGAGCGTCGCCTTTAGTTAATACGATCACTAGACTCGCGGATGTTCGTGAAAATCCATATCTTTATCGATTCGTATAAAGAATCGAGATTTCTAAATATTTTCGTTCGCTGCGAACATCCGCATGTCTAATTGTTACAACGTTGCGTGCGAGCGTTCCTTCCAAGTAGGCGCGCAAGTAGCAAAATTGCCCGTACATATCTGTGCAAACATCGACGGATATAGTTGCATCCGCAACAGACGCGATAAATCTTACAGAATCGTCGAATTTCTTAAAAATATTTCGAAATAGGCCAACGTTGTTATTAAGATAACCGAAATTAAGCCACGACACAAGTTTACGACTGCAATTTAGATTAGCTCTTCGAAAGACACTCGATATTTAAAGTAGCGAATCGTTTGCACTTTCTAAGAAGCTGTTTCCTAAATATAACTTTTCTAAGCTCTGTGTAGAACGAACGAAACCCCTCTAAACTTATCTGTCAAGTGCGCGAGGAAAATCTCTAAGCAACCACACGATTTTTATACGTGCCAATCAAGAAGCTTCAAAGAATTCCTTGAGTTTTTACAATTTTTACAATTTTTACAATTTTAATAACTTTTCCAGAGTATCGCGGCCAGCTTACAATAATTCCGTATCGTTGGGGTGAAGTAACAAGCAATTTAGGTTGTTGTAATTTTCATTGTATTCTCTGGAACGCCCTTAGGTTTATTCTAATTTTAAGCATCGCGAGCCAACGCCACATGCACGCATAATTTCGTCCGAGTATTATACGTTATAGTTAGTGCAATACCTTGGTCGTTGCAACGCGCGAATTTGATTTATTTTATTGTAATCGTATACGTCGGAAAAAGTACGAACCTGCGCGTAAGTCATAGTCACTGACGGCACACCGGTCGCGGGTGTCCCTCCTCGGCGATCTGAACGCGATCTTCACGTGGCAAAAGCCTTTGGAAGACTGATCGACGACTTTTGTTCACGTAGATCAAGAGTGCGTCGTGAGAAATCGTGACAACTGGCAGTGCTATATTTTTTATTTTCGCAATAATGCCACGCCGTCCACTTATCAACTCCTCTTCTCACCCCGCGCCATCTTGAATTTTTCGGCTATCTGCCAGCGAAATTTCCACTCCACCCGCGAAAACGCCTTTCGCGATTCGAGACCTCGGAGGCTCGATCATTTTTCGCGTAAACACGGATCTCGTATAAAGCGTCGCGAGCTGTTTCCTCGAAAATTAACGGAAACGACTCGACTTAATTTTTGCCACGGTTAAATGGCGCAAGGGGCCTGATCTCGTTTGGGCTGATAGGTTTGCCTTCGCGGCTTTGCCATCACCTTTTCCCTTATTTGTACGTCGACGTCATTTCTGTCACGGTTAAAGTCTGATGGATTTTTGATCGCGCGACGAGTCGCTCAGAGGAATCCGTCGGACGCGATCCGAACGTTCCGCTTGCGTTGATTTTGTAAATCGCGAATTGTTTTGTAAATCGAGCGCGTCACAAGATCCGCGACAGGAAACGCGAGACGAGTTCGCATGGTCAACGCGTCTCTAACGAGAATCGTTAGAATTCTTTTCTTTAACAGAGCTCCACTCTGTTACAGTAGAAGTAATTCGTTCGAGACGGAATCGCGAACAAGGTTCCCTCGGGAACCCTCGAACCCTTCGCCTTCGTTCAAACGTCCTAAACGCAACGCTCGAGGTGCTTAATGTCCGAAGCATACATTGATGTCGATTATAATCTCGGCCAGAATGCGTCTACTTGTTTTCCTTGTGAACCTTTTTTCTCCGTACGTTAACGCACAGTCAAGCGTAACCAGCGCGACGCTCAACAGTGACTTTCTCTTTGTCAACTGAGACCGATCCGAGACCAATCATTTCTACCGTAGAATTTTCCGGCATTCCACGATCTCTACGCCGTTACGCGATGATTATTAAATCAGGTATCATTCGTCACCAGCTTGCACTCGCACGGAGACGTACGTTTCGAAACATTGTACCGAACGCGACGATTACGTTGACGCTTACGCGTATTTCGTACGGAGATGAAGGATGCATTACGATACGATAGATTCTCTGTAATTCGCTGAAACTCTGGAGCGATAAATGACGAATTGTCGCGTAGAAGAACCGAAACTGTAGGCAGAGCTGGTAACCGTTTAAGAGCCATTTTGAAAGAGAGGCAACGAAAGAAGGAGAAATTAAAGGACCATGTCGATGAGACACGCTAACGCAACAGCAAAAGTTTCTCATTTTTGACTTTTTCGGAAATTGTACCGTCGTATCTGCGCGGTATTCTTGTGATAAAATTACACGAAACACGACGTGATTTGGTGCACATTTCTTCGTTTTAAAAATGATAACGATTTGTTTCCTTTGGCCCGTAAAATACGGAAATATGCACTAAATTATGCCGCGTTTGGTATGATTTTACCTAGAGGAAACGACACAAATACGACGGTACAATTTTCACTTGCAAAAAGTCGAAAAATAAAAAAAAAAACTTTTTGTTGTTGCGTTAGCGTCTCACCGACATTGCCCTTTAATTTCTGTCGCGCCGGTCTCGCTGTTACAGTTGGCCTAGTTTACACCGTAAAACCTTTTGATACGGATGTCAAGCTGATCCGATGTAAGCCTTATCTTGTTTACATAACATAGGTCAGAATTTTGCGGTGGGGATCGTTTCCAGCGAATTATAGAGAATCTACTGTATGTGACAAAATATGCAAGTGGGCATTTTTACACATAGATATTATCGTTACTGTTTTATTATTACATTATACGTTACATTAATTCGTTTATATTATATTGCAGAATATTACTTGTTTGTGGATAAACATCTGACATGGATAATCGAACGCGTTACGCTGACAACGAAAATGTACCATAGGTACGAAGCACCGTAAGTAATCAAGGTCTGTATTTAACAGCATTTGTAAATAAATCATTTCTCGTGGTAAAATTTAAGTGTAGGATTCGAATGTGATTTCAGGCCCCGCAAGAGGTAACGCGCCGGCCCTGTTGCGGGCCTTGTTTAATTCTATCTAAAAAAGGTCTCGACGAAACCGCCACGGTGACGGAAATTCTTGTCCGCGGTAAATTCCTTCCACTTCAGCCGCACTTTCGGGTCGCTTGGGCCCCAGTTTTCTTCGGATGGCCGGAACGCCGCTTTGACAGTCTGCGAGACAACGATCGACCAGTAAAAATATATCGTTGGTATTTAATCAGATTTCCATAGAAAATTCAGTAAAATTCCAATCAAAGATCGAGCAAAGGTTCCCTTGTGCATGCACCTGGGCCTAATTATTCCACGTAATTACTCACTTCGATCAACGACGGTGACCTGTTCGCTATCAGTTTCTGCAGAATGAAACCGACGATCAGTGAAACTCCCACGGCGAGCAGGAGCCAACCGATGACTAGAAATATTTCAAACGGTAAGATCATGAGAAAAAATGAAAATACGTACTCCCGATGGCGTCCCGATTCACGTAATTCGAACTACGTACCGTAGGCGTATGCCGGAAATGGTGCGCTGTCGTAGGTGGGCGGCTCGTAGGTGACGATGGTGTACACCAGGATGACGATCATGAGCACAGGTGTTATGAATGCCCAGCAGAATCTCCAGTACCACGACGGTCTCGAACCCAGCATGAACTCCATGTCGTTCAAAAAATTCGTCACGCCGTAAATCCAGAAGATCGTTACCATTTCCAAAAGGCCGACGATTATGGCGACGAACGTGCCACCGTAATAATCGACCAACGTTATGAACCATTGGCCGCCCTTGAACGATTAAATTAATAATCATTAGAGTAATTAATATTCACTAGAGTATCGTAAATTGTCGTCCTGTGTTTAAGGTGACCGATACATACGGGTGTGATGTAGATGAGGCTAACAAGAAATCCCATAGAGGAAACCAGGAGTACCAGCTTCCAGTGGGATACCTTCGGGAAGTGATCGCAAAGGATGCTGAAAACAGCGCCGCATAGAGCCACCGCGCTTCCAACGCCGAGCACGAACATCATCACGAAGAAGAGAACAGCGAAGAGCTGCGGAACCACCGTGAAACGGGACAAAGCCTCGGGATACGAAATGAAGGCGAGACCAGTCCCGCCTCGGACCACCGACGATATGTCGCTGGTGCCCATCTCGTGCGCCAGGTTCCCAAGGATCCCGAAAATCGTACAGCCGGCTATCAGGCTGGTGAACGTGTCCAATGTCGTCACTATTAACACGTCCCTGGAATTGCAGATCAGAAAAATCATTGATCGTTCGTCGTTGTCTCCTTCGACGGCATTAGGAACTTTGATCAAGAGTCTCGCCTGCTGACGTTGTGCTCGAAGTTGCTGTAAGACGAATAACTGACGATGGATCCGAAGCAGACGGACAAAGAGAAGAAGCACTGAGTGATGGCGGCGTACCACACGTTCGGTTGCCAGAGCTTCTCCCAATCCGGCGTGACGAGGAAGAGGATGCCGTTTCCTGCGCCCTCCAAGGTCACCGATCTGATCAGCAAGGCGATCATTACGACGTATGGGAATATCGCCAGAAAGTAGGCTGCTTTTCCTGTGCTCTTTATTCCGCGGAAAAGTACACCAAATATCGCCATCCAGCTTAGGAACAGACAGATCGTCAGCTGCCAAGATGGCAGCCCGATGCCGTCGTCGATGGAGTCGTACTCGTTCAGGACGATCTTCCTGGAAATCGTTTGGAAATTTGGACGGAAGACTCGTAACGATAACTCGTTCTGCGATACGGTATTGTCTCGGAATAAGCAACTCGCTATTCCCACCCTTTTTTTTTTCAAGGTTTAAGGTTTAATTTGTTAAGGTTGACATCACAGGTTATTAGCGACCTTATTCCCACCTTTTCATTCGAAGTCACCCGCCGAGTGAGAGATAAATCTTTCATGGCCGACTGAACAGATTAGTGGAAAGAGCACAGAATATGCGTAATGTTCTCCTCTTTCTCTGGCGTGTGTATTCTCCGAAATACTACCGTTAGTTGTACATATACTTTACTAGTGGTAAAATGAGAAATCATGTTATCTTCTATCAATCTCCAAAGCACGACACTCGGTGCTCGAGCCAACACTCGAACCCCCTGTTTTGTGTCTATTGGTTCCCTCTTGACGTGGGGCCCTCGACGAGGGACAAAGTCGAGCCGAATAGAGCTGCTTATTTCGAGACAATACTGTGATTAGTTTCCTGTAGTTTCCGTTGCTTTTGGTCTCGGATGGAACTCGCAATAATTCCACCAACGATCGAGTACTACTCGACTAACCTGAAGTACAATTCCGCGGAACTGCGAACGGTACCGTTGGCTACGAAAGTGGTGCTCTCGTCAGGGTCCTTCGGAACCGAGTCGACGCATTGACCCTGCCATTCGTCGCGACAGAATGACCAAGGCAATTCGGATTGGAAACTGGCCGCGAGATAGTACAACGTCAAAGCCATTAGAGCGCAATAGTAAGAGACCACGCACGTCGCTGCGAAAGCCTGGCCGTACCCCAACCCTGGAAGTAACATTTTCGTTACATCTACGGTAGCCAAAGAAAGTATTATGTACGTTTATTAACATGTACGTGTATACACCGAAGCAAAAAGACTAAAGATATCGTTTATCAACTCGCCTTACGCTAAATGTTAGCATTAGTTTCAATTACTTTAAGATCGAAATTGAAATCTGACTCACTCTTAGCACGGGCGAAGTCGTGCCGAGGCCTGCTAGTTTTTTTACAAACACGATACACGCGTCATACGATGCTCGACGAACCGTAACTCACAATCATCCGTAACGGTATACGTGCGAATGTGATTCTCAAACTCGATTCTCGCGAAAACTGAGCTTCAAATGAAACAATTTTATTCCATATATTGTTCTTATTTCTTTAGAAGCCTTCACCTTTCATCGCCGGCGCCATGGACCAAGTCTTAGCGCAGGATTTGTTGGTGAACTGACCCAGAAGACCCTCCAGGAAGTAGAAGGGTTTTCCCACGAATACGAGGATAATGATGTAAGGTATCAGGAAAGCGCCGCCTCCGTTCTCGTAAGCAGTGAATGGAAACCTCCAAACGTTACCGAGACCGACGGAAGTGGCTATGCATGCCATTAAAAATTCCAGTCCACCTCCCCATTCTGCCCTCTGCGCAAGAAAATACACTGGACGTAATTACGATAAAGTGGTAGCGGCGATTACAGAACTCGCCGACTATGCCAATTATTGTACCGTTATTTTAACTTTCACGTACTCTGTTTAACCTGCGTCAAGATTACTTAATCTTGCGAGTTGACATTATTTTCATTCGCGGTTGCGTTGCTTTTTTTAATACAAATTGTAACGCGACTAAGATTTGTTCTGCGCGTCTTGCTTCGCGTCGTATTCACTCATCGACACCTTAGACCGCGTCGTGGTTTTACAACTTGACGTACCGTTCGCAGAAACAAAGATGTCATGCAAACGTAGACAAGGCGATTAACTCGAGCTAATACGTCGAAATGTAAACCGACAGGAACGCGCGTAGATTTATTGTTCACGTATTATCGTTCCGAAGCGATCGTTATCAGACCAAATTACGTACAGGGTTGCTGGTTTCCTCGGGTACTTTCTCCGGCGCGTTCGACCCTTTCGACTTGGCGACGTCCGTGGAATCGTTCCCTTTCCTTCCGACCTCCTCCATCTGGAAGGCCTCGTTCGCGTGACCATTCCGTTTCTGCAAACATTTCCCTGCTATTTTACGAGCGCATCGCTAACGACAGACATTTCTAACGAACATCAATGAAATATCTCACGTAAACTCCGTCCTCGAGTCTCTCCATGTCCGAAGATACGATATCGACGATTTACCGATTCTCCACTCGTTTAAACCGCGTACGATTCGCTGTAACCTCGGCTGGAATCGTTCACCGCACTCGTCGATTAATTCGAATCCGTTTGCGAATCCGTTTCCATCTAGGTAGCACACCTTCGCGACAATATCCTTTCGGCGAAAAGACACTGGACCGTTAACGCGTGATAAACCATCACCGAATGTTTCCTTCCTCGCCTCGTAACTTCCTCTTTAGCGGGTAGACAATGGCCCCCGGACTCCTCGTTATAATAATCGCATATTTCAGGCGAAAATAACACGCTTCCAAAGATGTCACCAGCTGCTTACATAATTCTGGAGATCGATTAGCCTTAATGTATTCCTCGCGTTCGGAGTTTCTTCGTTCCTGGCGGTATCCGATCGATCGAGAATCGGCCGTCAATGGCGAGCGATGCTTCTGGTAGTCACGGAAGTGGCCCAGGAGGTCGTCGGAGGTTCGACTCTGCGAACAATTTGTCCGAGGGAGTCTGACCAAGCTGTTCCAAAGGCAGACATTGACGGAGTAAACCTCGCTCTTAACGCGCACGTCGATTAGATACCATCGACGCGAAACGTTCACCTTCGTTCTTCGAATTTCATCTCTGCGAGCCGTGCTGCACTCGCTCCCGCGTCTATTCAGACAGGATGCGGCAAGTGTCGGTTATCGACGAAGGTTCGCGTTCCACGCGCGAAAACAACGGGATATTCACGGATCGAGGACAATCGTCGGGCGTAAATTGCGAAATTTCGGAACGTGGAGAACGTTCTCGGTCTCCTCGGAGAGGATCGGAGAAATTAGACACGGGGATCGCGTGCGAATCGAGGCAAATCGTCGAATCTCTCGGGCTGTTTTCATTGGAGCCAGAGAAGCCTGCCTGGGAATTGGGATTAGGACGCATTCAGGCATTTTTTTTTTGGAAACAAACGACACTGGGAATAAGTGTCAGGGGAGAACGTTTCTTGGCGCGTGTGTCGCGCGTTTCGTTTTTAAAAATACCTCAAATTGAAATATTGTCGTGCGTACAACATACTAGCTGCGGCCCGCTTGTAATATACTATTTATTTCATTAACCGACTTCGAAAAAGGAGGAGATTACTCGATTCGATATGTATATTTTTCTTTTTTTTTTTTTGTCGTTTACGTTTAACCGACAGCTCGACCACGTGATTGTATCTCATGTAGCTTACGTTCGACTGATTGTTCAACCACGTGAACCTTCGTGAACCGGTCAGTCACTGTCTTTAGTTCTCCTAGTTCTTCTGGTTCGTCGTATCGAGTAGCATAAAAACCTTCTCCATGAAAAAATACATATTATGTTCCAAGTTTCACGTTGATCGGTCAAACAGTTTCTGAATCTATCGTATGCATGTACAAGGTGTCCCAAGAATGTTAAAAGTCCTTGAAAGGAGTAATTCGGGGAGTGATTCGAAACAACATTTTCGCTAAGGAAACTCCAACAAGGACCTCCTACATTCTTGGGACACCCTGTATATACAAACATCCATTTTTATATATACGGATATACAATGATATACATATTATTTCGAGTAATGAAAATCGTCTAGTACTGTGGAACCCATAATGTGTCTTCCTTATATTTCTCTCTCTCTCTCTCTCTCTCTCTCTCTCTCTCTCTCTCTCTCTCT
>NW_026534955.1:0-1329 GCF_026225885.1 Hylaeus anthracinus
GTTTTCTGATGATCGGAGTATCTCCATTGTTTTTTCTTTTTTTTTTTTGTTTTTCATGAATCAAAAGTTAGTAGCACGTTTAAGTAAACGTGGTTTTTGTCGTCCTCGATTCGAACAAATTTCACTTATATTTGGTTATTTGGATGTAGGCGCACGATTGTTTACATTTTTATTTGTTTTGAACTCGTGAACATCGATCGGTATACCGGCAAGTGTCGAAGGCTGAGATCGTTCCATCGAGAACGTTCACGCAAAATTTGCAATCGAATCGGTTCGTCGGCTACGAACGTTTACAAACGTTTGACCGGCCGGCTAACAGCAGCTGTAAGTCCGTAAATCACGCGAATTTTTAAATAAATCCAGACCATCTATCCAGACCGGTATAGTTGAAAATATTTTCGTTATTCTATAATAATCGAACGAGCCCACCGTTAAAAAAACGTTAAAAATTTCAACGATGAACAATGTTTCGTCGTTGACGCGATAATTAAATTTACCATTGAATAAATCAACGTCAAAGTACTAATTCAGCGATATTTTATTACGATAGGTCTAAAAATATGAAGTCGGAGGCTGGAAGCAACACGATTAAAAAACACGATCACAGCGAGCGAAGGTGGCTCGTATGGTTACTCCCACGGCAAGGACGTTTCTTAAAGAAACGGAGATACGAGTTTGATATTTTATTTGCGGTAGAGAATAAGAGAACGACGCTCGGGAACCTTGAACTTTTCGAACTGCTTATGGAATAATATTTACGCGAGCATATTCGTAGCGATTCGCGAATAATAAATTGTGTCTAGACACGTTGCTCGCTGTCTAGCCACACGCTCGATCGCCCGTTTTCCGTTGCTTTCACTACGTGAAACAAAAATTGACTCTCTCGGTTAATTGAAGCATCCGAACGTAAATATAGGGTTGTCCCGGAAATTCTATGCCGATTTTTGGTAGCTGGTACAGGTCTGAATATTAGGTTGTCCCGAAAGTTTCTTTCGTTTTATTAATAAGTAATACATACGCAATATTTTATGTCTAACGTTACATTATTGAATCGTGTACGATTCATTTCGCTCCATTGCTGTTACAACAACATCTAAGAAATTACATTGTCTATTTATAGAAACACTACCGCACAAAATGATCGAGTGGAAATTACGAAAGAAACTGTCGGGACAACCTAATTATATCGGAATGCTCGAAAACAAGTAACACGTATACAATCCTTTAAAAGGTGGACAAATTTTGGAACAAAATGGGTATCTATGTAATTCAATAAATATATAGTCAGTGTAAGAAGTATTCGTACAGGAACCATTTATTTAATTAAAC
>NW_026534956.1:0-9505 GCF_026225885.1 Hylaeus anthracinus
CTCTCTCTCTCTCTCTCTCTCTCTCTCTCTCTCTCTCTCTCTCTCTCACACAGTACTCTTCGTGTTTCCATGTATCGTCCTCGTCATTGCACATAAACGATCGATGCACGTGTCAGGTGTAGTTCGTCTTACGACCAGAGAGATAAAAGCCTTTTGTCCGGTACGACTCGACCTACGATCGAAAAGGTGAATCGTTTTATCGTAACTAATAGCACCGCTTGTTCCGATACTGTCCTCCGGTACGTAATTTTGTGTACTCGTGCAATTAATTATGATCCATCGGCTTCGCGGAAAATAGCATCAAGAAAATCCGATAGTACAAAGCCGATCGTTGAAAGAGAAGCCGTGGAAATGCGTTTCGAGTACCTATCGTTCAACTAAAAAAAATGTTTCAGACGGAATACTTTGATAACGGACTTTACGATACATTATATTACGCGTTACGAACTTCTTTATCGCATTCCAGGTGAAATCTGTCGCATTCGTCGCGATTCTCCTTATCGGTTCCCTTCGTTTTCTCTTTGTTCTTGTCTACCGCTCGCGCGTCTTTCGCGAACGAAACGTTTCGGACTAACTGGCGAACAAAAGGAAATAGTTTACGGGAACTACGATCATTTTCTGCGTGTCGAGCATCCGGGTCCTTATCGCGATAACTCGTTCTTTATTTGAATACTACGATACAAAGACGGATAACGAACGACGTGGATCAAGATGGATTACGTCTGTATGTACAAGAGCGGGTAACAATTAGGCACCGGTGTCGATGACTCGCGATAATGTCGCGTACGCTTTCGCTCATCCATCGTTGTAACATCCAAAAGCTAGGGAAAAGATTACGTCGATAAGTGAACCTCGGCAGAAATTCAGGAAATTAATTTTCCTTCGTTAGTTTCTCTCCTCCGTTTTATCCTTCTCGCGACCGTTTACTGGATTCTTTATTCTTCCTTTATTTTATCGATGGATTTGTATTCCAACGCTGTATACGATACAATAATATAACTTACGAACGTAAAGTCACCGCATCGAAACAACGAAACTACATTTTCCACGGTAGAGTATTTTAACAACACCTTTTATATTACCAGTAAATTTCGGCTAATCGAGAGACAAGATAATCCAACGATCATGCCTCGACCACGCGAAAAGCCTTTGATAAAGAAACGTAATCGTGTGTTTTTTCACCTCTTTCCTCCGAGAATAGGTCAGGATCATAAAGCAATAAAGAGCAGCGCGTCGACTCGATACGAACGGCTTTCGATTAGAACTGGGATTAAGTCGATTAATTCAATATTCGAATATATATACATACGTATTAGAATACCGTTACTCGAATATTATTCGAATATCGCAATATGTTATAGGATTCGAACACTTTCAATATTCGAACAAGAAAATATTAATAAAATTGTTGAGGTGCACCGGGTAGAGTAATTTTACACTCTCGGGATGCGCGATAATAAAAGGAACAACTCATTAGAATACTTTATAATGCACGTGTCTCGCAAACGAAATACGTCTGAAGTAAGTAACATAGAATAATTTGTTTGCAGTCTGCCCAGGGAAAATCGACGGGTCCAGTAAAGAGAATCTCTCCAAGAAAAGTTCCATCGTTGAAGTACCGTGAATCCAGATGATCTATTTTAATACCATGTCTCATCGTCAGCTCATTATCAGGCCATAAGAGAAACTTGCGACGAGTGGAATCGATGATTCTTGGAAAACGACGAAGAGTTTTAGTCGGACAGCTACACAACAGAGTTTTCTGTCAATTGAAACGGATAAATATCAATTTTATTCCTTATTATACTCCTTTATACTAAAACATTTATTGTACATTCGATACCTTTTCCGGTATTGTCGAATCACTCGAGTAACCGAACATAAAAATAGTCGCAGGTTTAGTTTTAAAATCAAAGTG
This sequence comes from Hylaeus anthracinus, assembly GCF_026225885.1. Lineage (NCBI taxonomy): Eukaryota > Metazoa > Arthropoda > Insecta > Hymenoptera > Colletidae > Hylaeus > Hylaeus anthracinus. Next base: position 1,919 of record NW_026534956.1, read on the forward strand.
ATACAATAGAATTGGAAAGTTCGTTAAGCGATCGAACGTTGCGAGGTAATACGAACGTTCTGCGTGGACGGTGATTAGCGTTTCCCAACCGCGTCGATCCGCAGGAAACCGAGGAAACTGCACCGATGGATAAACGTGAAAATATTGGCCATAACTGTTAGCTCGAGTGCCGTTCAAGGCCTTCGATTAGCCACGTGTGTACACTGTCGCTTGTTACTATTTGCTCGAGTAAAATTTACGTCTTGCACGTACGCGACAAGCTTTCGAAGAAGTGTTGGAATTACACCTATACCCGGCGCGAACGTCACCGGTGATTAACGACGTTAATTTAACGTCCGACTAGTTTTTCTCGAGATTTTTCTCGCGGCAACGTTTCCAAGACAGTTTCAGTTACACGCGTTTATCATCGGGGTTAATAGACTCTAAAAGAGGCCAGAAGAAGTATCGTAGATAAAATAGCTGCTCGACCGTGTTTGATCGTCGGTCTAAACAGGTGCGATGATAATATTTGACGAAAGTAAAATTTAATCGTTCGAATGGTTTGGCGAGACGTTACGCGGTATCCTTGTTCGCGCGGCGAGCAGGCCGGGTCTCAGGCCGGAAATGTTAATCGCGCGATCCTGCCTTCGATTAAACAAATATTTCACGAACAATAAGACAGTAAACGTCGGTTACCTTGAGAACCGACTCGAGAATCGAGTTTTAGGTGTACAACTAGGAATTAATTCGGTCTCTTAGTATAGCAACGCGCTACCGAGTATGTTTAAAAAATTGTAGGCAGGAAGTACAACTAGTTCTTAATCGCTAGAATCCTTACGTCACGCGGCAAACGCTGTTCCCGCCATCAGCAGCCCGAACGCGTCGAACAATAGACGAAGGTTCTGTCAGAAACGCTCGCCTTTGTTCGCTTTCGAATGCATTCGTTAACACGCCCGCGCACCGCGACAATTCGCGGAAGCTTAACGTTGCCAAGCGAGTTCGATCGTTGACGCGTAAAAACGTGTTTCTCTCAAAATTACTCGATTCACATTTGCGGGAAGTCGAATTCACGTAACACCTACTGTTATTTAAAAATTACAAAATTTTTGGAAAATCGACTATTTTTGTGTCGTCGAAACCCTATTCGAAGGGAAACGATATTCCCTTAAGCTTGATTTCCTTTCTTTCTGTATTCGAGAAAACGCGATTCCGCGCAAGAATTCCCGGGTCTGATCTGGATTCTTTCGCGAGAAGAAGTTTCCGCTCGAAGATCTACCAATTACAAACTTTTGGAAAATCGACTATTTTTGTGTCGTCGAAACCCTATTCGAAGGGAAACGATATTCCCTTAAGCTTGATTTCCTCTTTTTCTGTATTCGAGAAAACGCGATTCCGCGCAAGAATCCCCGGGTCTGATCTGGATTCTTTCGCGAGAAGATGTTTCCGCTCGAAGATCTACCAATTTATCAGAAATCTACCAGTTTCAATTTTTCTGGGAAAATATCGATCGCGGCAGGACAAATGATAGGCGACGATTCGAAGGAGCTTTTGTCAAGTTCCGAGCGGTGGTGGACGAAGCGTGTGATTTTTCTCGCGCTGGGATGGCGTAAGAAACGATTCACCGTGACCGATGAAAGATTGCTCGACGATCGATCGAAATGGCGATGATCGGTCAATTGCGATCGATGATGGACAACCTGAGCGACGTTTACTATCTCGTGCAGCTGATCGTTCGTCCTGTATTCGTCTACTTACGGGTAGGATCGCGCGATTAACCTTTCCGTTGGCACGCGCGCGTACGTTGGCGATTAGGATAACGAGATCGGGAATTAGGATTCAGTAGGACTCGTTTATCATGTATCGTACGATAAATAGGGTCACGTGACTCTCGTATCCTCGGAACCCTTAACCCTTTGCGCTCGGGTGGCGCCTCTAGGGCGACATATGTAATTTAAAAGTGATTCTGTCAGAATACAACTAATTACTCATTGAAATAATAATACATTGAGTCGTGAACGTTCACAGATATTTCTCTTCGAGGTAAAGTTTTTGGTTTCACAGAAATTTATTATAAAAGTTTCGTGGATGTACCCCTTTCAGGATCTGATTCTGCACAAATTCGTCTGGCTGGTCGCGACGAACGACGAGGTCGACTACTCGGACTCGAAGCAACGGGGAATCGCCACCAGGAACATCACCGGCGACGTCTTAGCCTTCTCCGTTCTCTGCACCGTTCTCTTTCTCATCGCCATGCTCACGTCCAAGTGCGAGAAGGACGAAGAACGACCTTACGTCTCCGCAGCCATCGAAACGTGAGTGACGATCGTTCGTGTTTCATTTAAAAAAAAAAAGAACAAAAATAAAAATAAAATCCTCAAGTCCCTTGCACGAAACCCTTTAATCGCGATAACCCTTTCTCTTTGTTTCTTTTAATGCACGTTACTCGATTACGCCGAGATGGCTCGACCGACCGAACTAGTACCGGAACTAGTGCATTTACAGCAGAGATATTTGTCCATTTATGGAGACTTCGCCGTACTCGTATTCCCCTACACGGGGCAGAAAATCTAGCTTCGATTCGAAGATTCCCGTTCTTATCGTTTCGTTTACAGAGTATCCTCGGACGTCCAAGAAGGCACCCATCCCTATTACGTTCCCAGCGCAGCTTCCAGCTCGACGAACTGCTTCTACGCCTGCGGCGACCTGATCCGCGTCCCTGAACGTATCCCAACGAGGAGTCCCTCCGACGACAGCTTATCCAGGGTTCGCGTCGTACACCGCAAGCGTAGCAAAGGCATCCTGAAGAAGTCCATCTTCAGTCTAAGCTGCGCTTGGCCGCAAAATTCGCAGAGCACCCAAACCGAGAAGACGTTTCACAAAACCAGCCAAACTTGGCTGATCAGGCGAACCAGGAGCGGCCATATCTACGGGAAGTACCGCGTTTAGCCAGCGCAGTGATGGGCGAAAATCTGAAGTTTGCCGATATGTTTGTCTCCTTTCATCTTTTCTACATTTTCCATAGAAAGAAACGAGACAAACGCATTTATTCGAAACTTCAGAATATTCAGGCAAACTTCAGATTTATTCGAAGCCTAGAGTTTCGCCCATCCTGAGTCAACGGTGCCCGTCCAAACGGGACGCTACAACAACCCCCTTTTCCTTTGCTACCGATGTCGATCTTTAGTCTGAAATTACCGAAATTGCGCCCGTTGCTTCAAGGAATACTTGACGTGCAGCTGTTTCAGAATGTCCTAGGTAAACTTCCCGTCTCCCTCTCTCGCCTTTAATCTAGCCCCTATATAGCAAACGTTCGTTGTAACGTAAATGCAAGTTACCAGTGTTCTAAAACAATCAGTTCGCTCGTCCAAGGACGGAAGTCGCTTAGAAGCGTTCGTGTGATACGAAACGATTCCGCCGTTGTTTAGCATTCCAATCAATTAACGAGGCAGTCTAGCGTTATCACTCGCGCCTAATGAATCATTCCGCGAGATCGCTCGGAATCGATTACAACGCGAATTCCTCGCGCACGCGATCGCCAGCCTGTGCATCAATCGGTTACTTCATAGTCGTTCGAAGCCATCCTCGGGAGATTTCGCTCGTTAACGAGATCTCGGAGGTTCGAGCGACATTTTATTTGTATTTTCGAGCCGTTTACCGCTTTTTACGAGCTTTTATTTCGAATCGATCTTGTCGCCGCAGACTTTGTAATCGGTCTTTTGTTCGGGAGAATCATTTTTTAGAGGACGAACTATTTTGTACGTGCGCCTAACCCCCGATTCGGACGGAGAGCCGGTTTCACGGAACGCAGATGTCGAAATTTTGTATGAAAAAAAGAAAGATACCGGATCCGTAAACTGCGCGAACCGGTGGTTAGACGTATCGGGACCGATCGTCACCGAAGATCTTTGGTACGCGTTCTTTTTCCCCGTTTTTTACAGGCTGTTGTAATATTTTGTAGAGAAATAAAATCCTCGACATCGTTTGGCACGTCTCATCGAAATTCATTCCGACGTAGCATTAAAATTTCACGCCTCGCGCTGGACGTGTTATCGATAAATAAATAAAATGATCCAAACTCCGCGGGGAAATTTTATCTGGCGAATGTCGTAAACTTATTACGATCCGCGTACATACATCTACCGTCGTAAAAACTAGCGTGACTTTACGGCCGCGGACATTTTATTATATTGCGAAAGATCGGCCACGTATCGGGATCGATATCAATCAGCGGATTAGACGTAATTTAGCAACGAGGATAAGAGAAGTGTTTCGTTGTACTCCTCTTACGAAGGAAACAATGTTCCTTGCTGTCCTCAATGCAATCCTCCCTGTGCGATCTTAATACAGTAAAGATTAGAAGTTAAGTATCCTTAAATGCACGAGCTCGGGACTGAACTTGTGCGTTTATCGCGGACTTTGTAACACCGTATTCCTGACATTTTTCTGATTAACGCGTTGGCCGCCACGTCACCCAGACACGGGTGACAGAACTTTTCGTTAAGGAACTGAAATAAATCTGGTCACGATTCGTGAATTTTCGTTCAAAAATTCTATACTACGACAAATGCTAACTTATCTAATCTTCGACAGTCTCGAGACACAATTTTCACTTTGCAACAATTTTCATGAGTTTCAACTTGGCAGCCAACGCGTTAAAATGAGATCAAATACGATATATTTACCGTTCATCTTTTTTTTAGTTAGTGTTTAGCGACATATGATGCGTAATAAGTTGTTGCAAGTAAATATGTTGGGAATTAAGTCGTGTTTAGTGTTTTCGCTCCGTCCGCTTCTTACGTTTGCTGTCTTTGTCTATGTTTGAGGCTCCTCGGCAAATATCACAGAATATACGATCGTGTAAACAATGCTTGAACTCTTGGACCCCCCATGGTGTGTATACCCCCCAGTGGCGTGGATGGTTTCTGTGCAGTTACGGAGACGTTGCTGTACAAACAATAAGTACGAAAATAAGGAAATAGTTCGTTATATCAGACGTGGAAACGAACTCTGTGCCCTTAGATTCAATTATTTGTAACTCTAGGGAATCGTGAACGCTACGGTGGTCTGAAAAGAAACGTAAAACGCAGCAAATGATAAAAAGAGATTTTCGAGAGATTCTTTAATAATTCTCCCTCTCCCACGAAACAAGTTCAATTAAAAAAGCCACTGGTGAAGCTACCACTAAGTAACGATTATTAACGTACTTTCGTAAAATTACAAAAGAAAGATCGATCTTTTTCTTTACTCGACAAGTTTACCCTCCAGTTTACCCTCCGGTTTACCCTCCGGTTTACCCTCGAGTTTACGAACCAATATGGCGGCAACGAATCCTGCGCTCATCGAGCCGCAACGTCGCTATAGAAACGATGATCGCTCGGATACCAAAACAATTCGTTTCGCTGACGCTAGGTTCCGTTAGATTCTAACGAGTTCCTGACAGTTGTAGTTCTTCCCTTGGAACTTTTTTCTCGTCGCGAATTAGATAGCTATCGAAAGCTTACGCAGGAAGCGGGCGGCGGTGGCTATCGTAGGACGATGAACGTCAAAGACAGCAGCGACGAGGACGAATCGCACGATATTTCGGCGTTCGCCAAGTTCGACGAGACAATCGAAGTGCGTAACGCCGAGGAGATAAAGAGCCCGGTTAGCCGTAGGCCAGCGAGCTCGAGGAGGCCAAGGCAAACACCAAAAATGGAGAGTTTGAATTCCATGGGGATAAATTCCCCGCGAGAGAAGCTGAACTTTCGAAGGTAGTATCTACGAGGGTCGTTCGGAAAAGTAAGTTTAACGATGTTAGCGCTGGTCTTGGCGAAAAGGTACGACTACCGAATTTTAGAAACGTGTTCTCTCGTTTATTTTGATCGGTTCCGTGTGTCGTAGTCTCTGGTCGGTCGGATTGTCGCGCGTTTCGGTAACATTTTGTAATGGCGATTCCGTTAAAATTTGCGTCCAAGTGTGAACCGCGTGGTATAATAGGGTTTTTTTTTCTTACCGCTAAAATACTTCACAGCCACAGAAATTTATCGACGATTATGTTCCGTTTACGGCGATAAATGCGCGAGCCTGCAGATGGTTACGCGTTGGCGAATGAACAACGTTCCTAAATGGCCGCGAAGAGTCGCACGATGAAGAGCGCGAACGACGACCAGCGGACGCAAAGTGGACGAAAATCATTACGCCTTTACGGAATTCAAAAGCTTGTTACTCGTTGTACGAAATGTATTGAAAGATGTGGCGATTACGTAGAAAAATAAAAAATTGTCTGAAAATTTTACAAACGACCTTGTTTCTGTGTTTTGACCACTCTTTCGCAACGTAATCAGACCGTTAAACTTACTTTCCGAACGACCCTCGTACATTAAGTCGAGACAAATGCTAATAGAAATGAAACTGTCGCGCATTAATGACTACGGTCTATCGTTGCGAAGTATCGAGATAATTTTGTTTGATCGGACTCTCCTAACGAAGCTCTTTAATCGCCAGATACTCCGACAATGACAATAGCATTGGAAAGTCATTGGGAATCAGCAGTGATCCCTCTGACAGCGAAGAAAGCGACGATGACGACATACAGGGGACGAATAACGCGCAGCCGATAGAAGTATACAATCCTAAGGACTTCGAGAACTTGGACGTGTCGATGGAAGTGAAGGAACTGTTCCAAAACATAATAAGGTGCGTAGGATAAAGATTAATTCATGGTGTCTCACAATTATTCTGATATAATCGTATGCTGGGAGTGTGTTCACTTGTTTATTGATCTTTATTTGTAACGATAAGGGATAGATAAGGGACAGGCAAGATAAGTAATACAAGTTTCCACTTGGCGTTCATTTATGGGGGCGGTGACGGTATCGCCATCTCGCGGTGAGAAGGACGAACTAAAATTCGTTGTTTGTTGGCGTTTATTAAAAAAAATAATAAACATATATAGACTTTAAACCTGTATTAGTCCTAAATATATAAAAGACAATACGAAAATAGAAATATTTACATCGTTACAATGTAATACTTAATATTAGAAGTCGTCTTAGCCTAAGTGTGTTTCATTGTACTAGATATGTTTTTGTTCCGAGTGTAGCATGTCTGTATATATTTCTGTGTTTTATTGTGTTGTTGGTGTCCTACTGTGATTCCGAGTGTCGCGTGTATTGTTATTTTTGATTCCTGTTAAATCTGCAAGTTATTTTCTTTTAGGAACTCTGTAATTATCCGAATCGTTGTTAGGTTAGATTCCTGTAAGAGTTCCTCTGCCTTGAAGGGAAAATTAACTAAACTTGTCCTCGATTAGTTCGAATTGCTGGCGTTAGATGGCGACACATAGTCGGTGGTGGTTTCCTTTATGCCGACATTTCAATATTTTCGCATAATCTACGCTTCTTACGAGTTCTACTTTATATTTTCACGTATTCTGTTTAACATTTACGTGGAAATAACGCTAAATTACGTAAATAATTCAATATGAAATCGTAGGTAATAGATCGATAAAGTGGCGCCATCTAAGACGAAGAGGCAGAAACTATTCAACAAACAGCTTGGGCATTCTTCTAACAGATGGCGACACTACTTTTTTTTTACCGACACCTTAATATTTTCTTAAAATCCTTT
>NW_026534957.1:0-25477 GCF_026225885.1 Hylaeus anthracinus
CCACCTGTCTCGAGGAGTGGGGAGACTCGTGCGTAGATTCAGGTGGATCCCGCAACAACACCGATGGGAACAGAACCGGCGAGAACAGAACCGGGATAATTAGCTCCGCCGAACTCTACTTCAGGTGAGTAGCGAGGCGAGGTCCCTCTTTGTCGAAAAAGCTACGAAAACCTAGAGCATCCTCTTTCTGTTTGAAGGTATCGCTATTACCATGAATAATTTGATTATTTCGTTAGAGAACGTTCCATTGTAGCAGCCTTGCAAGAAATGTCGAATATTCCGAAGAAGACGTCTACAGAGTGTCCCATAAATGTTGGAGGCCCTTGAAAGGGGTGGTTCGGGGGGTGATTCGAAACAACGTCTTCCTTGGCGAAAATGTTGTCCGAGGCTTCGTTAAGGAGATATTAACACTTTGCCGGCTCTGTTATTTCGCTTGTCGCCGGCTGTCGTCAGCCAATACTTTGCGAAGGTCACCACTGTGGTGTCGCCGGACGTCATAGTGTTAACAGAAAACCCTGACCAATCAGAGCGCGAGCGTGTCGTTGGAGCGCCCGCGGTAGCGTAGGCCACACTTTCTCATTGCTCAGGGTTGTCTGTTAGACAACATTTTCGCTAAGGAAAAAGTTGTTTCGAATCACCCCTCGTACCACTCCTTCCGATAACCTCCAACATCTTTCAGACATATCAATTCCTATATCACGTATCAATTAATCCCGCCAGTCCTCTGCTCGCGTCCCGATAATCCCAACTCGAACTCCGAATCCCAATCCGAACTCTTGTCTCGTGGAAACCAGCGCGAGACTCGTTCTTTGGCCGTAACGTGCGACGTAAACGCTTTCTCATCAGGAAAATAGTGCTAAAGGAGAAGCAGACGATCGAGGATGGTATCGGGTTGCCGGATTGGAAGCTGACGGTCTGCTTGCTGGTCGCGTGGGCCTGCATATTCGCGGTGCTGGCGCGCGGCGTGAAGAGCTCGGGAAAAGCGGCCTATTTCCTCGCGCTCTTCCCTTACGTCATCATGATCAGCTTGCTGATCAGAGCGGCGAGCCTGGACGGCGCCGTTAACGGGATCGTTTTCTTCATCAAGCCGGATTGGGGGAAGCTGTTCGATGCGAACGTCTGGTACGCTGCTGTCACACAGTGCTTCTTTTCGCTGTCGGTGTGCTTCGGTGGTGTCGTCATGTACTCGTCCTACAACGACTTTAGACACAATATATACAGGTTACTCTTTGAATATAAAATAATGCTTGAATAGAGAAGTTAACACGGTTAGAACGAGACGCTTGTTTCTCCGGTACCGTTACTAAACTTGGTCATGCGTTGACAATCGGGGGGGGGTTGTCGTAAGTCGCTATCGGGATTCGTTGGAGTATTACGGGACCTGAAGATTCAACTTTTGTCAGAGATATCGTCGATAAATCGGTTACCATCTCTGCCGTCGTAATTGCTGGCTATCGACGATGGGACGACCGCACTTCGCGTACGTTGTCCCGATACGGTAAAGTCTTGTTAAGGCTTAGCTGAAAGCAAATTTCTCCAGGATAAAAGCACAGAAACCAACCCCAGGGAGGAAAAGTTAGTAAAAGTTAAGAATAAAAAAGTTTCACCGTTGCATTAAATCCTTTCACCGCCATAGTTGGATGTTTTCGTTCCGTCCTCTTCTTTACTCGCTGTCCTTGTCTACGTACGACGCTTGGCGGCAAACATCACAGAATATACCAACTCCAGGTTATCTGTACGAGGTCAGTCCCGAGTTTGCGCGCTTAACAAGACTTTACTGTAGTTTCTTTGTCACTAAAATATTATTAGTAAATAATCCGTACGTAATAGTTTATGTTTCACGTTACATTACCGAGTCGTACAATGCCAAGAATTGTTCCGGCTTCCTAAAAAAATATCATTTCAAGCGCAGATTTGTATCGTTCGTTAACTCTTACGAACATTTTGCCTCTGCAGAGACGTGATAGTAGTGACCACCTTGGACACGTTCACCAGCCTCATGGCGGGTTTCACCATTTTCGGTATCCTCGGGAATTTGGCTCACGAGCTCGGCATAGAAGACGTCAGCAAAGTCGTTCGGGGCGGAACCGGTCTCGCCTTTGTCTCCTATCCGGACGCCATCGCCAAGTTCACCGTTCTGCCGCAGGTGAGAATCGAAGCCCTCCCATTGATTAGTCGTCGATATCAGGCCTGATAGTTTGCACGTAGATAAACGTTCATCCGGTCGCGTCGCTTCGAGATACTTTCTCGCTTGATCGGAGCTACGTCGCGTCGGTTCCGTTACAAAATAGAAACCATAGATCAGAGATCGGCAATCTTCGCTGACCTTTGGCCAGGTTTAACGAACGTTGTTCTCTTTGCGTAGTTCTTAACGCGTTAATAACGTTGACGTTAATTGTGAAAGTTGAAGCCGATTACGAAGGCAGACGGTCCAAACTTGTCATTTCCACGAATAATTATCGTTTAATTAAGAATATTAAAGTCATAGTCACTCGTGAAAGTTGGCTCGCTATGTTCAAAGCTACGCGCGAGAGTAGACGTCTCGAATCTCAAATCACTTTATCTAGATTTGCAATCCTGATTTACATTATCCCGTTCAGTCACTCGAACAAGCGACAAAAATAATAAACGTCATGTTACGACCAGCGTTATTGCTTTTAATATGTAAATCTCTATTCCACCAGCCATAAATACGACCTTAATGTAAAACGGTAGACCATGATCCAACTGTAGAGAAGTCGAGTTCGTTTCCTCTAACGCACCGTCCGCGAATTAATTCAAGGCGTTCAGGGTGATCGAGATAAGTCGAAGGATCGTAACAAACAAACCTACGCGAATTTTATCCATTCGTTTGCGCGCTCGAGGTGATCCAGATGTAATTCTCGTTGGAAGGAACGGCTCGTCAAGGATTTTACCGCTGTTCGCAGTTGTTCTCGGTGCTGTTTTTCCTCATGCTTTACGTGCTCGGCATTGGAAGCGCTATCGCTCTGGCGGGCTCGCTTATCACCATCATCAGCGATCAGTTCCCAAACTGGAAGCACTTGTACGTGGTCCTCGGCACGGTCACCTTTGGCTTTTCCGTCGGCACCGTTTACTGTACACCCGTAAGTATCGTGCGTGTACGTTACCGGAGTCCTAAAGCGAAAGACAAACATTTCCAAGTACGTGTATTTATTCCCGTTTCTCTACCTACAGGGTGGACAATTCATTTTGGAGCTGGTGGATTTCTACGCTGGCTCGTTCGTCGTGTTCATCCTGGCCACTTTGGAGATAACCGGCATCTTCTGGGTGTACGGATTGGAGAATTTCTTGGACGACGTGGAGTTCATGTTGAAACGAAGGCCGTCGGTGTACTGGAGGCTCTGTTGGGCCGTCATCACCCCTCTTCTGCTGGCTGTGATTCTGCTGTATACCCTCGTCTCTTTGCGACCCTTGACTTACAGCGGTATTCCATATCCCGACAGCGCGCACGGTACGTACGAATAATATTTCACGTAGGAATATTAAGCGTCCGATTAAAAAATCTAATTGCAGCCGTCGGATGGAGCTTATGCGCTATCGGCGTACTGCAGATTCCTTTCTGGCTGATTTACACCGTAATGTCCAACAGAGACCTGAAGCTGCCCGAGGTAAAATGAAAAGTCGATCTCGATAGCGGAACGAACGACTATAGTTGCGCGTTTGCAGATGATCAAGTCAGCATTCAGGCCCTCCCCGGAATGGGGACCTAAGAACGCCAAACAGCTGACCTCCTGGCGCGAATTCAAGGAAACCAGACGGAAAATACGCGAGAAACGAGAATGCTCGAGGATCAAGCAATTCGTTTATGTGATACTCTGCTGGGAAGATAAGCTTGTGTGACGAGAAGTCTTGGAGTCAACCATTGGAGCAGTTAGCGATGGTAGAACAGTTTTGGAAATGAACGATGCCAATTTCTTTTTTTTTTTTTTTCTAAACTGCACATACTCAACTTACAAGGGGTGTAAAGCATTGATTTTGAAGTGTTCGAGTTAGCTTCAGTTAAAGTTAGCACGAGTTATCGAAGATGAAAAGATGGATGCTTTCTTTCTTAGCTTCTTCGTTCGTCTTCCAAAGATTCGTTCCTACTCGTTCGGTATTCCGTCCTGTAAATAGTTCTTATTGTTAGACGTAGACCGTCCCATTCTCGATGTTTCATCCTTTATCGCTCGTACGTTTTATACTCTTAGACTGAAAAGAAACGGCTTTCCGAAGGAAACGTACAATTCATCGCGGTGGAACAATTTTGTTTCTTTTCGTAGCGCCACGAAGCACAGTATTATCCATAAAATCGAGTATCGGCGTAGCTTGAACGATCAACGTTACGCTACTGCCACTAAAAGTATTTAAACTCCTTCTGTTATTTATTAATAGAGTCTGCCTTGTAAATGCCTACGATACGCTTTCGATAGCATTTATTAAAAACGTGCCACGTTTCGCGTAATATAAGTCGCTATAGAAATGTAACAAATCGTTGAATTACGCTTGCGATACTCGACGCGACCGCTTCTCCGGTGTGCAGATATTTCAATCATTCATAATCCAAGAAATTCCGATCGTCGACGTACCCCTCTTCCTCTTCCTCTTCTTCTTCGTGTTTCGTCAACACGGATGTTTCGTCTTCCAAGTCCTGTTTATAGAGTAATATGTGTGTTAGCAGTAGTTGCACCATAGGTACGCGAAGCAATTTATATAATAAAATAGAAAAATCATACGAACCCGCGGCTTGACCCTCTCCCTTTCGATCATCAGCTCCAGCTCGAATTCCTTTTGTCTCCTGAACCGTTCTTCGCATATCTGAAATCGTCATATTTTTTCTTTTTTTTTTTTCATTGCACGATTAATACAATTTGCTAATAATATTATACATTTTAGAAAATGATAAGTTCCGATAATCGAATCAGAAGTCTTCAATGCATCTATGTTATCTACAGGATGTAAAGAAATCGTGGACACAGGGGTCGATAGAACTGTTTGTATAAAAGTAAAGCGAGATACTTGATCCATAAAACAGATCGTTTTGTTGGTAACGCGGAATAACGCTGTGTCGAGCATTGGCAATGGGTTGTCGAATTTTGTATCGCTACTTAACTTTGTAATTCAACAACCAATGACCGAGGTATTCGATGGGGTCGATAGGCTTCTTTGCAACGATTTCACGAAGACCTTGCGACAGAGGTTTTCTCAAGAAATTTCTCAAGTAAAGCCCATCCGAGGATAGATACTCGTCGGAGGAAGAAGACACCGACCACGAGGAATCGACATCCTTGTCCTTCCGTGCGTCCCACAGTTTCTTCAGCGTTTCGACGTCCTCGTCAGCGAACCCCATCGCCGTCAGCAGTCTACGTAAAAAATAATCGAACGCGATAAGGTCACATACGCCAACCATAACTCGAAAGACTTTCTCACCTAAAGAACTCAGAGGTGGGCCCAGTCTTCAGCAAAGTCGCGATCAAGCTCCGACTTAAACATCTTTCTCGTAAAAAGCTCGCGATATCTTCGTTTGGAGACGAAGGTACGTTTGGTGCCACGTTGGATCGATCCTCTTCATTTTCTGCTTTCTGCAGTGACTTCAAGTTTTTCGTATCTACCGGAGATCTAACAGTGGCTTCTTCTTTCAGTACCTTTCTCGCTTCCTCGCCGATGTTGTGCAACTCCAATTCCTTCAGTTTCTCCAGATCCGCGCGTTTCCACCCGCATACATCCAAAATATCATGTTCCTAGCAATAGTGGTTAAGTTTAGCAATAATAACCAATAGGTATCGATTAATATCAGAGTTAGCAATTAGTTGGAGAATTAAATTAAACAGACGCGGAGCCTTTTACAAACGACCTTGTCTAATTTTGATACTCCGTTCGTTTCATGGTCCGGCTCCATTGTGAGTGTTAATTTCTTCTTACAATTTAGATCGTTCTTAACCATTCTCCTCCGCCTTGAATTGGAATTAAGAAAAAATATTAATTATCAGCAACTTCACTGTAGTTTACATACTGTGGTGGCACCTCCGCTCCTCACCTCCAGAGGGAAACCGCGCAGTCCGCGCGTTTCTCACAAGCACTCAGTTCCCTCTATCATTCCTATATAAGTCCCTCCTGACCAAACTCCAAATATCCTGGCGTCTAAGGCACGGGTCACGGTCCTGCTGGATAGCCTTCCTGAAGAGTCCAGACTTAGCAGGTCCAGGACGAAATGCTATTATATTGTAGTAGAATACTTACACCCACGATACTATATACATATAGTAGAAATTCCTGTCAGTCGAGAGAAATGAAGTAGTACAACGTTAATTGATATCCCAATATAATAATTGTAAATTCCGATTCTGGCAAAAAGACCGCGTTTGAATTGTTGATCGGATTATCAAAGGAGAGACAGTAACTCCATTATCAGTATTCCGCATTCATCCATTTATCGTGACCGTTTAATACCAGCAATTACGATAATTACAGCACTCGAGGACGCAATCGGAAACATTGTAAATACGTACCTTTTTTCACGCGTCGATCGCCGTTTTCCTTCGATCCTCGCGACCACGTCAGTAACGGTAATAAACGCGAGTTCCGGGGCTGCGCGCGCTGTTATCAACCGGAGCATAGAGTTGCAGTGCAAACTAATGTCACATTATCGTCGAAGTTTTTCGAGTGCGTTCGTCTGATGACCGATTGGATCGACGCCGGTTTCTCTATAAAAGCGGATGCACGCGACGATCGATCGCAGCTTGGCGGTCGATTTAACCGTTCCTCGAAAACCGCGCCGTTACGTTTCATCCCGTGACTGGTTCGTTCGACACTCCACTATCCGATGCACGAGGACATGGTGAGTCGAGGAACGTGACTTTTCCTTCGTCTTTCTGTCACGAGATCTTCCTAAAAATCTCCGAAACCAACTATCGATCTCGAGAGCGATCGGTTAGAAACTCTTCGAGCTGGATTGCACAGAAATACCAAAATTTCGAAGCTGTCGCGAATTTATTTAATTACTCTTTTAGTTCCAGAGATACAGTTACGCGAAAATTGACAAATTTTCCCAAAAAGCGAAGAGAAACGAAGTCGGCAAATTTAATTACCTTAATTTCAAGACCACAGCGGAACAACTCTGATTTTTTTTTTTTTTTTTTTTTATTCGTGGAAACACAGACGATAGCAAGTTTTTACTCACGCGATAAGAGCCGGGCAACATAAAGAGCTTAAAGCTAATGCTTCGCTATCTCGAATGTAGCACACGATGCAAATCGTCTGATAATGAGTGACACTGAGAGAAAGAATGATTATTAAGCATCGTAACACATATACTTTGTTCCACGCGAACTATTAAAGGACAAAGAAAGGGGCCAATCGCCATCCGAGAGTTACGAGTTTGAAACAAATATATCGCATTTATCATCAGTTTCCTAAAGTTAATTTTTAGCAGAGTTACTTACGAATTTTCGCGAAATAGTAACGCGATGGACGTAAGACGTCTCCCCTCCCTTGGTCTCGCGATGGATGTACCGTGACCTTGACAGTTGGGAAAAGACGACACTGGAAATTGCTGCGAGTATCGAGACCGGCGGAGTTGATAAAATCAATGTTTACAAACGTGCACGGAGGGTTCCTTTGCTTTCGACCTTCTTCAAATTTATTTAATATTGTGGTCACCGAGAGTGTGAAATAGCGCGCTATCTTTATGCAATCTTTCAAACGGAAATTCGCTTTTAGCCCACTTATCGGTAACCCTCTCCACTTGCAGCTAAATTACTCCACTTACCGTTAAACCGTTCCACTATATCAACTCGTAGAGCGAGTAGAAACGTAGCTGAGAGATACCGAAGATACCGAAACAATTTTACTTACGTTCTCATCTGCGCGACAATCTGATATGTTGCCTTGTATTCGCAGAGCGGTGCAGTGGAAACTGGCCACCGGAACTCGGCGTTCGTCGAGGACGAGAAAGATCGACGTCGTCGCTCCGACAACGAATCCGGAGAATCGATATCGGGATGCTCGACATCAACGGAGGAAGTAAAAGCGACGAGCAGCTGGAACAACAGCATAGAGTTCCTGTTGTCCTGCGTAGCCATGTCCATCGGGTTCGGTAACATTTGGAGGTTCCCGTTCACCGCTTACGAAAATGGCGGCGGTGTGTTCCTGATACCTTACGTCATCGTCCTGCTCCTCGTTGGTAAACCGTTCTACTATCTAGAGATGATAATGGGACAGTTCTCCTCGTCGTCGTCCATCAAAGCTTGGAGATTGTCGCCCGCGTTTGTTGGTAATTTACAATCGATTTCATCGAACCTTTAAGATCCGGATCCTTCGTAATTAGACATTGCAATGGATTCTCGCAACTTTTATTTCGTATTTATTTCTATTAAGCGGGTCATCCCGTGTGACGGCCGTTTTTTTTTAAAGGTTTTCTCGGTTGTTTTTATAGCGAAATGAAAGAACACAGTGTAAGATCAGACCGTGTATGCCAGGAATGCGTTATAGGGCGTGCGAATAATGACTCTGTGTAACTGTGAATTTGCTATATTTTCGATACGTCTCGACTCCACGAGT
Organism: Hylaeus anthracinus; assembly: GCF_026225885.1. Lineage (NCBI taxonomy): Eukaryota > Metazoa > Arthropoda > Insecta > Hymenoptera > Colletidae > Hylaeus > Hylaeus anthracinus. The sequence continues at coordinate 8,557 of NW_026534957.1, forward strand.
CTGAAACACGTCAGAAAAATCCCAACCGCGAGAACACCCTCGACGGTCCGACCTTTTCCTAAACGAAGTCCTCTGACCGAACGAACCTCCGTTGAGAGAGAGAGAGAGAGCGCGCGCAGAGACTAAACACATGGCCTGCTTCAACCATTTAACTATTTCTAATTTACTAACAACAGAGCTTCCAAATTTTTACTATATATTTATTCAGCCTTTAACTGTAACTTTGAATTCTTTCAAGCAAAAATATAACGCGTATCGCGAGACTTATCGCTCGTATGGCACCCATGTATAAAAAAGTTAGGTAAACGGCGTCCATGATGCCGACAGACTGGCTAATCCGAAATAATCTGTTTTCTGTTAATATCTCCTTAACGAAGCTTCGGACGACATTTTCGCCAAGGACACGCTGTTTCAAATCAACCCCCTCCCCCCCCCCTCCGCCGCCCCCGAACCACCCGATTGCTACCTTTTTCAAGGACCTCCAACATTTTTTCCCCATCCCGTGTATCTTGAAACTATCGTACAATAACAAACGAAATTATTTCAGGGATTGGTTGGGCCCAGTGTTGTTCGTGCGTGGCGCTAATGACGTATTACACTTACCTGATGGCTCTGACGCTGTTCTTTCTCGTCGCCTCTTTTTCCGCCGAGCTACCCTGGGCAAAGTGCAGAGAAGAATGGGGCGACCGTTGCGTGGACTCCGACAGAAAGATGAATACCAGCGCGAACAGTATGGACGCGCTCGAAGGAACGCACCAGGGAACGAACTTGTTCAGGTTGCTGGTAGACGACGAACACTACAGCAGCTCGGCTGAACTTTACTTCACGTGAGACACTTTACCTTCCCTTCGACTCCATACTTGAATGTACTTAATTATTTATACCGGAGAACATTTTTACCCACTGTTCGATACCAGGAAGATAGTTCTTCAGGAAAAAGACAACATCGACGATGGAATCGGACTGCCAGATTGGAGATTGACGCTCTGCTTGTTGGGTAGCTGGCTCCCGGTGCTCCTGGTATCGTTCCAGGGCGTGAGAAGCTCGGGAAAGGCTTCCTATTTTCTCGCGAGTTTCCCTTACGTAGTTCTGATCAGTCTTCTGATCAGAGCGGTCACCCTCGATGGCGCCGCAAAAGGGATATTGTACTTCGTCACGCCGAAATGGTCGAAGCTCTTGGACCCAACTATTTGGTACGCAGCCGTCACCCAATGCTTTTTCTCGCTTTCCGTTTGTTTCGGCGTCATCATCACCTACTCGTCGCACAACGACTTCAAGCACAACATCTACAGGTACACGAGGACAATATGTGTTACAATATACGATAATATACAGGGTATTTCAAAAATGTTGAAGGTCCTTGAAAGGGGTGGTGATTCGAAACAACTTTTCCCTCAGCGAAAATGTTGTCCGAAGCTTCGTTAAGGAGGTATTAACAGAAAAGACCGACCAGAGCGCGAGTATGCGGGTGGAACGGCCGCGCTCTAATTGGTCGGAATTTTCTGTCAACCCTTTGCACTCGAGACCTTTTTTTCTTCTATCTACCGGCAACTCGAGATTTCTCTTTGATTTTTCTCTTGAGAGGAGTTTTCTCTTGATACCTCCTTAACGAAACCTCGGACAACATTTTCGCCGAGGAAAAAGTTGTATCGAATCACCTTCCGAATCCTTTCCATGCACTTCAACATTTTTAGGACACCCTGTATTTGGACAACAAAAAGTTTAGAGTGTTCCACGTTTCAGGGACGCGATGATCGTGACAAGCCTGGATACGGTGACCAGTTTCATAGCTGGTTGCACGATTTTTGGGATTCTCGGGAACTTGGCCCACGAGATGGGGATCGCGGACATCGACAAGGTGGTCAAGTCCGGGGTTGGCTTGGCGTTCGTTTCCTACCCTGACGCGATAGCCAAGTTCACGTTTTTGCCACAGGTAAACGCGCAAATAGAAGAATTACAAAATTATTATGTACATAATTGTACCGTATCTGTGATTTACAGCTGTTCTCGGTTCTCTTTTTCGTGATGATGTTCGTTCTGGGAGTTGGCAGTACCGTGGGCATGGTATCGGGGATCGCAACCGCCCTGAAAGAGCGGCTTCCGAACGTGGAGATCTGGCAGATCGTTTTTACGGTGTGCTCGATGGGATTCGCCGTCAGCACAGTTTACGTTACTCCCGTACGTAAATATTTCTAGAAATGAATAGCCTTGCTTCGTTAATTTCTGCCACAAACAAAAGTTTTCTCTGATACAACCAGATCTGATTACAACCAGGATAAGAACTGTCGCTTATATATGACACAATAAAATTGCGCGAGTTTCTTTGTATTGTTTTCAAGCATCGTCACCTTCGTGGATATCAATGTTCAAGAGATAGCTTTCAGGAAAGTGGACGATACTTGAAAGATACCCGCTATCGACGCGAGTAAAGTGCGACACAACGTAATAAATTGAACGATTATGTTAATTTCCTATCGGAGTCACGATAAAAGATCAGGGAACAAAGTACGATAACGTTCGCGAGAGTTGCATAAGCCATGGTATCTCGTTAGCGTTTGTCCAAGGACTTTAAATTCTGTTCGCAGGGTGGCCAATTTATGCTGACGCTCGTCGATTACTATGGCACCTCCTTCGTTGTGTTCATCTTGGCCTCTTTTGAAATCACCGCGGGAACGTGGTTGTACGGTTCGTATTCTCGCGTCGTTTCTAAAGAATGTACATATGTATACTTGGAGAAGTGTTCATAAACAAAAGCAGTTTTCCTCATCGATCAACGTCGCAACTTTCAGTGGCTCAATTTTTTAGTGTTACGTAGAACTAAAGCGTTCCACAGACTACTCTTCGCGTAGCTCATGAAATCAACTAACTATGCCGTGCAACGGTTGCTTTTATGAGCTACGCGCATGCACCAATCTGACATCCCTTCGTGTCTGACGTGGGCCCATGTCACGTCAGAGCAGTCTGTGGCACTCTGTGGGACGCTTAATACGCTATTCTTTGTACAGACAGTCCCCTCCCCTCCCAATGAACTGCTTGAAATGCTCGGAATACCGGTAATTAAAGTAATCAAGACAGGTATAGAGAACTTGCTGAACGACGTCGAGTTCATGCTGGAGAGGAAGACGACCAGCTACTGGAGGATCTGCTGGTTCCTCGTGACCCCGTTGATTCTGATAACAATTTTCATCTACACCGTCGCCACCCTGTCGCCATTGACCTACGGAACCAAAGGATTTCCGACATCGGCCCACGCAGCTGGCGCGGTTTTACTCTGCTTTAGTATTTTCCAAATACCATTCTGGATGACGATGGAAATAGTAAAGAACAGGCGGCTGCCTTTGTTACAGGTAAAAAACTGTTGAAAATTTTCAGTTGAATTAAACAGAGATCGCATTTATACACAATTTAGGCAGTCGCGGTTAATTATCCTCTGTTTCAGAACTTGAAGAGGTCCTTTCAGCCGACGTCGGAATGGGGACCGAGGGAGGCCAAGTACAGGAAAGCCTGGCTTCTCTTCAAACAAGAAAAAATGAAAGAGAGGAGTCTCAGGACGCAGCCCAAGTGGCTTCAACTGATTTGCATACTGCTTCGTGTAAAGCTGAAATAAGACTGTCCCAGAAGACCGTTCTCGAAACAGAATCTCCTCTTGCATTCTCCGGACGCTCGTTACCAGTGGAAACAAATAAAAATGGTTGGCGCGATAACGCGGAAATTCCTGTAAATAATATTAGATTGTCCCATAAGTTCCCGTACATTTGCTATCAATAAATCATTTTATAATAACATTATAATCAAACGATAATTATTCTTCAAAATTTTCTTCTATTTCTGTCAATTCTTCAATTCCATAAATAATGTTAATGTCAACAAAATTCAAGCATCAAGTGTCCGGGAACTTATGGGACAACCTAGTACCGCGAGATCGTAACTGTTTAACGTATTTATTTAGAAACGAAGTCTCTATTACAATACAGAATAAGCTGAGATCTACGGGGTATCTCGTCAGCGTCATCGAAGCAGTCCGATGGTCAGATTCTTGATCGAATCTCTTAATGCTGCAGTTGCTATCAATCTCCTCCGATCAGCAACGTCACGATTCTCGACCTTTTCTTGCCCAGGTTCATCCTAGATATCCTTTTGGCGTCCTTGAAAGCCTTCCACTCTTTGTACTTGCTCGGATCTTTGGGCCCCCAGTCGGGGTCCGGTTTAAGGATCTGAAAGCATACGGACGAAAGTGAAAAAGGACTCGAAGATTTCATGAAAGAAGTGGTCATCTCGGTTGCTTACGTCCAACGCGGGTTTATCTTTGTTTTGCATCCTGGTGACGATGATCCAAATAGGGAACTGGATTACTCCCAGCACTAACAGTAACCACCCAGCAACTGGAACAATGCGAAGCTTACGTTTATCTCTGTAGAGGTCCAAACGGTTAATTTTATCGTCTACTCTATAATATAGCACGTAAGGTCAATCAGCGGTCGAGAGCTTTAAATCTGTAACCTCTCGTGCCCAAGGACACCGAACAAGTCCCTCCTACGAATAAAGATTTTCCTACCGTAGGCAGAAGTTGGATAATATTCGCCGTTGTAGGTGAGAGGCGTCAACTCGCTCAGAAAGTAAATCAGGATCGAGAAGAGAGCCAGGGGTGTCAAGAAACCCCAGCAGAATCTCCAGTAGAAGGAAGGGCGGTTGCCGATCATGAATTCCACGTCGTCCAAAAAGTTGTCGACACCTGTGCGATAAGAATCGATTGGAAAGCTGTAGGCGAAGTTGTGGCGGAGGCCACGGATAAATCGACTCGTTCGGAGTGTTTCTAAGAACGTTGATCGTTAACGAAGTCTTTTACTCGAGCAGGTGGGAATCTTTCCCAAAATCGATTTTCTCGTTGGCCTCGCCATAGGCGGTAGGAGACGCGAATTATTCATTTACCGTACACCCAAGATATCCCTATCACTTCGAAGGAAGCCAGGAACACTATTATGAACGTTCCTCCGAAGTAGTCCACCAAGTTTAATACGTGTTGTCCTCCCTGCAACGATAATAAAGACTCGTTCGATAACATCTGTAATTGTTTATCGGAGCGCATCAGTAAAGTCTCTCACTGCTCGGCCATCGTACTTCTGGACCCCTCAAGGGATACACACCCCAGTTGCGGGGACGGTTTCAGTCCATTTATGGAGACTTTACTGTAGTATCAAAGGGATAATTCGACACTTTATCTACCGGGCTATTTAGAAACACTGTTTAATTAAAGAAAGAATGTTCTACAGTAGCATATGCCAATCTAGTCTGGCAATAATTCCTTCATACTGTTACTAGGTACGTTGAAAGCCAAGTCTGTTCCCAAAAACTGAACATTGTAAATAGACAATCATCGGCACAGTAAATAAGTTCGAGTAACTAAATACTGGAATTAAAAAAAGTTTATAAATAGGCTCCCGGTAAATAAAGTGTTAAAAAAGCTGCGTGCCTGCGTGCAATAAACGATTCCAATGAGAAAGCCGATGCTCGTGACGCAGGCAGCAACTTTCCAGTTCGGAATCCGAGGAAACTTGTCTTTGATGATGCTGGTGATGACGCCGGTGAAGGCGACGGTGGTGCCGATACCCAGGACGAACAGCATCAGGAAGAAGAGCACGGCGAAGAGCTGGGGCACCACCGTGAACTTGGCGAGCGCTTCCGGATAGGAAATGAAAGCGAGACCCGTGCCGGCGCGCACCACCGTGCTGATGTCTTCTTTGCCCACTTCGTGGGCGAGGTTTCCCAAGATCCCGAAGATGGTCGTCCCTGCTATCAAACTCGTGGCAAGATCCATGGTCGTCACCACCGTGCAGTCTCTGGAATAACGATTCGAGTCCGTTACCTGATCGTAACTTTCGGTGACGAACGTTGACATTTTTCACGCCGGATAAAAAATGACGTTTACGCTTGAAACGTATCGCTCGAGTACTATACCGCGGAAGGTGTACGCGCGAGGTCTCGTGACCTCGCACGAGACCTCGCGCGTACACCTTCGAATCGCAAGTATAGTACTCGAGCGAACGCAGAAACAGTATCGTCAGCGACGCCTCTTTCAAATAAAAAGTTTCACGGGAAACTTGTTCCCAATACAAAAAAAAAAAAAAAGAAAAAATTACCTTAATACATTGTGATCGAAACGATTGTAGGACGAGTACATGGTGACAGCGCCGAAACACACGCCGAGGGAGAAGAAGGATTGCGTGACGGCCGCGTACCAGACCGAAGGGTCGAAGATCTTTTCCCAGGTTGGCTCGAATAGAAATATAATGCCGTTCACGGCTCCCTCCAGGGTCACTGCCCTCACCAGAAGGCATATCATGATCACATACGGGAACAGCGCGAGGAAGTAAGCGGCCTTCCCGGTGCTTTTCACGCCGTTCCGGATCACTACGAACACGCACGTCCAGCTGACGAAGAGCGCGACCACCAGCTTCCAGGATGGTTCTCCGAGACCTTCCTCGATCCCCGATTCGTTGAGAACAACGTATCTGGAACGAAAGACCTTCAACAATTTTGGGACACCCTGTACATCTTATTATACTTATCTTATTATACGTAATACGTATCGTATCCTTCTATTCCGTTCTTTCCAAGTCAATTAATATCGATCGGAGCTCGTCGAAATCGAACGATCCCCGTTTTCCAGGGATCGTGATACGATAGAAAGGAAGGAAAGATTCGTACGGTAAACGAACCAATTTACCAAGTATATCTTCGACGCTCACCGAAAGTACAATTCCGCCGAGCTGCTCTTGTTGACGTTCGAAGTGGCGTTGCTGGCCGATGTGCTGTCGAAACAAACGTTGCCCCATTCTTCCCAGCAAACAGCCCACGGAAGAACCGATTGGAAGCTGGCCAGCAGGTAGTACATCGTCAACGACATCAGGGAACAATAGTAGGTGACCACGGAGAAGACGGACACGGTCACGCCGTATCCGATTCCTCGAATAATGGACAAGTTCGTTAGAGCGCTAGAAGAGAAGCTAGAAGAGAAGCAACGAAGTTCGCGCGGACCTTCGTTCGGTCTCGAGGCTCGGTTACAATCATCCTTGTACAGTGTACACAAATATCAACAGGTCAGTCTTGATACGTTCGCATCTTTTAAATTAATAATATTAAAAGAAATTTTGTTTAGGTCACAATATACAGTCCATTTTATCGATTAAAGGTACCTTTGAAGCCCGGCACCACGGACCAGACTTCCACGCACGATCTGCTGCTGAATTGTCCGAGTATCATCTCCATGTAGTAGATAGGCTTGCCAATGATGAAGAGAACGACGAGATAAGGCACCAGGAACGCTCCGCCTCCGTTTTCGTACGCTGTACTGGGAAATCTCCAAACGTTTCCGAGGCCAACAGAAAACGCCACGCAGGACATCAAGAACTCTATGTTACTCCCCCATTGAGCGCGTGCCTCTTTATCTTCGGGTTTTCCTTCCACGGACTGCGAGACAAACGATTCGAATACAAATAATTTAAAGAAACGAAAACGAAAACAATTCTCTTAGTAAATTAAACGAAACTTGCAGTTTTTATCTCGCGCTCTATGAGGGTATTAAGCAAAAATATGATACCTCGAAAGAATATCTTAATGACCCTAAAACGTCGTAAACCATGGTCTGGAATTTATTGGGTCTCCGCGTCATTTTTATTAACGTTTCGAGTGAAATCATACCAATTCGAGCGACGCATCCTTACTTCTGATCTGTTCCGTGCGATAAACATGTTGACGAAAACGACATACGATCGTTGTTTCTTAGAATCGATTCTTTCTATCGGTATCACTACACCGAACAGTTCTTCCACACAGTAACGATATGAAATAATATCGATCGGATAAATGTACAGAAATTAAATCGCTTAATAGTAACAGGTAAACGCATTTACGTCGAATGAACGTACGTGTAACCAACTTACCCCATTTTCCAGCTGCTTCCCGTTCGCCGATATCACCGAGAGCCTGTACGATCCTTGCGTTTGCTCGTCGCCCGCGACATTATTCTACCGAGAGAAAACGTAATCCTTTGACTACTCTTTCTTCTTCATTTTTTTACTTATTATCTAACAAATTGCGCGCTGCAACGCGTTCCTTCGATTATCGCCGCGTTTACGTAAGGAACACATCAGCGAGTACTTGGTTCGAATTTGCCACGAGGCGTTATTAAAGCGTAATTACAGCGAGATCGCGTTAAGTCCGTTACGAGTCGCGAGCAATATTCACGACGGAACAATGTTTCATTTATGATTGCATCTGTCGCACGATGGAGGCGGCGAAGAAGATTATCGTTAAATACGTTAAACGACCCCCCGATTAATAGGCATTGTACAAATATGTAAATATTAGTACTCCGTATTTATCTAATTTCGTTCTTGGGGCATCTTCTTTATTCGCTAAGCCACGAGCGTCGCCTTTAGTTAATACGATCACTAGACTCGCGGATGTTCGTGAAAATCCATATCTTTATCGATTCGTATAAAGAATCGAGATTTCTAAATATTTTCGTTCGCTGCGAACATCCGCATGTCTAATTGTTACAACGTTGCGTGCGAGCGTTCCTTCCAAGTAGGCGCGCAAGTAGCAAAATTGCCCGTACATATCTGTGCAAACATCGACGGATATAGTTGCATCCGCAACAGACGCGATAAATCTTACAGAATCGTCGAATTTCTTAAAAATATTTCGAAATAGGCCAACGTTGTTATTAAGATAACCGAAATTAAGCCACGACACAAGTTTACGACTGCAATTTAGATTAGCTCTTCGAAAGACACTCGATATTTAAAGTAGCGAATCGTTTGCACTTTCTAAGAAGCTGTTTCCTAAATATAACTTTTCTAAGCTCTGTGTAGAACGAACGAAACCCCTCTAAACTTATCTGTCAAGTGCGCGAGGAAAATCTCTAAGCAACCACACGATTTTTATACGTGCCAATCAAGAAGCTTCAAAGAATTCCTTGAGTTTTTACAATTTTTACAATTTTTACAATTTTAATAACTTTTCCAGAGTATCGCGGCCAGCTTACAATAATTCCGTATCGTTGGGGTGAAGTAACAAGCAATTTAGGTTGTTGTAATTTTCATTGTATTCTCTGGAACGCCCTTAGGTTTATTCTAATTTTAAGCATCGCGAGCCAACGCCACATGCACGCATAATTTCGTCCGAGTATTATACGTTATAGTTAGTGCAATACCTTGGTCGTTGCAACGCGCGAATTTGATTTATTTTATTGTAATCGTATACGTCGGAAAAAGTACGAACCTGCGCGTAAGTCATAGTCACTGACGGCACACCGGTCGCGGGTGTCCCTCCTCGGCGATCTGAACGCGATCTTCACGTGGCAAAAGCCTTTGGAAGACTGATCGACGACTTTTGTTCACGTAGATCAAGAGTGCGTCGTGAGAAATCGTGACAACTGGCAGTGCTATATTTTTTATTTTCGCAATAATGCCACGCCGTCCACTTATCAACTCCTCTTCTCACCCCGCGCCATCTTGAATTTTTCGGCTATCTGCCAGCGAAATTTCCACTCCACCCGCGAAAACGCCTTTCGCGATTCGAGACCTCGGAGGCTCGATCATTTTTCGCGTAAACACGGATCTCGTATAAAGCGTCGCGAGCTGTTTCCTCGAAAATTAACGGAAACGACTCGACTTAATTTTTGCCACGGTTAAATGGCGCAAGGGGCCTGATCTCGTTTGGGCTGATAGGTTTGCCTTCGCGGCTTTGCCATCACCTTTTCCCTTATTTGTACGTCGACGTCATTTCTGTCACGGTTAAAGTCTGATGGATTTTTGATCGCGCGACGAGTCGCTCAGAGGAATCCGTCGGACGCGATCCGAACGTTCCGCTTGCGTTGATTTTGTAAATCGCGAATTGTTTTGTAAATCGAGCGCGTCACAAGATCCGCGACAGGAAACGCGAGACGAGTTCGCATGGTCAACGCGTCTCTAACGAGAATCGTTAGAATTCTTTTCTTTAACAGAGCTCCACTCTGTTACAGTAGAAGTAATTCGTTCGAGACGGAATCGCGAACAAGGTTCCCTCGGGAACCCTCGAACCCTTCGCCTTCGTTCAAACGTCCTAAACGCAACGCTCGAGGTGCTTAATGTCCGAAGCATACATTGATGTCGATTATAATCTCGGCCAGAATGCGTCTACTTGTTTTCCTTGTGAACCTTTTTTCTCCGTACGTTAACGCACAGTCAAGCGTAACCAGCGCGACGCTCAACAGTGACTTTCTCTTTGTCAACTGAGACCGATCCGAGACCAATCATTTCTACCGTAGAATTTTCCGGCATTCCACGATCTCTACGCCGTTACGCGATGATTATTAAATCAGGTATCATTCGTCACCAGCTTGCACTCGCACGGAGACGTACGTTTCGAAACATTGTACCGAACGCGACGATTACGTTGACGCTTACGCGTATTTCGTACGGAGATGAAGGATGCATTACGATACGATAGATTCTCTGTAATTCGCTGAAACTCTGGAGCGATAAATGACGAATTGTCGCGTAGAAGAACCGAAACTGTAGGCAGAGCTGGTAACCGTTTAAGAGCCATTTTGAAAGAGAGGCAACGAAAGAAGGAGAAATTAAAGGACCATGTCGATGAGACACGCTAACGCAACAGCAAAAGTTTCTCATTTTTGACTTTTTCGGAAATTGTACCGTCGTATCTGCGCGGTATTCTTGTGATAAAATTACACGAAACACGACGTGATTTGGTGCACATTTCTTCGTTTTAAAAATGATAACGATTTGTTTCCTTTGGCCCGTAAAATACGGAAATATGCACTAAATTATGCCGCGTTTGGTATGATTTTACCTAGAGGAAACGACACAAATACGACGGTACAATTTTCACTTGCAAAAAGTCGAAAAATAAAAAAAAAAACTTTTTGTTGTTGCGTTAGCGTCTCACCGACATTGCCCTTTAATTTCTGTCGCGCCGGTCTCGCTGTTACAGTTGGCCTAGTTTACACCGTAAAACCTTTTGATACGGATGTCAAGCTGATCCGATGTAAGCCTTATCTTGTTTACATAACATAGGTCAGAATTTTGCGGTGGGGATCGTTTCCAGCGAATTATAGAGAATCTACTGTATGTGACAAAATATGCAAGTGGGCATTTTTACACATAGATATTATCGTTACTGTTTTATTATTACATTATACGTTACATTAATTCGTTTATATTATATTGCAGAATATTACTTGTTTGTGGATAAACATCTGACATGGATAATCGAACGCGTTACGCTGACAACGAAAATGTACCATAGGTACGAAGCACCGTAAGTAATCAAGGTCTGTATTTAACAGCATTTGTAAATAAATCATTTCTCGTGGTAAAATTTAAGTGTAGGATTCGAATGTGATTTCAGGCCCCGCAAGAGGTAACGCGCCGGCCCTGTTGCGGGCCTTGTTTAATTCTATCTAAAAAAGGTCTCGACGAAACCGCCACGGTGACGGAAATTCTTGTCCGCGGTAAATTCCTTCCACTTCAGCCGCACTTTCGGGTCGCTTGGGCCCCAGTTTTCTTCGGATGGCCGGAACGCCGCTTTGACAGTCTGCGAGACAACGATCGACCAGTAAAAATATATCGTTGGTATTTAATCAGATTTCCATAGAAAATTCAGTAAAATTCCAATCAAAGATCGAGCAAAGGTTCCCTTGTGCATGCACCTGGGCCTAATTATTCCACGTAATTACTCACTTCGATCAACGACGGTGACCTGTTCGCTATCAGTTTCTGCAGAATGAAACCGACGATCAGTGAAACTCCCACGGCGAGCAGGAGCCAACCGATGACTAGAAATATTTCAAACGGTAAGATCATGAGAAAAAATGAAAATACGTACTCCCGATGGCGTCCCGATTCACGTAATTCGAACTACGTACCGTAGGCGTATGCCGGAAATGGTGCGCTGTCGTAGGTGGGCGGCTCGTAGGTGACGATGGTGTACACCAGGATGACGATCATGAGCACAGGTGTTATGAATGCCCAGCAGAATCTCCAGTACCACGACGGTCTCGAACCCAGCATGAACTCCATGTCGTTCAAAAAATTCGTCACGCCGTAAATCCAGAAGATCGTTACCATTTCCAAAAGGCCGACGATTATGGCGACGAACGTGCCACCGTAATAATCGACCAACGTTATGAACCATTGGCCGCCCTTGAACGATTAAATTAATAATCATTAGAGTAATTAATATTCACTAGAGTATCGTAAATTGTCGTCCTGTGTTTAAGGTGACCGATACATACGGGTGTGATGTAGATGAGGCTAACAAGAAATCCCATAGAGGAAACCAGGAGTACCAGCTTCCAGTGGGATACCTTCGGGAAGTGATCGCAAAGGATGCTGAAAACAGCGCCGCATAGAGCCACCGCGCTTCCAACGCCGAGCACGAACATCATCACGAAGAAGAGAACAGCGAAGAGCTGCGGAACCACCGTGAAACGGGACAAAGCCTCGGGATACGAAATGAAGGCGAGACCAGTCCCGCCTCGGACCACCGACGATATGTCGCTGGTGCCCATCTCGTGCGCCAGGTTCCCAAGGATCCCGAAAATCGTACAGCCGGCTATCAGGCTGGTGAACGTGTCCAATGTCGTCACTATTAACACGTCCCTGGAATTGCAGATCAGAAAAATCATTGATCGTTCGTCGTTGTCTCCTTCGACGGCATTAGGAACTTTGATCAAGAGTCTCGCCTGCTGACGTTGTGCTCGAAGTTGCTGTAAGACGAATAACTGACGATGGATCCGAAGCAGACGGACAAAGAGAAGAAGCACTGAGTGATGGCGGCGTACCACACGTTCGGTTGCCAGAGCTTCTCCCAATCCGGCGTGACGAGGAAGAGGATGCCGTTTCCTGCGCCCTCCAAGGTCACCGATCTGATCAGCAAGGCGATCATTACGACGTATGGGAATATCGCCAGAAAGTAGGCTGCTTTTCCTGTGCTCTTTATTCCGCGGAAAAGTACACCAAATATCGCCATCCAGCTTAGGAACAGACAGATCGTCAGCTGCCAAGATGGCAGCCCGATGCCGTCGTCGATGGAGTCGTACTCGTTCAGGACGATCTTCCTGGAAATCGTTTGGAAATTTGGACGGAAGACTCGTAACGATAACTCGTTCTGCGATACGGTATTGTCTCGGAATAAGCAACTCGCTATTCCCACCCTTTTTTTTTTCAAGGTTTAAGGTTTAATTTGTTAAGGTTGACATCACAGGTTATTAGCGACCTTATTCCCACCTTTTCATTCGAAGTCACCCGCCGAGTGAGAGATAAATCTTTCATGGCCGACTGAACAGATTAGTGGAAAGAGCACAGAATATGCGTAATGTTCTCCTCTTTCTCTGGCGTGTGTATTCTCCGAAATACTACCGTTAGTTGTACATATACTTTACTAGTGGTAAAATGAGAAATCATGTTATCTTCTATCAATCTCCAAAGCACGACACTCGGTGCTCGAGCCAACACTCGAACCCCCTGTTTTGTGTCTATTGGTTCCCTCTTGACGTGGGGCCCTCGACGAGGGACAAAGTCGAGCCGAATAGAGCTGCTTATTTCGAGACAATACTGTGATTAGTTTCCTGTAGTTTCCGTTGCTTTTGGTCTCGGATGGAACTCGCAATAATTCCACCAACGATCGAGTACTACTCGACTAACCTGAAGTACAATTCCGCGGAACTGCGAACGGTACCGTTGGCTACGAAAGTGGTGCTCTCGTCAGGGTCCTTCGGAACCGAGTCGACGCATTGACCCTGCCATTCGTCGCGACAGAATGACCAAGGCAATTCGGATTGGAAACTGGCCGCGAGATAGTACAACGTCAAAGCCATTAGAGCGCAATAGTAAGAGACCACGCACGTCGCTGCGAAAGCCTGGCCGTACCCCAACCCTGGAAGTAACATTTTCGTTACATCTACGGTAGCCAAAGAAAGTATTATGTACGTTTATTAACATGTACGTGTATACACCGAAGCAAAAAGACTAAAGATATCGTTTATCAACTCGCCTTACGCTAAATGTTAGCATTAGTTTCAATTACTTTAAGATCGAAATTGAAATCTGACTCACTCTTAGCACGGGCGAAGTCGTGCCGAGGCCTGCTAGTTTTTTTACAAACACGATACACGCGTCATACGATGCTCGACGAACCGTAACTCACAATCATCCGTAACGGTATACGTGCGAATGTGATTCTCAAACTCGATTCTCGCGAAAACTGAGCTTCAAATGAAACAATTTTATTCCATATATTGTTCTTATTTCTTTAGAAGCCTTCACCTTTCATCGCCGGCGCCATGGACCAAGTCTTAGCGCAGGATTTGTTGGTGAACTGACCCAGAAGACCCTCCAGGAAGTAGAAGGGTTTTCCCACGAATACGAGGATAATGATGTAAGGTATCAGGAAAGCGCCGCCTCCGTTCTCGTAAGCAGTGAATGGAAACCTCCAAACGTTACCGAGACCGACGGAAGTGGCTATGCATGCCATTAAAAATTCCAGTCCACCTCCCCATTCTGCCCTCTGCGCAAGAAAATACACTGGACGTAATTACGATAAAGTGGTAGCGGCGATTACAGAACTCGCCGACTATGCCAATTATTGTACCGTTATTTTAACTTTCACGTACTCTGTTTAACCTGCGTCAAGATTACTTAATCTTGCGAGTTGACATTATTTTCATTCGCGGTTGCGTTGCTTTTTTTAATACAAATTGTAACGCGACTAAGATTTGTTCTGCGCGTCTTGCTTCGCGTCGTATTCACTCATCGACACCTTAGACCGCGTCGTGGTTTTACAACTTGACGTACCGTTCGCAGAAACAAAGATGTCATGCAAACGTAGACAAGGCGATTAACTCGAGCTAATACGTCGAAATGTAAACCGACAGGAACGCGCGTAGATTTATTGTTCACGTATTATCGTTCCGAAGCGATCGTTATCAGACCAAATTACGTACAGGGTTGCTGGTTTCCTCGGGTACTTTCTCCGGCGCGTTCGACCCTTTCGACTTGGCGACGTCCGTGGAATCGTTCCCTTTCCTTCCGACCTCCTCCATCTGGAAGGCCTCGTTCGCGTGACCATTCCGTTTCTGCAAACATTTCCCTGCTATTTTACGAGCGCATCGCTAACGACAGACATTTCTAACGAACATCAATGAAATATCTCACGTAAACTCCGTCCTCGAGTCTCTCCATGTCCGAAGATACGATATCGACGATTTACCGATTCTCCACTCGTTTAAACCGCGTACGATTCGCTGTAACCTCGGCTGGAATCGTTCACCGCACTCGTCGATTAATTCGAATCCGTTTGCGAATCCGTTTCCATCTAGGTAGCACACCTTCGCGACAATATCCTTTCGGCGAAAAGACACTGGACCGTTAACGCGTGATAAACCATCACCGAATGTTTCCTTCCTCGCCTCGTAACTTCCTCTTTAGCGGGTAGACAATGGCCCCCGGACTCCTCGTTATAATAATCGCATATTTCAGGCGAAAATAACACGCTTCCAAAGATGTCACCAGCTGCTTACATAATTCTGGAGATCGATTAGCCTTAATGTATTCCTCGCGTTCGGAGTTTCTTCGTTCCTGGCGGTATCCGATCGATCGAGAATCGGCCGTCAATGGCGAGCGATGCTTCTGGTAGTCACGGAAGTGGCCCAGGAGGTCGTCGGAGGTTCGACTCTGCGAACAATTTGTCCGAGGGAGTCTGACCAAGCTGTTCCAAAGGCAGACATTGACGGAGTAAACCTCGCTCTTAACGCGCACGTCGATTAGATACCATCGACGCGAAACGTTCACCTTCGTTCTTCGAATTTCATCTCTGCGAGCCGTGCTGCACTCGCTCCCGCGTCTATTCAGACAGGATGCGGCAAGTGTCGGTTATCGACGAAGGTTCGCGTTCCACGCGCGAAAACAACGGGATATTCACGGATCGAGGACAATCGTCGGGCGTAAATTGCGAAATTTCGGAACGTGGAGAACGTTCTCGGTCTCCTCGGAGAGGATCGGAGAAATTAGACACGGGGATCGCGTGCGAATCGAGGCAAATCGTCGAATCTCTCGGGCTGTTTTCATTGGAGCCAGAGAAGCCTGCCTGGGAATTGGGATTAGGACGCATTCAGGCATTTTTTTTTTGGAAACAAACGACACTGGGAATAAGTGTCAGGGGAGAACGTTTCTTGGCGCGTGTGTCGCGCGTTTCGTTTTTAAAAATACCTCAAATTGAAATATTGTCGTGCGTACAACATACTAGCTGCGGCCCGCTTGTAATATACTATTTATTTCATTAACCGACTTCGAAAAAGGAGGAGATTACTCGATTCGATATGTATATTTTTCTTTTTTTTTTTTTGTCGTTTACGTTTAACCGACAGCTCGACCACGTGATTGTATCTCATGTAGCTTACGTTCGACTGATTGTTCAACCACGTGAACCTTCGTGAACCGGTCAGTCACTGTCTTTAGTTCTCCTAGTTCTTCTGGTTCGTCGTATCGAGTAGCATAAAAACCTTCTCCATGAAAAAATACATATTATGTTCCAAGTTTCACGTTGATCGGTCAAACAGTTTCTGAATCTATCGTATGCATGTACAAGGTGTCCCAAGAATGTTAAAAGTCCTTGAAAGGAGTAATTCGGGGAGTGATTCGAAACAACATTTTCGCTAAGGAAACTCCAACAAGGACCTCCTACATTCTTGGGACACCCTGTATATACAAACATCCATTTTTATATATACGGATATACAATGATATACATATTATTTCGAGTAATGAAAATCGTCTAGTACTGTGGAACCCATAATGTGTCTTCCTTATATTTCTCTCTCTCTCTCTCTCTCTCTCTCTCTCTCTCTCTCTCTCTCTCT
>NW_026534958.1:0-1329 GCF_026225885.1 Hylaeus anthracinus
GTTTTCTGATGATCGGAGTATCTCCATTGTTTTTTCTTTTTTTTTTTGTTTTTCATGAATCAAAAGTTAGTAGCACGTTTAAGTAAACGTGGTTTTTGTCGTCCTCGATTCGAACAAATTTCACTTATATTTGGTTATTTGGATGTAGGCGCACGATTGTTTACATTTTTATTTGTTTTGAACTCGTGAACATCGATCGGTATACCGGCAAGTGTCGAAGGCTGAGATCGTTCCATCGAGAACGTTCACGCAAAATTTGCAATCGAATCGGTTCGTCGGCTACGAACGTTTACAAACGTTTGACCGGCCGGCTAACAGCAGCTGTAAGTCCGTAAATCACGCGAATTTTTAAATAAATCCAGACCATCTATCCAGACCGGTATAGTTGAAAATATTTTCGTTATTCTATAATAATCGAACGAGCCCACCGTTAAAAAAAACGTTAAAAATTTCAACGATGAACAATGTTTCGTCGTTGACGCGATAATTAAATTTACCATTGAATAAATCAACGTCAAAGTACTAATTCAGCGATATTTTATTACGATAGGTCTAAAAATATGAAGTCGGAGGCTGGAAGCAACACGATTAAAAAACACGATCACAGCGAGCGAAGGTGGCTCGTATGGTTACTCCCACGGCAAGGACGTTTCTTAAAGAAACGGAGATACGAGTTTGATATTTTATTTGCGGTAGAGAATAAGAGAACGACGCTCGGGAACCTTGAACTTTTCGAACTGCTTATGGAATAATATTTACGCGAGCATATTCGTAGCGATTCGCGAATAATAAATTGTGTCTAGACACGTTGCTCGCTGTCTAGCCACACGCTCGATCGCCCGTTTTCCGTTGCTTTCACTACGTGAAACAAAAATTGACTCTCTCGGTTAATTGAAGCATCCGAACGTAAATATAGGGTTGTCCCGGAAATTCTATGCCGATTTTTGGTAGCTGGTACAGGTCTGAATATTAGGTTGTCCCGAAAGTTTCTTTCGTTTTATTAATAAGTAATACATACGCAATATTTTATGTCTAACGTTACATTATTGAATCGTGTACGATTCATTTCGCTCCATTGCTGTTACAACAACATCTAAGAAATTACATTGTCTATTTATAGAAACACTACCGCACAAAATGATCGAGTGGAAATTACGAAAGAAACTGTCGGGACAACCTAATTATATCGGAATGCTCGAAAACAAGTAACACGTATACAATCCTTTAAAAGGTGGACAAATTTTGGAACAAAATGGGTATCTATGTAATTCAATAAATATATAGTCAGTGTAAGAAGTATTCGTACAGGAACCATTTATTTAATTAAAC